>NW_021703778.1:75841301-76216828 GCF_005190385.1 Monodon monoceros | reverse complement strand
GGGGGTGGGGGTGGTCTGTTCTCCCCAGGGGTCCCTAAATTCTGCCCCCACTCTGAGGTCACACATATTGTAGGGTAGGGGTCATGGCTTTGGGGTGAGGACATCTGGTTGCTGGACCCCGCCAGAGGACCCCTGTCTTCTCCCGCTCACAGCTCTTGAGTTCAGGCGCCGCCCTAGCCAAATCCAAGCACTAGTTGCTCGGGGGATGCCGGTGTGCTGGGGGGGGGGTGGCCAGGATCTTCCAGCCCAGGGTCCAGCCTCAACGTTTCTGCCAATTGTTTCTTCCTTAGGCCATGCAGGGCAGGACCATGTGGACTTTGGCCTGGCCGAGCCGCACACAGTGCTTTTCCACGAGCCGGGCAGCTCCTCCGTGTGGGTGGGTGGACGCAGCAAGGTCTATGTCTTCGACTTCTCCAAGGGCAGGAACGCCTCCATGCGCACAGTGAGCCTGGACCCCTCTCCCTGCCCCCTTTTCTCTTCCCCCTTCCCCATCTTCTTATCTCCCCTCTGGCCTTGGAGAGGAGCCTCAGGGAATCCGGGGGAACTGGCATTTCTTCCAGAACTGGTCAACCCCCTATTATATCCCATAAATGGTCCCCGGGGGAGGCTCCCTGAGGGTGGTCCCAACTGGCGTGGGTGTTGGGGCAGTGTGGAGAGAAGCGCAGAGCTAACACGCCTGGCTGGGCGGGTAGCGCCGACTGCGGAGGCCTAGCAGGAAGCTGGGCTCCAGAACCCCATGGCCCCTGTCTTCTGAGATCTCTGGGCTGGCTCATGAGCTCTGGGCTTTGGCTCCGGGTATCAGGCTGAGCAGCCTGTGTGATGTTGGGTAAATCACTCCTCCTCTCAGAGCCCTAGTTGCTCATCTGTCAAATGAGCCTATCCTGAGGATGCACGGAAAGCACTTACGGGGGCGTCTTGCCCCTGGCAGAGTGCACTGACGCTCCCCCTGTTCCCCTCAGGTGAACATTGTCTCCACGAAGGGGTCCTGCCGGGACAAGCAGGTGAGTGGGGGAGAGGGAGTGCAGAGGGGAGGCTGGGCCCCTTGGAAAGGTTCCTGAGAATCTGAGGAAGGAGGCCTGGCCCTGTCTTGGGAGCCCCAGTCCGGGAGGAGAGAAGTAGCCCTGCCCCAGGGTTCCCAGTCTGAGGGGGAGACACTCCTTCCCCGAGGCCCTTCCTCTGGCGTCAGCTGCACCCGCTCTGGGCCCTCCTTAGAGGCCGCCTCCTGTGCTCAGACTTCTGATGCTTTCTTCCCCAAGACCGAGGGTCCCAGTGCTAGGCCTGCCAGGGCCTCCCACCAACCAACCTCTCTCCTTCCCCTCCTCCCGAGCAGGACTGCAAGAACTACATCACGCTCCTGGAGAAGCAGGGTGAGGGCTTGCTGGTCTGCGGCACCAATGCCCGGCGCCCCAGCTGCTGGACCCTGGTGAGAAGGCCCCTCCCCCTGTGCCTGGTCAGCTCACCCTTGTCCGATGGGCTTCTGCTCCCCATGGTGGGAAGGAGGTGGGGGGACTCTGAGGCTGGCCTCACCTTGTACAGAGTTCCTGGGAGGATGGGGACCCTGGCTGGGCAGCTGGCACCCATGGGAGGCAGTGACGGTGGGATCACATGGCAGTCTGACCCCTTTGGTCTCCCCCAGGTGAATGACACTGCAGAGTTGCTTGGTGAGAGGAGAGGCTATGCCCCCTTCAGCCCGGATGAGAACTCCCTGGTTCTGTTTGATGGTAGGGCTGTGGCTGGCGCTGGAGGGTTCCCAGAGGGCTGCTGCCCTGGGCAGGGGGAGGGTGGTCACCTCTGTGCCTGGTGACCCAGGTCCGGGGGAGGGACTTCCAGGGCCTGTGTGTCCTTACCCGTGCTCCTCCCACTGTGCCCAGGCTCTGAGGTGTACTCCACTATCCGGAAGCAGGAATACAATGGGAAGATCCCTCGGTTCCGCCGTATCAAGGGTGAGATTGAGCTGTACACCAGTGATACTGTCATGCAAAGTGAGTCAGGCTCCAGCTGGGCTGGGCTGGGCTGGGCTGGGCTGGGCTGGGCTGAATGAGGCGGTGTGAATGCTCAGGGCGGCAGATGGGATCCTCATGTTTATGGGGAGGCTCCCCTAGGGCCGCTAGGGCCACAGGCCAGTCGGGAAAGCGGGAGCTTGGTACAGCCCTGGGAAGATAGAGCTGAGGAGGTTGGCCTGGCAGGGAGCAGGGGAACAGCAGAGAGAAAGATGTGGAGGCAGGATGGGCCCAACACCCTCTGGGAACAAATCAGAGGAAAGCCCAGACCCAGTGTGGAGTCCCCGGGTGCCATAGCGTATCCCTCTGCTGAGCTCACATGGGGGCAACACCCACTCCCTCCTCATTAGGGCTCTGCCAATTAGTCAGAAGTGACATAGGGGCCCCTAGGTCTCTCCCCCCAGTCCCTAGGCCTGAAGTCATTGCTCCTGGGCCAATGACATCTTTGTAAGAGAGGGCAAAACAGGTGTGGGGTGGGAGTGCAGAGTCTCAGGCCCTTTGGGGTGTTAGATCTGTTTTTCTGAAGTTTATTCCAGGTGTGATTTGACGCGGGTTTGTTTGTGCAGACTCAGGGGGTGGGCAGGGTGTGGGTGGGTCCTTTGAGAGGCTCCCCGCCTCACACCCTTTCACTTCTGTCCCCGGTAGACCCGCAGTTCATCAAGGCCACCATTGTGCACCAAGACCAGGCCTACGATGACAAGATCTACTACTTCTTCCGAGAGGACAACCCTGACAAGAATCCCGAGGCCCCTCTCAACGTGTCCCGAGTGGCCCAGCTGTGCAGGGTGAGCAAGTGCTGAGTGGGCAAGAGTGTGTGTCTGTGCCTAAACAGGAGCGAGTGAGCGTGTGGCTGCCTGTGTGCAAATGTGCAAGCGAGTCTGTACGGGACTGTGGGAGGAGGTGTGCGCGCAGAGGAGTGCCCCTGCGCCTGTGAGCGGGTAAAGATGGTTGGGCTCATGTGCACGTGTGATAGTGTGCAAATGTGTGTATTCGTGGAGAGTGTGCGTGAGCGTGTGCGTGCGAATGGGAGTGCATTGACGTGTGTGTGTTTCCCCCGTGTGGAGGGGCTGGGTTGTGCAGGTCTGTGTCGTGTGTGTGAGCGTGCACGTGTGAGAGTGGGCAGACGCGTGTCTGAGCCGGTGTGCTCTGTGGGGACCTGGTACCCGCACCCTGCAGGTCCCTGCTGTGAGCCCTGTGCCCTGGGTCAGCCAGGCCTGCCTCCTGGAGCCTGGCCCAAGAACCTGGCCTGAGTGGTGGGGTACCTCAGCCTCGTCCCCTCGCAGGTCCCGACCCCTTTCAGGGCCTCCCTTCCTCCTCAGAAGCCTGGGTGCTGGCATTCCCGGCAGCAGGTGCCCCGGGTGTGCGGGGCAGCCCAGGCAGGTGCTGAGGGACCTCCTCTCCCCTCCACCCTTCCAGGGGGACCAGGGTGGAGAGAGTTCACTGTCGGTCTCCAAGTGGAACACCTTCCTGAAAGCCATGCTGGTGTGCAGTGACGCCACCAGCAACAAGAACTTCAACAGGCTGCAGGACGTCTTCCTGCTCCCTGACCCTAATGGCCAGTGGAGGGACACTAGGGTCTATGGCGTTTTCTCCAACCCCTGGTGAGTGGCCCTTGTCCTGGTGCCGGGGCTGGCATTAGTTAAGTGTCCAGTGGGGATCAGAGGGTTTGGGCCCTGCCCAAGGGAGGGCTGGTGTGGTAAGAGCAGGGACCCTGGCTCAAGGGACAAGGCTGTTGCTGGGCCTGGGGTGGGTGGACACACAGTGCTCAGGGACATGTGTGTGCCGGTGTGTTTGTGAGTCTGTACACATGGGTGTGTGCGCATGCGCCGTATGCATGCTCATGGCTGCACCTGTGCCTGTGTGCCCGCCAGCTGTGTACTCAGAGCGGTGCCTGGGAAAAGGCTGCTGCGGCCTCTGGGGTGCTGGGTGCCGGGTGCTATCACACCCGCTCAGGCACTGCCTGCGCCTGACAATCACACCCCTTAATCACTCTCATTGATTGAAAACAAGGCAGGCAAAAAGTGTCAGGTGTGTGTGGGGAGAGGTGGGGGGCAGGGTAGGGAAGCCAAGACCCTGCTCTGGGGCTCCTGTGTGCATGGACCCAGCAGTCTGGGAAGGGGATGGAGGTCTGGCCTCCTTGGGCATCAGCATTCCAAGGATGCACGTGTTGGGATTTCTCCTGCCCTGGGGTTGGCCTCTGAACTCAGTGATTCTGTGACAGAATACAAGATGTGGTTTTACATTGCAACAGCAAGAAATTAGGTTGAACTTCCCTCCCTCCCTCTTCCCGTCCTCCCTCCCTCCTTCCTTCAATGGTTTTTGGTAATGCTCAGGCACTGGCCTTGGCCCCCAGGATAATCCCTGCCCTCATGGAGCTCAAAGGCCAGGGAGCTTGGTCGGAAGGCTGCAGTTGTACCCCATCTGGTGCTGGGCTCGCCTGGGTGAGTGGAGGTGGGTGGGTCCTGGGCCTCCCACTGAGGTGGCCTGTGTGTCCCCCAGGAACTACTCTGCTGTCTGCGTGTACTCCCTCGGTGACATTGACAAGGTCTTCCGCACTTCCTCACTCAAGGGCTATCACTCAGACCTTCCCAACCCACGGCCTGGCAAGGTGAGCGGTGACACCCACCATGGCCCAGGCCCCAATCCCATCGCCCAGCCACCCCACTGATCTGGACCTGTTCTCCTTTCCCAGTGCCTCCCAGACCGGCAGCCGATACCCACAGAGACCTTCCAGGTGGCCGACAGTCACCCTGAGGTGGTGCAGAGGGTGGAGCCCACGGGGCCTCTGAAGACGCCACTGTTCCACTCTAAGTACCACTACCAGAAAGTGGTTGTCCACCGCATGCACGCCAGCAACGGGGAGACCTTCCATGTGCTTTACCTAACCACAGGTGAGGGGCTACCCGGGACCAACCCC
Organism: Monodon monoceros; assembly: GCF_005190385.1. Lineage (NCBI taxonomy): Eukaryota > Metazoa > Chordata > Mammalia > Artiodactyla > Monodontidae > Monodon > Monodon monoceros. The sequence continues at coordinate 76,211,911 of NW_021703778.1, read as the reverse complement.
TCCTGCCCCCCCCCACTCCGCCCCGGGTCTGCTTTGTAAAAATGGGTATAAAGAATAATGTAGTTAACATCTGGTTGGGAGAATTGAGTGACTAAGAGCTGTCAGGAGTTAATGTGTGTGGCTGTGGAAGAGTCAGGCAGTGAGAGCTTCCCGGAGGAGGTGGGGCAGAAGGGAGAGGGAAAGGCATCGTAGGCTAGAAGGTGCCAGGATTCAGAGGCAGAAATGTTGTAAGTCTGAGCAAAGCTGGGTATAGCTTTGGTTCAGCTGTCTGACTCCTGAAGATGGTAGGAAAAGATGTGGAAGTCAGGAGGAAGGACCTGGTCCAGGGTGTCCTGTGGGCCTCTGCCACGCAGAGCGAGGAAACTGGACCCTCTCCCTGTCTTTGGGATTATGCAGATGAGAGGAAACTTTTGATGTGGGATGCAAAGAATTCAGTGAGATGTGACGAAGGACTTCCAGATGGCAGGGCCTTTGCAGAGAGATACTATTCTGGAGTCTGCAGCAGGAAGGATTGGGGCTGGATATGAAATAGACCTTTCTGAGCCCTCTGCAGAGAATGGGAGGCTCTCACGGCTGGGAGAAGCCATGGGAGGCTGTCACCACGCTGTGTGGAGGAGGTGAAGGGCAGTGTGTGTATGAAGGTAGTGACTGGGCTGGGAGCTTGTCAGGCCGGAGGGGCAAGGGGCCACATCCCAGAGCCTGCAGAGGCGGGTCACAGACACATAGAGGAAAGGTCCTAGGCAGGCAATCATCTGATCATCTGACTGCTTTTTTGGGGCAAGTGATACCCTGGGAAATTGGGAGGGAGCAAAAGGGAGGTAGGCTATTCTAGAAACTGGGACAGCCCGTGAGGTCGGATTGGGAGGACCCAGGGGTCAGGATGCCCATTAGTCCCCGATAAGTGTGAATGGAGAGAGCACTGGCCTCTGAGGCAGGCAGCCTATTGTGTGACCTTGGGTTCCCCTATGCTGGACCTGAGGTCCTTTTCAGATCTAAGATTTTATAAAAATTTTAAAATCCCCTAAGACTGCATGCAATGTGGAATCCTGGATTGGATCCTGGAACAGATGAAGGACATTAGTGGAAAAACCCGTGAAATCCCAGTGAAGTCTGTAGTCGATTTAATAATTATGTACCAGTGACAACTGCTCAGCTGTGACAAAGATCACAGTTATCTAAGAGGAAACATTAGGGGAAACTAGACGAAGGGTATACGGGAACTCTTTGTACTATCTTTGTAACTTTTCTGTAAATCTGAAATTATTTCAGAATAAAAAGTTTATTTTAAAGACAACAAATCCCGAAGAGTCCAGGAAGCAGAGGGGTTTATAGAAGAAGTTGAGGGGTAGAGTTCTGACCCCTCTGGGTTCCAGTCACCAGCTGTGTGACCTTGAGCAAGTTGCTTAGCCTTTCTGAGCCTCATTTCCTTATCTTCGAAGTGGGGATGATAATACCCACCTCCCAGGGGTGTGGAGGATTAAACGAAGTAATGCTAATGCATGTAGCTGGAGGCTTAGCAGTGCTTGGGCATGTGAGACTGCTGGTTCTGTTCTCCATGCTCCAGCTTCCCCTGCGGCCTTGGGGAGCCCAGGGCCTCCTGCGATAGCCTCCCTGGCCCAGGCTTGGAAGCTTCCTGCGATGCCTTTGGGCTCTTAAGACCCTCCCCAGTCATGCTGTCCTCTCCCCATCCCACCCCAGTCCTATGACCCTTGCCTGAGCCATGACTTCCCAGCCCTCCCCACGGGCATCTTTCCTGGTCAGCTCAGCCCAGAGGGAGGCTGCCTGGCTCTGTGGTGGGACTCCCGCCTGCTGACCCTCTGCCTCTCACCTACAGACAAGGGCACCATCCACAAGGTGGTGGAGTCGGGGGAACGGGAACACAGCCTTGTCTTCAGCATCTTGGAGATCCAGCCCTTTCACCGTCCGGCCACTATCCAGGCCATGTCACTGGACTCTGACCGGGTGAGCCCCCCCAACCAACCCCTGCCCTATGGGGCTGCCCGGGGATGGCCAGGTGAGGACAGAGCTCCTCTGCGTGTGATTTGCATGTCCTTTGCTGGGTCTCTGGGCCCCAGGGTCTGCCAGGCAGCTGGACCAAAGCTTAGGGGCTTAGAACTCAGTTGGGATGGGGGCCCTGACCTGACTCAGTCCTTTTCTCTTTCCAGCGGAAACTGTATGTGAACTCCCAGTGGGAGGTGAGCCAGGTGCCCCTGGACCTGTGTGAGGTCTACAGTAGGGGCTGCCATGGCTGCCTCATGGCCCGAGACCCCTACTGCGGCTGGAACCAGGACCGCTGCGTCTCCATCTACAGCTCCCCAAAGTCAGAGTATGTTGGCTGGGATCCCTTGTCGCTAGGAGACAGCGAACACAGCAGTGGGGGTTGATGGGCTACAGGAGGCGGCCCTTCTGGCCAGACCCTCCCCTGGGTGGGCACCGCTGCTGATGCTGGGTGGGGAGGAGGACAGGGAAGGGGCCAGGCCTGTGGCCTCCCGTCTGCTTAGCCTCTCTCTTTCTTCCAACTCCAGGCCAGTGCTGCAGTCCATCAATCCAGCCGAGCCACACAAGGGGTGCCCCAACCCAAAGCCAGGTACATGACCTGGCCCTGCCCCCATCCCATTAGGGTGGTACCGCCGTGCCCTGATTGCCCTGTCTGAGGGAGGCCTGGTCTGGTCCTGGGGGCTTCAGACAGATGGGCAGGACAGTCCTGTGGAGGGAGCCCCGTCGGTGTGGGGTGGTTGTGAGAGGAGTGGGGTGAGGGCAGCAGGGGAGAGTCAAGAGGAGACTGGGCGCTGGTTTCCCCGCGTTCATTCAGAAGCCTTGGCCTTGGAGGCCTATCAGTGGGGGAGGACACAGCCTGCCCTGGGAGCCGTCAGCCCCTCCTCATGGCTATCTCCCCATCCCTCCCCAGAACAAGCCCCACTGCAGAAGGTTTCCCTGGCCCAGAACTCTCGCTACTACCTGAGCTGCCCCATGGAGTCCCGCCACGCCACCTACTCGTGGCGCCACGAGAACAGTGTGGAGCAGAGCTGTGAGCCCGGCCACCAGAGCCCCAACTGCATCCTGTTCATCGAGAACCTCACGGACCTCCAGTACGGCCACTACTACTGCGAGGCCCAGGAGGGCTCCTACCTCCATGAGGCTCAGCACTGGCAGCTGCTGCGCGAGGATGGCGCCATGACCTCACACCTGCTGGGCCGCGCCCGCGCCCTGGCTGCCTCCCTCTGGCTGGGTGTCCTGCCCACGCTTACTCTTGGCCTGCTGGTCCATTAGGGCCTCCTGGGGCTGGGCATGCTGCGGGCTTCTGCAGCCCCAAGGCACTGGAAAAGTCTCACACCCAGAACCGGCTGGGCCCGGAGCTCCTTGCCCACCACTTCTTCCAGGGGAACTACATAACCCGACGGGGAACGCCAGGCCTGGAGATGGCCAGCCGCAGGCGGCTGCTGGGCCCCGGTGGGGCAGGGGTGGGTGTGGGCCAGAGAATGGAGGCTCCGACTGTGAAGCTGGCGCCTTGCTGACCCAAGACTTTATCTTTTGGAGACCATTTTTCAAAAACTGCTCCTCAAACTGACTAAATGCAATGATGCTCTTGGCCTAAGAGCCTGTGGCCCAGAGAGTGGGGTTTAAAAAGGGGAGTTGGGACCCCATCTCTGGACGTTTGGGCTGAGGCCTGAGTCCTTCTGGACTCTCTATACCCAAATTGCCCCCCTCATCCTCCCTCCTGCCATGGCTGGGGGTGGCTAGTGTTCCCGCAGGCCCAGGGCTGCCCTCTGTGGCCCCCTCACCAGCCCTGGGTCTCACTAGGCAGCTGCCTTGCATGTTTATTGAAGGATGTTTGCTTTCCGGACAGAAGGACGGAAAAAGCTCTATTTTTATGTTAGGCTTATTTCATGTATAGCTACTTCTGACTGCATCTGTATGAAATACCAAAACTGCGTGCTGGGGTGGGGTGGGGAGGGAGGGGCTGGGGAAGGGATGGGTCACGGGCAGGGGGGTCCCAGTCTGCGGCTCCCGGGAATGGGATAAGAGTCCAGGGATGGGTGTGGGTTTGGCGAGAGTGGCATGAGCTGGCTCTGCCCTGGGAGCCCAGTCTGAAGGGGACATCGTCCAAGCCCCTGATGTGGGGTGGTTATGGGAGGGGGTGGGATGAGGGAGACAGGGGAGAATGAAGGAGAAGACTGAGCGCTAGTTTCACCGTGTTCATTTTGAAGGAGGAGCCAGGTCCTCAGGGGGAGGTTCCGGGACTCTGCCCTTGGCATTGGGGGTTGGGGGGCGGGGGGGTGGGGGCCTCCCTCCCCTCCCCTCCCCTCAGCCCCCTTCCCCAGGGGCTGTGCTTCCATGCTCCTAGCCTCCCACCTTCAGCTCAGGACATGTTATAACTTAGGCTAAACTGTGAATTCCTGTAGGGACGACCTGGGCCAAGCTCTCCAGGTGGGCGGCTCTGCCCCCAGTCCTGTCCATGGATTTCAGCAGAGAGCTGGGCCCTTCTCTGGCTGTGTCTGGCCAGCCTGGGGCAGGGCCTGGGGCTAGTGGCCTTCCAGCTTCGGCCCCTGCATCTCTTCTCAATGCACTTTAATAATGTAACATATTACTAATAAACAAGCTATTTATTTACCTGTGTCTGCTGCTTGCCTTTAAAGCCACTCTGGTCAGGGGGTCAGGGGGTGAGGGTGAGGGCACCTGCTGCCCCTGGGAGCATCACACACTCTCACTGGCCCTCTGCTTAGAGCCTTAGAGCTAAGGAAACACACAGCAGGGCTCCCAGTTAGTGAGAGGCAGGAGTGGGATCTAAACCCACAGCTCCTGAGCAGGGCTCTGCGTGCCAAGCAATGACCCTGGAGCCCAGACAGCTCCTGCACCCCACCTTTCCTCACAACTCAGGAGCGGGTCTTTACCCTTCCCAGCCTCCACCCCCTGACCATTTCCCCTGGTAGGCCTGGCCATGCTGGAAACAGCCTTGGGCCTCCCTGCCTTCAAGGGGTCCATTCTGGGAGGGAAAGCTGATCAAATAAGACCCTGTGGGGGAAACCTGTGGCGATGGAAGTGTGTGGGCAGGAGGCTAGAGGGCAGGGGAGGTGGTGGTGCCTGAGTGGAGATGAGGTCCTTATTCCAGGTAGGGCCAGCAGGAAGGGCAGGCAGGGGTCAGTGTGTGTGCAGAGGGGACAGCTGGAGAGCAAGGAGGGACCAGTGGGCAGGCTTTGTGTGCTAGTCCCAGAGCTTGGCTTTTCAACCCGCAGGGCAGTGACAGGGCTGAGGTGGGATTTGTGCCTTAGAAACTCTTGAGCTCCCTCCAAGATAAAGCAAATCAAATAGATTTAGAATCCCAAAAGGTGTGTGAAAAGGAGCCCTGACTTAGGTGTGGGAGGTGGGGAGGGGAGCTTGAGGCTCTTCAGGGGGATAGTGGACAGAACTAGGACAGGACCAGGGATGGAGGGTGGGGCATCCTGCGGGGAGATGCACAGGGAAACCCAGACTTCCTTCTCTCCCCTCCCCACCCCTTTGTTCCCCTCTCTCCCGCCCCTTGTGCAGGGATCCAGGCCTTTTGAGATTTGCTGGGAGATTTTCCCGAACAGTAACTACCGGGGAGAGGGATGTGGCCGACTTGGGACAGTTCCCCTCTCTGAATCTGAGCCGAGCTTCTGGCTGGCTTGCAGACCCCACAGGGCTGGAATCGCTCCCTCCCATTCAGGCTGCCCTGTGCTCTCCTGGGCCAGCCCCACGCTGAAGGTTCTCCTTGGTTCTTTCCTCTCCCACACACTGCCTTCCCAGGGTGGCCAAGGTGGCAGCAGGTGCTCAGGCCAGGAGTCTGAGAGTTTGGGGGACCCCAGTGAACTCTGGGCTGGGGGCAGAGACCTGGGGCCACCATCACCCTTCGCGATCCTGGGCAGACCTGGCCCTTCCTGAGCCTCATTCTCCTCATGTGGAAGAGGAAGGGGCTTGGCCGGGCTTCTGAGAGGCCCCTTCTTGCACACTGTACTGGGCTCTAAGACTAATTTGGTCTTTGGAAGGAGCTCAGAGTCAATGACTTGGTGAGTCAGTTTTTCCAGATCACAGCTGGGCAGCAGCGGTAGCAGCGGCCCCCTCCACAAGCCCCTCGATGGTGGGGGAGAGGGCAGAAGGAGTGGGTTCTGGGAGCCGCTAGTGGAGAAAGTGGGGCTCAAGTCCTGGCCCTGATTGCTGGGCAGCCTCCAGTGAGGTCCCTGCCCTCTCTCTGGACCCCAGGGAGTTCCCTCTTTCCTATGGGGATTCTCTCGGTGCCCCTCTGGGCCTACAGCAGGGGACATGAGGGACAGAACATACTCCTTTGTCTCCATGGAGGCACCGGGAGAGGCCTGGCGGGCAGGCGGGCCGGGAAGCCGTGTGCATCGAGGCATGAAATGAGCCCGTGTAAATCCCATGTAAATGAGCCGGCGGGGAGGGGGCAGGCCGGGCACAAGGCTGCTGCCTTGTTTTCCCCTGACAGGTAAGCAACACAGTGGGCCTTGGGGCTGGTGGGTGGGAGGACCATTAAGTTGGGCGCTGGGGGGCATGGAGATCCACAGAGTATCACGGCACCAACACCAGCCTCTTGGGGGCCAGGCCGGGGACAGGAGCCAGGCGCATCCTTCTGTCTCCTGTCTTGTGCATCCCTCCCCAGGGGGGCACAAAAGAGAGAATGAGACTGTGAAAAACCAAAGCTCAGCTCTCCTGGAGAAGCCAGCAGGGGATGGGGCACTCCTTTAGGCCTCCCTCTACTTCATAATTCTTTTTTTTTTTTTTTTTTTGCGGTACACGGGCCTCTCACTGTTGTGGCCTCTCCCGTTGCGGAGCACAGGCTCCGGACGCGCAGGCTCAGCGGCCATGGCTCATGGGCCCAGCCGCTCTGCGGCATGTAGGATCCTCCCGGGCCGGGGCACGAACCCACATCCCCTGCATCGGCAGGCGGACTCTCAACCACTGCGCCACCAGGGAAGCCCTCTACTTCTAAGGGCCATTGAGGTTTACCCCCATCGGTCAGTGTCCTGCCATCCTGTCTTGCTTGGGGGAAGGCCACTGCCATCTCATCTCTCTGCTGCTTGAAACCCTTTAACAGCTCGCAGCATTCACAGTCCTGAGTGCCCTGGTCTTCTCTATCCCTGTCTCCCCTTAGTCCTCCACCTTCCTTTGCTGGAAACAGTCTGTGCCTTTGCTCCTCCGAGCCTCTGCCCTGGAATGCCAGGAGTAGGATGGTCCCAGGCAGAGGTTTCAGAATGACCTTGAACTCTTCAGAGGAGTTCTAGACCCCACCCGGCCTCCATGCCTCTCCTGCTCAGTCCTGAGCTGGGGGGAAGATGGAGCTTTAGGGGGAGTGCACCCGGAATTGGGTCCTGGGGTCCTGGTGAGGGAAGGCACAGGCCCTGCCCTCAAGCCCTTGCATCCTGGTAGGGGAGGCAGATGTGGGGCTGGATGGTGACCATACTTGCAAGGGTCCTAGGTGGGAGGGGAACCAACCCATTTTGGGGGAGGTGTCAGGGAAAGCATGGAGTGGGCCTTGGACGATGAGTAGATGCCCCCCCCACCCCAGGTAGAGAAGTCGCCGAAGAATGGAAGAGGGAACAGCATTTGCAAAGGCCTAGGGGTGTGCGAAGACTTGGGGTGTTGTAGGGTTAGTTGCAGTAATGTGAGCTCCAGGAAGGCAGAGAAACACGTGTCAGTTTTGGTCACAGCTGCATCTCTAGCAACTAGAACAGTGCCTATGATACATTCTTGTTGGATGAATGAATAAGATAAAAGGGGGAGAGGTTCTTGAAGCAAGATTAAATTACCCCATCAGTGCCGGTTCCTGGGGGCAAGGCCCTAGGTCTTTATCCCGTAGGTTCTAGGAGGTCGTTGAAGGATTTTGAGCAGGGGTGGGGTGGCTGATGACGGTAATGATGGTAAGGATGATGTGGACCTGAGACCCAGTTTTTCTCATACCTTATCCTTGCCTCCCTCACTCCAAGCTCACCACTGCCCCCTCCCCCCCTCCCCTCCCCCAATCCCCAGGCATTTCCAGCTGTCTCCATGGCCCAATTTTAGCTTCTCATTGTCTGGAAAAGCAAGTGGAGAGTCTGGGATGGGCTTTCCCAGCTAGGGTTCTGGTCGGGAGGTCTGTGGGTGTGGGCTGGTGGAGTGGGCTTGAAATGGCTAATTCAGGCTCAGGAAACACTTTTATGTTGATATTATTTAGCTTTGGGAGGAAGAGGCCTTGGGGAAAAAACAAAAGCAAAACCCGCATTCCCAGTGTCACTGGCCACAAGCCAGCCCAAACAAGAGGAAGGAGCACAGGACCACACCCAGGAGGCCCTTGTCCTGTTGATGTGCTGGTGCCATTTGGTAGGATGGTGCCCATGCCAGAACTACTGGACCTACACCTGATTAAAGTCCCAGAAGTCAGATTGGCAGTTTTCTCAGGTTGGGCAAAGTGAATGGGCTCAAAAGGGCTAGGTAGAGATGAACACGTGCTTGGGGTTGGGCCTCTAACACAGAGGCCAACACATGGCCTGCAATTTTATACAGCTCAGGGGACCGGCCCAGGTCCATAGCAGACATCACTAATCAATCGAGGCATTCCTTTCTCCTGCGCTCAGATGAGCAATTTCCTCTAGAACTGCGTTCTCCAAGGGCTACTGAGAACTTGAAATGTGTAACTCAAGTGAATTGAGATGTGCCGGAAGTATAAAAGACATACTAGATTTTGAAGATGTAATATAAAAAATAATTTCTTATTAATAAATTATCATATTGATTACACATAGAAATGAAAACGTTTTGGATAGATTGGGTTACATAAAATATATCGTAAAAGTTCATCTCCCCTGTTCCTTTTAACTCCTATTTAATGTGGCTGTTAGAAAAGTTAAAATTACCTGCGGGCCACACTGCTGTAGAATTCCTGCTTTGTGAGCGCATTTTGTCATTTTTGCTCACAGCTAAATCTCCATCACCTAGAATAGTGTCTGGCGCACAGTAGATACTCAAATGAGTATCTGTGCATTGAATAAATGAATCCTTGTCAACATTGTTCTTCAGGGAGCTACCACTGAGTGATCAGATGGAACATACTTGCTACCCTGCTAAATTCCCCTGTTTGTGCTTTCTGATTTTAGAGCTTCATCACCCTCTCCTGACTTTCCTGATACCCAGGAGGGGCAGCTGGAAGTGGACTCGGGTGAGTATGTTTCTGCACCAAGGGTCCTCTGAAAGGGACTTTTCTGTTCCTTCTGATGAGGAAGCAGGGCAGTGTGCAAATGATATGGAAATCCCTCATGGGTGTTTGCATGTCTGGGTGTACTGGACGTGCTTCTGGTCCACTTCCTGACCCCAGCTCCTGGTCTCTAAGGACAAAAGAGAAAGCTCTGGAGACCTTGAGCTCCAAGGGGAACCAGTCCCACTTTAGTCTTTCCCCAGTGAGCAAGGGCTGTAGCCTGGAGCATCCTTGTCTCTCCAATCCAACAGGAGCCTAAAAATAGTCTGCGGTTCCAGCCTCCCTCACAGCCAACCGCGCGAAGCTGGGCCCTGTGCCCACCAGCTCCTCCGCAACCCAGACTGTCTGCAAGGTCTGTCCCAGCTACCAACCCCTGTCTCCTTGGCCTTGGTCTGTCTTGGCCCCTGGGGACCCTGAGCTCAGTGTGCTCGCTGTCAGGCCTGATGAGGGTTTGCCTACTGCTCTGCCCTCCCTAGCGGACAGGACCCTGGACCCCTGGACCTCCAGGCTCCATGCTGTGTTCACTCTCCTGTTCTTGAGGGGATGCTGGCCAGACACAGAGGCAGGTGAGGGCGTTCCAGGCAGTGGAGCCAGCACATGTAAAACCAAGTGGTATGAGAGACCATGGGAAAGGGTGAGCTGTTTGGAAGGGCTGGTTGAACAAGATGGAGCGGTGGGGCTGGAAGGTAGTAGGGCAGGTCTGCTGCCTCCCTCCCTCCCAGGCATGGGTCCTTCAGGTGTCTCTGTCCTGCCGCATGGGGAGGGGGCTCTCCCTCTTACATCTGGCAGCCCATGGTAGGGCTGTTGCCATTCTGTCCCTACCATGTGTAGAGCCCAGGGGGAGCGCTCAGTGCCGGGGCCCTGTTCCCCCATATGGGCCTTCCATATCTATGATTTGTGGGAAGCCCTGGTGCCTTCCAGATCTGAGCTTCTAGGGTCCCTGCCTACTCATCAGGGCTGCAGGTGGGCTCCCCAAGGAGGCAAAGAGGGAGGAGGTGCTCAAGGCAATCTGGAGCATCTGACAGAGTTGGGACCAGAATCTCTGAACCCTGATGCCCAGCTGGGACCTATCCCCTCACTCTGAGGCTGGATAATCATTGTTGCGGGCACACCCCGGTCTGAGTCTAAAGAATGAGGTTTGAGGCCCGCCTCTGTGGGGGGCCTTCCTCGTGGCAAGAGTGAGCATGCAGGTGACACTGTTCGCCCATGACGGTTTCCCGGCTTGAGCTGAGCAGGGTCCCAGCTGCAGGAAGTGGGGCCAGCGGATGTCACAGTCATTTTCCTCTTCTGGTCGGGGGTGAATTTGGGGGAAATGCTGAGGTCATGGAGCAGTTCTTTCCACAGCTGGTGCCGGGAATCCTATTACCAAAGCCCCTTCTTGCCCTGACATCTTCCAGTAGCCTGGCCACAGCCCTGAGAGGCAAACAGCCTGTGTGGGCATCAGCTTCTCCCCCAGCAGAGAGGTGGGCCGGTGAGGCCAGGGGGAGGGAGCCAGAGCTACCTGGCCTATCAGAGCCTGGCCTAGAACCCCGGATTCTTTTTTTTTTTTTTTTTGCGGTACGCAGGCCTCTCACTGTTGTGCCCTCTCCCGTTGCGGAGCACAGGCTCCGGACGCGCAGGCTCAGCGGCCATGGCTCACGGGCCCAGCCGCTCCACGGCACGTGGGATCTTCCCAGACCGGGGCACAAACCCGTGTCCCCTGCATCGGCAGGCGGACTCTCAACCACTGTGCCACCAGGGAATTGTGGGATTCTTTACCTCTTCCTGTTCCCACACAGCACCCTCCCCCAAGGAAGCAGGGGTGGGTGTGATCTAGATGCTTCTTGGCCAAGGTGAAGGTGTTGAAGGAGCTATTTAGATGTTTGAGGTTTTCTCACCCCCTACTGCTCCCTCATTTCCCAGAAGGTGGAAGCCCTTCTCTGTGCCCATAGGCTACCTCGAAGTGTCAGACAGTTTTAGGACATTTGTTCCTGGTTCTGGGGCCTGTCACAGGTGCTCCCCTCCCCCAGCCACCTCAGGAACCCAGAGCCACCTGGAGCCCTTCTGTGCCCTGGATAGCATCCTTGGGACCTTAGACCCGTTTCTCAGCCTGAGGAAACTACAGCCCTTGGAGAAGGCCAAGACTGGACCAGTGAGTGAGGGGGTGTGGGATTGTTGACGTCCTAGCCCTGATAGAGCTTTTCCTGAGCTCCACCTGCTGCTTACTCACCTCCCCTGGAGACACCCCCACCTCTACCCCAGGTCATGAGTAGAAACACAGGCAGAGTGTCAGTGTAATGAGAGAAGAGTCATGTCCCTGACAGCCCTCACCAGGGAAGATGCAATTGTGGGATTCTTTACCTCTGTGCCTTTCATGTATACACATAACAGGCACATGGGACCACACACATTACCTGCTCACATGTACACACATGCAGACATGCACATATGTGCACCCAACCACAGAACCCTCTCCTAGGGTCCTGCCTACATACTCAGATAGCAGGGGGGTCGACAAGCTCTCTTTTTGTGTGTCTGCACGCTCAGGGCAGACTCACGTCTAATTTCCCAGCTGTCCCTGCCTCCCTGGAACTGGCAACTGGGAGCTTGAAGACCTAGGCTGGGACCCCCACTGATATCTGGGGAATTTAGTGGGGAATCCCTGGGCCAACAAGACCTGTAGAGAGAGAGAGAGGGCTCCAAGGAGGTGAGCAGGGGAGGTAGAACAGGAGGGTGCCATGTGGGGATGGTGCCCTGGCCCAGAGGGTGTTTTAGACGCTCCCTGTGGTCCTGCTGAGATGTTGTATGACCCATCTGGGAGCTGGTGACAGAGGACAACTGGACCACAGGAAGCCCCAGGGTGAGGTGGCTGCAGGGAGGAAGGCTGACTCTGCGTGTACCCTGCCCACAGAGAGCAGGGTGTCCCTGGCGGTCGGGAAGGGGGTCATGGTGACAGAGGCCTCTGTTCCCACCCTTTCAGGACAATGGGCCAGATGAGGCCATGCCAGGTACTTGGGTTTCCTGGGTGGGTCAGGGTTTTCCTGGAATAAGCAAACTTCCTGGTCTCCCAGGGTTGAAGTGATCTCACTGGAAGAGGGGGGTTGTGCAGGCAGGAAGCCCCTGGAGACACCGAGGGCCTGCCCTACCCTGGCATCCGGGCTCAGGTGGTCCCTGGAGCCTCCTTGTCTGCCACCCTCAGCCCATGACCGGCCCTCTGCTCAGAGCAGCCCACTTACTGAGCACCTGAGTGCAGGCTCTGCGTGCAGGAGGCTTGTGAGGAGCAGAAGGAGCCAGGGCTGGGCACCTGGGAGGGGGCACATATCACCACTGGGGCAAGAGCTAACGGTCCTCCAGGGACTGGGGCTGACCCAGCAGGAGCCCAGAGATCTCCTGAAAGGTGTCACTGATCTCTTTGCCAGAAAAAGGCGTCGGTCAGCCAGCCACCCGGCTTGTCTTCAAAGGGCAAGACTATGAGGGCTATATTACAAATAGTGATAACAGTGACTGTACACCATAGATCATCACACATATGCCTGGGACTGTTCTGGAAGTTTTATATGAGTCATCTTAGTTAATTTTCTCGCCAGCCCTATGAGGTTGATACTATCATTGTCTCCATTTTATTAAAGGAACTCAAGCACAGAGAGGGTAAGCAGTTTACCAAAACTTCACAGCAAAAAAATAAAAAAGCAATTAATCCTTGTCCTCAAAAAACTGGGCTTGGGCTTCTCTGGTGGCACAGTGGTTGAGAGTCTGCCTGCCGATGCAGGGGACACGGGTTCGTGCCCCGGGCCGGGAAGATCCCACATGCCGCGGAGCGGCTGGGCCCATGAGCCATGGCCGCTGAGCCTGCGCGTCCGGAGCCTGTGCTCCGCAACGGGACAGGCCACAACAGTGAGAGGCCCGCAAACAAACAAACAAACACAAACAAACAAACAAAAAAACTGGGCTTTTGGGCTGTTTTATCTGATCTCATTCACTCATTGTGTAGTTATTTATTAAGCTCCTCTTCTTTGCTGGGCTTGTGGTTGACATACGGGATATATAAGGCAGAGGTGAGCATACAGGTAGGTGGACAGGTCACTCTGGCAAAATGTAAGAGATCAGGCCTGGGGCAGACTCAGCCCCAGCGGACCAGGGCTCCTCTCACACCATCCGCTCAGACCTGATGCTTGGACATCAGAGGAAGATAACGGGACCACTCATTCTAAAAGGCTCAGTGAGGGGAGGGCCACCTGCCAATCTATCTATCCTCTGAGGGACTAGAGGCAGGTTTTGTGGGGTCCCAACCCCTCTGTTCTGGCTAGAGGGCTGCCGCAGGAGGGTGGGGAGGGGATCAGCCTTCTCTTGGCTAGAACCATTTCAGGGAACAGCTGCTTTGGGGGCTGGAGGGAGCCCACATCCTGCTTCATCAACATGAAGTGAGCATTTGAGCACAAGGACCTCCATGGGCACCCAAAGTTGAGTAAGGCTGAATCAGTCTGACTCAGCAGAAACCTCTGCCCACTAGTGTCTCCAAGCTGGTTACAGCAGTCAGACCAAAGGAAGAACTTCCCAACTGCTGGTCCATACACTGCTGGAATGCAAGCCAAGAGAGAGGCCTTTGGGATGGTGCCCAGTCTCAGGCTCTGTCATACCTCATCCTACCCTGTGAGGCAGATTCCTGATGGGGAAACTGAGGGAGGCGACAGGACTGGTGCCAGAGCCCAGAGTGTAGCCAACCCCCTAGTCCCCTTGTCATGAGGGCACCTGCCCTGAAGGTGGGACACGAGGTGAGGGCTTCATCCTCCTACAAGGCCCACTGGGTCTCTTCCCCTCCCACCTACTCCTTGCAGGCTGAGTCTTGGGGGCAGGGGTGGGGTGTGAGTGTGTAGCCTTTCCCCAGGACAAAGAATGGCTCCTGTGGGCTGGTGTTTTCAGAGGGACATGAATAGGTGAGCAAACCAGCCAGACGGACAGGTTTGGCCTTCCAACTAGTCCCTAGGGAGGTTGTTTTCTTTTATTTGTTTATGTATTTAATCGAGATAAAAATCACCCTTTTAAAGTGTACAGTCCAGTGGCTTTCAGTATATTCATAACATGTGTGTCCACCGCAACTATCTAATTACAAAACATGCCATCACCCGGAAAGAAATTCCATACCTGTTAGCAGTCACTTCCCCTTCCCCCTGCCCCCACTAATTACCTTTCTGTCTTTATGGATTTGTCCATTCTGAACATTTCATATAAATGGAACCATATGTATGGACTGTGTGTCTGGTTTTCTTTCACTTAGCATAATGTTTTCAAGATTCATCCATGCTGTAGTACGTATCAGTTCTTCACATCCCTTTATTGCCAAATACGAGTCCATTGTGTGGATATGCCATATTTTGTTTATCCATTCATTAATTCCTGGACACTTGGGTTGTTTCCACTTTTTGGCTATTATAAATAATGCTGTATGAACACTGGTGTACAAGTTTTTGTATGAACATATGTTTTCAATTCTTTTGGGTATCTATCTACCTGGGAGTGGAATTGTGGAATCATATGGTGATTCTATGTTTAACTTCTGGGGACCTGCCAAACTGTTTTCCACAGAAGTTATACCATTTTACATTCCCACCAGCAATGTGTGGTTCCAATTTCTCCACCTCCTCACCAACACTTGTTATTTTCTGTGCCTTTATTCTTTCAACACATGTTTTGTTGAGCACCTACTTGGTGCGGGGCCTGTGCTTGGGCTAAAGGATGCAGGCAGTACTGAGCCTCAGGCTGCTCTGACAGAGCCAAGGGAACACAGACATAAAACAGTGGCAGCTGGTGGTGAGTGAAGAAGAGCAACAGGGGCCCCAACCTGCGAGGGACAAGCAGGGCAGTCTTCAGAGCAGGTGACATTTATGCTGTGGTCTCCAATTCCTTCCCCGGCCCCCTTCCCAGTACTCACGCCCCTGGGAAGGGTGGTGGTCAGGTGCCAAGTGCCTCAGTGTTGCTTATCCTTGCCTGAACTTCACCCACTAGAGCCTGTTCCTTTGTGCTGGGTCCTCATCGTCACGTCACAGGTCAGCAGCCCAAGCCAGAAGAGGAAACTGAGGCTCAGGGGGGAAAAGACTTGCCAAGGGTCACCCTAGAGGCCAGTGGCAGAGGGGAGACCAGAGCCCTGATCTCCAGACTCCCAGCCTGGGGTCCTTTTAGCCCTGCTGGGGTGAAGCCTGGTGTAGCATGAAGCTGAGGGGAGGGAAGGGGAGTTGTCAGAAGGCTGAAAGGGTGGGGGCCCAGGTAGCAGGAAGCCAAGTTTCGAAGATTTTCCCAGGCCAGGGGGAGGGGGCTCTGATGTGAGTGACGGGTGAGCAACAGAGGTCCCTGGGGACTGCTCAGACTGGTTTCTCCCCTCCCCAGTTTCAGTTCTGCTTCACATGCCCCCTGAGACCCTGGGATTGGCGGTGGGTTGGGTGGTATCGTGGTGACTGTTAGTCAAGCTCACCTTGTTCCTTGGGGGTGGGGGTGGGTGATGGGCCCAACACCTGTCAGTGGGCCACCTCCTTCAGCCTGCCTTCCTGTCCCCACCAGATCCCACAGTCTGAGAGAGGAGACTGGAGGCCTGGCTGGGCCCATCCTCAGTGGGTGGGGGTGAGCTAGGACAGGGCCTGGCTGACAGACAACGTGACAAGCTGATGGCCTCTCCAGGGACTAGTGACTGGCCCCAAAACAGGGCTTGGGGAATGTTTGCTCAATGAACTCCTACTTTATCGGGCTAAGCCGAAAAGCGCTCACCCCCTCATTCCATACTCAGTGACTCACAGGGCCCAAAGGTAAGTCCCTGGCCATAACAGGTGTTGTGGGCAAGTGGGGACAGGGTGGGACACAGTCCCCATCCTCCCAGACAGCAGGAGAGACCCTGGTTCCCCAACCAGTGTGCTCAGGGCACTGGAAAAGGCAGTGGTGGTGGTGCTGATGGGGGTGCAGACAGGTGGGACCAGCCTGACTGGGGTGCTCAGGTGGGTGGGCTGGCAGTCCCAGGCCCTGCCTCAGCCTGGAAGAACACTTTCCATCTCCCCATGGCGATGTGAGCTCAGAGACCACACCCCAGATTTATCAAAGATGGTCCCCATTTGGGGCCTTGGACCACCTTGGCTTTGCCAGGGACCTTTGCGGCCCTGTGGGAGAGGTGTCTGGGGCTGCTTCCATGTCTTTGGTTCTCTGGGGTTTTTCCAGGGTTGGGGTGCATCCTTTAGGGGCTCTGGTCAGTGGCAGAGGGACCTCAGGCCCGCCTTGACTTCCCCTCACACACCTCGACCTGCCGGCCCTGGGGGCCTGAAACTCTGGGAACTAGGAGGGACCACATGTCTCTCAAGCCCACCATCTGCCCCCTCGTTCCCCTCACCCCACACCTCATTTCCTCCTCTTGAGGGGGAGCTCAGCTCACTCAGGCTGACGTTATCTTTTGATCTTGTTCGCCGGAAGTCCCCAGGCCTGTCCCAGTGGCTGCTGTGAAGAAACTTGAATCGTGGGGGGAAGTCCAGAAGATGCTGTCGTTGAAGTGCCTCTGGTCACCCTGGGCTCCCGAAGGTCTCACTTCCCCGTCTCGGAGCTCCCGTAGGGCTTCGGGGACAATTGTTGGATGTTTAGCAAAGGGCCTCTGAGGGACTGGCTTTCCTTGGGGCTGCCCTGCTGCTGCGACACTGCAGGGTGGGGGATTTTGGCAACACCAGAGGTTCGGCATGGCTGAAACTCCCCTGGGCGGGCTTAGCTGCCCGAGCATAAGCCCTGGGCTGCCGCAGCCAGGCCTGTGCCCCTGTGAGGACAGACATCAGGATGGCATTGTGCCTTTGGGATGGGCACTCCAATGCCGGCCAGAGCGCTGACAGCAGTGAACCCAGGCGGGGAGCACTTAAAACCAACGAGGTACTGTGTTAGCACAGCAGGTACTGCCTTAGGCT
The DNA here is from genome assembly GCF_005190385.1 of Monodon monoceros. Lineage (NCBI taxonomy): Eukaryota > Metazoa > Chordata > Mammalia > Artiodactyla > Monodontidae > Monodon > Monodon monoceros. The sequence goes on along the minus strand of NW_021703778.1, from coordinate 76,194,808 downwards.
GGGCAGAGCAGTTCCTGAGTTCTGCCTTTGTCGGCAAGTAGGAGTTAGCTAGGCACAGAAGGAGCAGAGGGAAACTTCGTGGTCAGAGGCACAGAGGAAGGGAGCAGAATGACACATCTGGGGGAACTGCAAGCGTTTCCATATGACTGACTGGAGCGGAGTGGATGTGTGGAGACAGAAGGGCAGAGGGTGGGCAGAACTGCTCTGAAAGGACCCCAAGGACCCAGGCAAGGAGCAGGAACTCTCCCTGAAGCCAGCGTGGGGGTGGAGAGCTGGGACCCTCCTGGACCACTTGCACGTCTGTGCAGGGAGGCCTCCTGCACGAAGCCGGCCTGGCAGATGGCAACTGACTCAGCTCTGCCTCTGTGAGGGCCAGCAGGAAGTTGCCTGCCTACATGAACCACATGAGCTGTGGTGTGGCCCGGGGCTGGCTCCTCTGGGCTGCCCTCAGTCCTTTCCTGAACTCGGGTCCTACTTCTGAGGGTAGGCAGGTTGGTACAGAGGGAAGAGCATACATTTGGAGTCACCCAGTCCTGGGTCCAGATCCAGGCTCTGCTTGTGAACACCAGGTTGGTAAGGCAGTGAGAAAGTAGCACATCACACCTTGCTAGTCACCTTTGACCCAGCAATACCACTTCTGGGAATTTGTCCTACAGAGATACCCGCACACATATGACGATGCACAAGATCATTCATAGCAGTACTGTGTGACAGCAAGAGATTGGAAACACCCTCTGTATCCATCAGTGTGAGACTTGCTTAAACTAGGGTGTGGAATATTACGCAGATGTAAAAAAGAATGTGGAAGCGTTCTACGTATGAATGTGCAAAAAAGCTCTGGGATTTTTGTCAAGTCAAAAAGCAAGTACAAGTCATTGAAGCACAGAGAGAACAGCTCATGCCCAGGACCGGGACAAGAAGCAGCATGGCGTGCTCAGGAGACACGGAGAGTTCAGTGTGCCTGGAATGAAGGGGCAGTTACGGGCAAGTGGGGTGGAGACTAGCTTGGGAGGGTCCCTGGGCTCAGAGAAGAAACTGAAAACCTCCAGGAGCCAAGGGACAGTTTTCAACAGGTGCTGACCTGCTTTTTCTGATAACAAGATCTGGCAACTGCAAAGCAGTAGCTCTCATTTATAATGTGCTTTATGCACATTGCCTCATTATTTTTTTAATAGTCTTTTTTAAAAAATGTATTTTATTTATTTTTGGCTGTGTTGGGTCTTAGTTGCGGCACGTGGAATCTCTGTTGAGGCATGCGGGATCTTTTCGTTGTGGCACGCGGGCTTCTCTTTAGTTGTGGCATGTGGGTTCTAGAGAGCGTGGGCTCTGTAGTTTGCGGGACGCGAGCTCTCTAGTTGAGGCGCGCGAGCTCAGTAGTTGTGGCGCGCGGGCTTAGTTGCCCCGCGGCACGTGGGATCTTAGTTCCCTGACCATGGATCGAACCCGCGTCCCCTGCATTGTAAGGCGGATTCTTTACCATTGGACCACCAGGGAAGTCCCACATTGTCTCATTTAAACCTCTCGACAACTGCAAACCCCATGAGGGAGGTGCTATCGTCATCCTTATTTTACAAAAGAGGGAATGGAACACAGAGAGGTTAGGGGACTAGCCCCAAATCACACAGCAGAGCCAGAGAAAGAACCCAGCCAGCCTGGTTCCTGAGCCCACACCTGAATCGCTTTGCTATCCTGCCTCTCAGAGTGGTGGCCTGGAGGGGTGTATCCTGGAGAGGGCTAGCTGGAGGGCAGGGAGAGTCAGGAGGTTGTGTAACAACCCGGACTAGAAGCAATGAGGGCCTGGGGGGAAAGCAGTAGCTTTGGGGATGGAGATTCAGGTGTAGATTTGAAAGCTTTTAAGGAGGTGGAAACAAGACCCCGTGGTGAGTGGGGTGTAGCTGCTGTAGAGGGGGAGGAGCCCAGATCCATTCATTCATTCACTCATGTTAGCAAAATCGTCAGTGCCCCGTGGGTGCCAGGCACTGTTCCAAGACTTGGGCTTGCCTCGGTCACCAGCGCAGACAAAGATCTCTGCTCTTAAAGAGCTTTCTTTTTAGCTGGTGGAGACAGACAATAGATCATACACACAACAGGTATGTTAATTACATAGTCTGTTAGAACTGTGAAAAAAATAAAATAAAGGTAAGGGTGAATGGCAGTCCTGGTCAAGGAGGCTTCTAAAGTTTTAAATGGGGTGGTCAGGGTGGGGTGAGCCTTACCAAGAAGGTGACATTCGAAGGAAGATGTAAAGAGGGTGAGGGAGTGAGCCTTGCAGATGTGTGGGGGAGGGGCATTGCAGGCCGAGGGGCAGGAACACCTGAAACGTTTGTTAGACTCAAGTGGAGCACAGATTGGGCAACTGGGGAGAGATCTGGACAGGGAGATGGCGGGCGGCACCTCTGGGTGTTTGGGTGTCACAGCACAGAAGGCATTTACTGCCTTGAGACGGAAGTAGATCAGGTGGGAGAAAGTGAAAGGTGGTGCTTGGTTTCAGCATCTGGGCCACGCATGATGGAGAGAGAAGCAAGGGAAAGTTTGGGGAAGATGACAAGCTGTGAGTGTCTGAGGGGCATCCGGGAAGCAGTGTCCAGTGGGCATGTGCGTTAGCTGGTCTGGAGTTCCGGAGAGGAGCTGGAGGGCCAGCGTCTCGAGGATGCAGGAGGGGAAGCTGGGGGTGGAAGAGGTCTGTCTCCTTGGGGTGGTGTGGGCAGAGAGAGGAAAAGGCCCAGGACAGAGCTCTGGGTGGGGACTCACTTGAAGGTGGCACCGGGAGGAGTGGGGAGAACCAAGAAGGGGCCAGTAGGAGCAGCGGTCAGAGAGGTGCGAAGAAGTCTGGCTGTGCGTCTCAGGAGTCAGGAGGGCCCATGTTTCAAGAGAGGGAGTAAGTGGCCAGAAGCATGGAACAATGCTGAGAAGCAGAGTGAGATGTGGGCAGAGATGTGGCATGGAATAACCATAGAGACGCTGCCCGTGACCCTGGTGGAGTGTTGGGTGGGAGTCAGATCTCAGGGGTTAAGAGGCGGGAGGTGGGTAGTGATGGAAGCGGTAAGTGGAGTCTTGCTTTCGAGAGGCAGAGCCTGGAGGTCAGGGTGAGGGGAGCTGTTGAGAGAGGGTTCTGGTAGGATGGGAGAGACTCAAGCAGTGGGTTTGATGCCAAGAGGTAGCAGCAGGAAGTGGGGGGAGGTTGGGCTGCAGGCGAGACAAGGCCGATGCCAACAAGTTTCCTGGAGCCTCTCTGGGACACGTCTGGGGAGCTGCGCTCCTGGCTCCTGAGTCTCGAGGAGGGAGGAGAGGGATGCCAAGGAGGTTACGGGAGGGGGAACGTGGTCAGGGCCAAACGAGGGACAAAGGCAGGAGTGGAGGGAAGTGTTGACATCTTTTACAGAAAACATGATGGTTGTTTCCACTGTGATAAGAAGACCGTAAAAGAAACTCCGTGAAAGCAGGGGTGCCTTTTGAAAAAATGTCCAGGATATGTGGGTACAGGCCCCTCTCCCAGCCTGGCTCTGCCCCCATGCCTAAAGTGGGCAACCCTCAGAGGGCCCCCAAACAGAAGGGCTTCCACGTGGGGCAACCCTACAGACACAGAGATGGAAGGAGGGTGGGCAGGGTGGGAGGGCAGCTTTAACAAAGACATGGAGGCAGGGAAGCCTTGTGACATCTGGGAAGCAGGACCAAAGGGACAGCCGGGGAGAGAGGCTGAGGCCTGACCCCAGAGACGCGGGAGCATCTGGGTCCTGCTCAGCAGGCCCCAGGTGCCGAGGAGTCTTTGCCGAGCATGACCTGACCAGAGGTGCCCACCGGCCCTGTGTCTGTCTCGCGCCCCCAGCCTGTGGGTGCCTCAAGGCGCTCACCACACTCTCCAGGGCCTGCGCCAGAGGTCCCAGCAGGGAATGGCCATCCGGAGGTGGGGCTACTGAGGATTCAGGGAAGGAGTGATGCTTTGTCACCTTTTCCCTTTCTGGGCACACCTGAACCTCACCTACTGAATCTTCAGAGCTACGCACTTGTCTGGGCGTGGATCTTCCCCCTCCTGTCTAAGGAGTCTTAGGAATCCACCTACTTCCTTTCTTCTGAAAACTGGAACAACCTTTTATTTTTTAAATTTACTTACTTAATTAATTAATTTTAGTGTTGGCTGCATTGGGTCTTCGTTGCTGCGTGCCGGCTTTCTCTAGTTGAGGTGAGTGGGGGCTACTCTTGGTTGCGGTGCGCGGGCTTCTCGTTGCGGTGGCTTCTCTTGTTGTGGAGCACAGGCTCTAGGCGTGTGGGCTTCAGTAGTTGTGGCTCGCGGGCTCCAGAGTGCAGGCTCAATAATTGTGGCACATGGGCTCAGTTGCTCTGTGGCATGTGGGATCTTCCCGGACCAGGGATCGAATCCGTGTCCCCTGCATTGGCAGGCGGATTCTTAACCACTGCGCCACCAGGGAAGTCCCCGGAACAACCTTTTAACTTTAGGGAAAAGGAACTAACCCCGTTGATAGCCCTCCCCCTACACACACACACACACACACTTCCTGCCCACGGTGTGAACAGGTGCCAGACCCCATGTATTGAGTGGTGAGGTCACTGACAGGACACGGAAAGGCCTGGCCATGGGGTTATCGGCATATGGCCGGCCACAAGCTTGCTGTGACAGGGTAAATTCTTAATCTTCCACTCCTATCTTGGGTGCTGGTTTCCTGTATGCCTCGGTTTCCTGTGGCTCTCACAGATGTGAGAGAGTTCCTCCATCCCTGGCGAAAGGCGCTCAGGCCCTCTGGGCCTGAGAAAGTTTCCGAGTGGGTACCTGGCACACGGCTGGCTTCATGGACACCATTCAGTTTCTACGGGGACTCAGGACTGGCCGCTGGTGGCCAGAGCTTGGGGTCCACGCACAGAGGCTGGACCTGGCTTCCCAATTGTGACCCCCCGGCCAGCAGCCTGCTCTCTGCTTGGCCCCAGCGCCCCACAAACACCCCAGCCAGAAATGCCCCACATTTCTCTGTGCTCGCTTGAGTACAAAGAGTGCAGGCTCTGGACTCAGAGATGTAGCTTTGAGGCCACCTGTTTCACCCTGGGCAAGGCCTGTGAGCTCTCTGAACCTCCATTTCCTCACCTGCAAAGCTTGGGCGCTCACAATGACACCGTCCCCAGAGGGTTGCTGAGGATGGGGGGAGATCGTTCTAGAGCCTGGCTCATAGGAGGTGCTCAGTAAATCCTGCTTCCTTTCCCCCAGGGCTCCAGCTTCCTGGGACGACGCCTCCCCACTGTCAGCCGCTAGGTGTCGGGAATCCAGGAGTGGAGTTTTAGGACTTGGCGCTGCTCCCGGGAGGTGATGGCTCACCCTGGGGCTTTAGAGGTCATGTCTCCTTTCAGGGCCTCCCTTAGGAAGGAGGCCATGAGCTTCAGAGCAAGAATTAGGAAGCACTGCAGGAAGTACCTCTGACAGGCCCCTGACATTTGTGAGGCTCAGGGCAGAGTACAAACGGAGGCCTACTTAACACATATCTAGAGATTTGTTATAATCAAGCTAACAAACGGCTAAAGAGAATATGTTTTAGCCTCCTACATTGACAAATGAACCTTCATAATCACCTGGGAGGTCAGGCTGCATTTAGAATTCTCGGACTCCTGGAGTCCAGTGCTGGAACGTGGCAGAGTGGGGAGAGCCAATCCCCAGCCCTGCCCCTGGCCCCAACCTGGGCCTCGCGTGTGACCTCCCCAGGCCGTTGGTTCGTGGTCCGTCCACACACCTGGCAACAGCTGCTCTGGGGAAAGACCCATGCAGACCGTGGGGCAGGGAATTCTGGGGTCCTGCCTTTGGAGGAGGGACATGGGCCTTGGGTGGGCATGTCCCCTTGACTCGCGGACCTTTTGCTCCCCTATTGGGGGTGGTGAGGGCAGAGGAGGACCAGAGTTCGTTCTTCTGGAATGTGGGGTCCAAGGCAAGAGCCCTCCTTGCCTAGGTCTAAGTTTTTGTTTTTGTTTTTGTTTTCTAACATCTTTATTGGGGTATAATTGCTTTACAATGGTGTGTTAGTTTCTGCTTTATAACAAAGTGAATCAGTTATACATATACATATGTTCCCATATCTCTTCCCTCTTGCGTCTAGGTCTAAGTTTGATGCTGCTCTCAGGACACGCCCAGGACCTGGCTCCGGAGTGAATGTCCTCACCCTGCTTGCGTCCCAGTACTTGAGGCATCCCAGAGCCCCACTGGAGCAGGGTGACATGGGCCACTGTGCCTTGCTGAGCTTACAATCTAGGGAGCTGGCCCTCCCTCCCCCCAGACACCAGGGGGCTCCTCTCCAGCACCAGCCCCTCCCTTGCTACCCAGCACACCTCACTTTCCTCTTGCGGGGGTTGGGGAGTCAGGCGGGAGGGGGGAGGAGTGTCTGCTGCTGCCTGCTCCCACCTCCCCAGGACCCTGACCCTACCCTGCCTACTCTGGTTCTGTGGATCGCTCGGAGCTGGGCCCTGTGGGCAGTGGGCAGCCCTCCCTAGCTTGTGCCAGGAAAGTGGGACACCGACTACTTTAGCCAATGTTTCTCGCTCACTCAGCTGAAAAGCCACTGCTTCCCTGAAGCTCCTAACCCTCATTGGGCCTGGCAGCTCCTTCCCTGACGCTGTGTGACAGTCCCGATGTCGGGGCTCCCACACCTGTCCTGCCGCCTGGCCGGCTCCTGGGTGCCTCTCTCACGAGGGCACAACATCTGCCACAGGCGATCATCCTCCCCCATCGGTGCCACCTGCCTTTGGGCTCAGCAGGACCTCTTCTAGGCTCCCATTACTGTACTGTACATTCCCCCTCTTGCCCTAAAGGGTGTGGTGAACAGACCCCGCTGTCAGGGTTGAGAAGCAATTCAGAGACCATGTCTCATTGGGAGAGGAGGGCCCTGGACCCTGGGCGGAGGGCAGTGACAGGGATTTCCCGGCAAGGCTGACCTGTGCCCAAAGCTGTGGCCAGGAGGGGCCGGTACCAGCCCTGCTCCCAAGTATGTGGTCGGGAACACTCTGGACTGGAACACTCATCCTCCCTCAGCCACGTAGCCTGTGGTGCCGGCTGCCACCTTAGGAACGAACGACTCCTGCAGACTCAGCCCCCATCCCCGTCTTTGTTCGCTGACGGCCTCGTTCTTGCTGTGTCAGCATCATTGCTGTCCCCTGCCAGGTGTGGCCGCTGTCCTGCAGCCAGCACAGCTCCCTTGGGATGGGGACTCCTTGTCATTGGGGACTGTGTCTGGGACTGGGTGAGGGGGTGCCCACCTCATCCCACCAGGTAATGGAGGGAGGGAGATGCACCCATCACCCCTGGGCTGTGGGCCACCCTGGAGGCCTCTCCTCCTTCGTCGTCCGGATGGCCGCTGTCTCCCTCCTGGCAAGCCACCCCTCCCTGCTGGCTCAACAGGGACCAGTGGTCTGATCTGTCAGTCAGTGAAGAGGCTCCATGATGGGGGGCAGTGCCTGGGGCAGTTACCACATGTGTGGGACCCCAGATTCTCCCCATGCAGGCCAGCCTCCCTGGCTCAGGTGGGACCCAGGCCAGCGGCATTAATCTGAGAGGGGAATCACTGAGACCGTCCTCTTTCCCACACCTTTGCACCTGCTGTGCCCATCTCAGTGCCACCCCCCTCCTTGTGGCCCTTGAGCCCTGCCAGCGCCCTCTTTCTGAGAAGTCTCCTGACTGCAGAGCTCCCCAGCCAGTCTGACCAGTCAGACCCATGACCCGGTTCCTGGGAACCAGCCGTGTACCTTCTTGATCTTTCTCTGCCACCCCCCTCTGTGTGCGCTGAGCCTTTAGGACCTTACAAGAGGTGATGGGCTCGTGATGCTCACAGCACTCACCTATGTTTCAGTTGTCCATCTGAGAGACAGACACACCCTGCCCCCCACCCCGTATCCCAGACACGATGACCCAGCTACATCCTGGTGGGAAGCACCTCCTTCCTCTGGGAAGCGCTCGGGAAGCAATCAAGGATCTGACCTCATGTTTGCGTTCATCCGGCCCTGTCTGATGCCACCAGATGTCCCGGGAGCTTCTGCAGGAGAGGGGGGAATGGGCAGGAGGTGGGGCTGCAGGACGACGAGCTGGATCTGACCTTAGCCCCTTTGGGGGCAAAGCTGTCCTTCTCTCTAACTGGGGTCCCAGCTAAGGGGTAGCCCAGGCTGCACAGCTAGGTTGCCCATGCCTCCTTGCCCAGAACTATCCCTGACACGTGCTAGAGATTTGCAGGGGAAAGAGCACCAGTGAATACCAGGCCTTGAGCCCACATGAGGGCTGTAAAAATGAAGGTTTGTGGCTGCAGCTGACATGGAGGGGAGGCTGCTAGAGGCAGGGGACGGGAGACTCTGGGACACTGTGCCCTTCTGGGAGCATCACTGAGCTGGGCTTGTGGGATGGGCTGGAGGACCAGTCACTTCCTCTTTCTGGACCATATCTTTCTAATGAGATCAATCTCCTGCTTCATTGCCCAGCCCACCTGGCTGTTGCAGGAGCAAATGAGGTGATGCAGAGACTGAAAGCATAAAGGTGGTATTATTATTAGCAGGAGTCATATTTGACTTTCTAATTAGCTTCCTAAAAATAGCCACGTTTATAATAGCACAGGGAGAACCCTAAGCTGGAGCTGGCGCCCTGGATTCTTGGTGCGGCTCTGTGGCAGCCTTGTTGTGTGACCTTGGGCTGGGCCCTGAACCTCTCTGAGTATTTGGTTCTAGATGGAGGCTAGACAGTCTCTGAGGGCCACAGGCCCTGAGTGTGAAACAGTAGTCAGATGCAAACTCAGGAGGGAGGGCTCCTCTGAGGGACTAGATTAGGGCAGTTGGTGTCTCTGAGGCTATCTCTGGCACCTGTTGGGGAATTTACAGGGGTCTTTAGTCTGGCCTTGATCCTGGGGCCTGGGGGCAGGCTGCCTGCCCCATCCCCACCACAGAGCCCAACCATTAGAAGGCTCTGGGGATTACAGATGAGAAGGGTCAGAGAGAGAGGACCTGGGGCGGGGTTGAGGGTAGGTGGGAGGAGAGGGGCTGCAGACTCACCATGGGACATCCCGATGGCTGGGAATCCATTCATTCAGTACCTGTTTATTGAGCGCCTACTATGTGCCTGGTGCTGTGTCACATGCTGTGGAGGTGATGGAGGCCAGTTCCGATCTAGTGGAGGAGGCAGGCACTCACCACTAACCACACAACTAAACCTCACAAAATACATGCTACTCTGACAAGGGCTAGAGAGAGGGATGCATGGTGCCAGGGGCACATGTAATGGAGAATTTGACTTAGTTGGGAGGTAAGGGAAGGCTTCTTGGAGGAAGTGACATGGGTTGAAACTGGAAGGTAATAATAACTTGGCAAAGCCGTTATTTTATTTTATTTTTTTTTGCGGTACGCGGGCCTCTCACTGTTGTGGCCTCTCCCGTTGCGGAGCACAGGCTCCGGACGTGCAGGCTCAGCGGCCATGGCTCACGGGCCCAGCCGCTCTGCGACATGTGGGGCCCTCCTGGACCGGGGCACGAACCCATGTCCCCTGCATCGGCAGGCAGACTCTCAACCACTGCGCCACCAGGGAAGCCCCGTTATTATTAATAATTGGTAATAACTGGGCAAAGCACGGGGTGGGAGGGGAATTCCAGGCAGAGGGAATAGAGGAGCAAAGACCGGTGAGCAGAAGAGTAGAAGAGGCGAAGGAAGAGCTGGGGTGGCTGGAGTGGAGAGGAGAGTGGGGCCCCAGGACACCTGCCTTGACCGACAATGTCAATGTGATGAAAGCTCCAGAAGGGGGAGGAGATTTTCGATTTGAAGCTCTTATTGTGGTCCAAGCCAAAGGTAATGGCAGTTGAACCAGGGTGATGGTGACAGTGAGGCAGGGCAGGGTATTCAAACCATAAGCTGCATAGCCAGACTCAGATGTCAGCGTGAAGCAGTGGGAGGGCTCACGGTGACTAAGAATGCAGACCCGGACATATACCTACAGGATAAACCCTATAGGATGGGGTGTTTCTCCCTCCAGCACGGCCCTGTCTGGTTTCGGCTCTGGGAGGAAACGCCTCCTGTCTGTCCCTGTGAGTCACTGGCCCCTCCAGGGAGTGCAAGCCTAGGACCTGCCAGGACGCTGTCCCCCATGGGTCCCCATCTCGATTTTCCTTGCCCCTCTGTCCCCAGGGTACTGCTGCTGTGACTCCCCAGCCCCCTGCCCCACCTGTCTGCTCTCTGGGCAGAGGGACCAGTCAGCTTGTGAGAATAAATGGGGAACTGGGACAACTGGCCCTTACAGGGGGCTTTCCTGAAGACAGTGCCCAGATTTGGGTGTATGGGGACACTGATGGGCTCCCGAGGAGGGTGATCCTGAAAGGGGCTCCTGGGAGACCATCCCCTACACGGCATAGCCAGGCTGGGTGCTGAGGACCCGGGAGGGTATGACTTACCCCAGCAAACTATAGCCACCTGGACGGGACACTCCAGCCTCCTGGGCATTTTAAAACGTGGGAGAGGCAGGGTTGTGGGGTCTTTCTGGCCTGGGGACCCCCGATATCCTCAATGTCCTGGACCTTGCACTGCCTCCTGCCCTGGGACTTTTGCCCCTAGAAGGTGGACCTCTGGGACTTTGAAGGGAGGCCTCTGGAGATAGTGAGCTTTAAGTCAGAGCACGGATTCCAGCTGCCACCAGATTCTAGGAGACGGGTTATAGGAAACCTCTCCAGCGAGTAGTCTTAGGGCTACTGAGGTGTAACATAGAGCCCTCTACCCCAGGGAGGCCATTGCCCTATACTGAGATCTCTTCTAGGGCTTGAAGGGATCATCCTTCAGACTCCCCTCCCTTGGCTTCCTGGGGAAAATTCTCTCCCTTCGCCTAAGGGAGGCCTGAGATGGCAGTAGAGACTTCCAGCTCCTCTCTCCCCACAGCAGTCTGGTCATCCTCCTTGCCCCCCAGAGTAGGATTTTGGTAAAGGGACAATCCCAGGGTCCATCAGGGACACTCAGTGTGGAGACCTTGGGAAGTCAGTTCCTTCTTAGGTCTAGCCTCGATGCAAGACAACTTTCTGTGCAGGGATGCAACCTAGGGTGCATTCTCTTTTCTAGAGAGCAGAGGTTGGATGGAGCCGGGTGCACATTCCGAAATGTTCTCTACGCTGGTGGGCATGTAAGGAGGGTGAAAGGGCTTCTTTTCTCCAGTGCTCAGGTGGGGAAACTGGACACAGAAGGAAGAGGGGACTGGCATGAGGACAGCACCCAGGAGTCCTGAAGTTCAGCCCTGTGCACTCTTCCCACCCCTGGAAACCCTGTTCTGCCCCTCCCCCCCCATTCCATGTCTCCCCCCAACTGCCCTTGGACCTCGGGATGGACCCTTGGGGAGGTGGCTGGGAGCCTGGAAGCTTTCTGTTCTGGGGCAGCACCCCTCTCTGCTGGCCACTCAGAGAGGCTCGAGGGGATGGAAGTTTCATCTGGTCCCTGCTGGTAAACCCAGTAAGCCCCAGTGAGCTGCTGGGGCCCCAGAGGGGCTGATCTTTATTTCTCTCTAAGGCCAGGCTACATGCCCCCTGGGACCACCCTCAGCCTGGGCTGCCTCCCCACCAGGCCCCAGGCAGGTTCAGGACACTGAGAGTGGAGGTTGAGCCCCAGCCTAGGGGACAGGTCCCAGCCTGGCCTCTGGCAGGCTGAGTGGCCTGAGGCAAGTTTCTGTTCTTACCTTGGCCTCAATTTCCCTATCTGTTCAATGAGCAGGTTGACATAAGGAGGTTTCCCCCAGACCTCAGCTTTAGGGCTCTCTCTCAGCCTACCTCTTGCCCCCATTCCTGTTTTCCTGGCCCCTCCGTGCCTCTCTCCTTGGTGTCTGGCAGGCCCTAGCTCAGGGAGCCCTCCCTACGGGCACACCCGCACCTCCCCACCGCAGCCCCTCCCTGCTTGGCCCTTGATCTATCTGCCTTGGGCCTGGCTGGCCCTGCTGGCTTAAGTATTTCCTCCCTCACCCAGATACTGTGCATTCTGAGCAGGCTCCTGAGGGATACGTAATAGGACCATAACATTATTCAGCTTGCCCGCAGTAAAATGGGATAACACCCAACTCCCAGACCTGTTATAAGGATTAAACAAGCTAATAACATGTTTGCAAAAGAGCTTTGTAGGTGGTGTGTCAGAGGCCACGCTTCCTCACACCCCTGTCTGCAGGGCCACGCCAGCACTAGTGGCATTTGCTAGCCACAAGCTCACCTTCTGAGGGTTGGAATTCAGGTCGGACCTCTGCAGGGTTGTCCAGTCCTGGTTCCTCAAGGTGAGAGAGGCCTGAAGTCTGGTGAGAGGGAGGGCTGAGCCAGGTATAGCTCCACTACTTACCAGTACTAGAGTAGTCCAGGGGGCTGGTGGGGTCTGGAGTCAGAGCCCCCGCTCTTCCCCCCCAACCCCGCCCAGCACCCCCTGGGAAGGGCAGGTCTCAGCTTCTGCAGGAGAGAAGGCAGGACATCCCCTGGCACCATCTAAGATACCAAACTGATTGGACACTTTATCCTGAAAGCGCCCCTCTCATCTCAGGAGCAAGTCCACAGGCCTTAGTTGAACATGGAAGGTCTCAGGGACCGGGCCTTTGTGCCCTTTCTGCCTCATCTCATCCCTCTTCCTCCCATCCCCTACTGGCCACTCTGAATTCCTTGGGAACCATACTGTTCACAGGCGACCCTAGGAGAGGGGTGCTAATAGTAAGTAAAGGATGCAGAGACATTAAGTGGCTTGCTCGAGGCCTGTGAGCCCAGCTAGCAGTGGAGGAGATGGGAATGGATTCCACCTGGAGACGTGCACCTGCTAGCTCTGCTGCCCCTGAGGTGGGGAGACCAGCTAGGGGGCTTTGCAGTGTTCTAGGTGACAGAGGATGGAGGCCTGAGTGGGGCAGGGCCAGGGGTTTGGATACCCTTGGGAGAAGGAGAAGGAGGTGCTGGAGTTTGAGGCTTTGAAGACTGGGCAAAGGGGGTAGGGCCCCAAGAGAGCTGGCGGCGTTCGGTTTGGGGGTGGTGTGGGTATGGGTCATGGGAGGGGCCAGGGTCTGGGGCTCAGGAGCAGAGCCACTTGAGAGTTATTTGCCCAGAGCTGTGGGACTGGACGTTGGCACCTAGGAGTGTGTGTACAGGGAGAAGCCCCAGGAGCCGCAAATCAGGGTCCTCCCAGAAACTGGGGGTGCTGAGGGCCCAGACAAGGTTTGGGGTCGAGACACATGCCCGGGAGAGGACCAGTGGGCAGCAGTGTCCATCGGTGCCCCCAGGACAGAGGGAACAGTAGCCCTGGGGTGGCGGGGGCAGGGGTGTGTGTGTGTGTGTGTGTGTGTGTGTGTGTGTGTGTGTGTGTGTGTGAGAGAGAGAGAGAGAGAGAGAGAGGACTTGTGGGCAGGAATTGCACAGACGGAGGTTTCTCTCCTTTTTTTTCCAATTAATTAATTTATTTTTGGCTGCGTTTGGTCTTCATTGCTGGGCGCGGGCTTTCTCTAGTTGTGGCAAGTGGGAGCTATTCTTCATTGTAGTGCATAGGCTTCTCATCGCGGTGGCGTCTCTTGTTGCGGAACACGGGCTCTAGGCGCGCAGGCTCAGTAGTCGTGGCGCACGGGCTTAGTTGCTCCACGGCATGTGGGATCTTCCCGGACCAGGGCTCGAACCCGTGTCCCCTGCATTGGCAGGCGGACTCTCAATCACTGCGCCACCAGGGAAGCCCAGACAGAGGTTTCTTTGGATTTGAGGAAGAGCTTTCTCATCAGTGGAACACCCAAAGATAACAGAGGCTTCTTCTTGGGGTCCTGAGCTCCCTGTCACAGGAGGTGAGTGAGGCAGGGCTGGGCGGCCTCTCTGCAGGGTGTGGGCTGTTTCTGAGGGGATTTTTTGGCCGTAGGTGGAGAGATACGAGGCCAGAGAACCTGCAGCTAGTTGGGGGCATTGCTTCCTAAACATTAAACAGACCCCTTCCTTGGCTGCAAGCTCTGACGTGTGTGTGATGGACCCCAGGCCTCCTGCATCACCACAAGGAGCTCCCGGCCCTGCCCAGGTCTCAAGCCCCTCTTCTTGGGGCGCTTCCCCTGCCTCCTTTCACCCCAAGCCCACTTCAGGGCAGGCCTCTGAGCCAGGGTTTCCTGCCTGGCGTCACAGGAGGAAAGCTAGCAAGGAGACCCAGCAGTAGCTACAATTCCCGTTGACAGGCTGACCCTGGGGAGGGGGCTCCCGAGAAGTTTCCTTAGACGTTTAATTGAAATTGCACTGCTTGGTAATTAGGAGAAGCAGCACACTGTTCTATAAATGACTGTAATTATAGTTCCTTTCTGCAGCCAAACCTGGAGTTTCGCGGATCACCTGGGGGAACCGGGTGAAGGGGGGAGGGGAAGAGAGGTGAAGACTTGGTAGTGGAAGGCCTGCCGTGGGCCAGACCCTCACCACGAGTTTACTGTACTCACAAGGCCGCTCCACAGATCCCTGGGGCCTGGAGACGACGTGGTTCAAGGCCCCAGTGTGACAGAAGGGAGAAGCCTGGAGAAGGAGGGAACTTGCCTGGACTGACAGAGGCGTCAACGGCAGAACCGGTGCTGGAACCCAGCCTTTCCCTCAGCCAGACTGATCCTCTCATTTGGGGTCTTGGTCCATGCCAAGCGCTTTCTCCTCTCTTGGTGTTTCCTCACTACTCCCTTCAGCCTGGCACACTCCCCTCCCCCATCTCTGGGATACCTTACTCTTCCTTCTGGTTGATGTGTGACAGCACCTCCTCCAGGAAGCCTTCCCTGAACCTCTGGGTAGGGTCAGTGCCTCCCCGGGCTCTCCATGGCTGCAGTGTGTCCCTGTATCTGCCAACAATGATCCTACCCTGGGTGGACCTGTCTTCCTTAGAGATTATGGTCTTGAGGTCATGGACCCCATTCAATTCTCAGTAAGGAACTGGAGCTGGCTTGTACTGGCTTTTGAGAACTGGTGGTTACATTTTGAGGAATTTTGTGAACTGGTTGTTAAATGCAGCCATTGTTAGTAATTAAATTACATAACTTTACAATTAAATACATTTCGTTAAAAAGGGAAATACACACTAAAACCTCATCACTTCCTAATGATTTTACTGTTACCCATGCTCATAAGGTTATTCATGTCCATCGTACCTGGTGGTGGAGACACAGTATACAATGGTGTGAACCAGCCCAGCATTCAATGACATCACATTTGGTGGCTGATACCTGCTGCAGTAGAAATGTTAACACCACAGAAATGGACAAATGCAGACTTCCCTGGTGGCGCAGTGGTTAAAAATCCACCTGCCAATGTAGGGGACACGGGTTGGAGCCCTGGTCCGGGAAGATCCCACATGCCGTGGAGCAACTAAGCCTGTGCGCCACAACTACTGAGCCTGCGCTCTAGAGCCCGCGAGCCACAACTACTGAAGCCTGTGCACCTAGAGCCTGTGCTCCTCTACAAGAGAAGCCACTGCAATGAGAAGCCCGCGCACCGCAACAAAGAATAGCCCCCGCTTGCTGCAACTAGAGAAACCTCGTTCGCAGCAATGAAGACCCAACGCAGCCAAAAATAAAAAATATAAATAAATAAATAAATTTATAAAAAAAAAGAAAGAAAGAAATGGGGAAATGCTGCACATCGGGGCCCCTAGCCGCATCCCAGAGAGCTGGTTGTGAAACATTTCTCAGCTCACCACTGAATTCGTCTCTGACCTTCTGCCTTGACACACAGCAGTGCTCAGTGAAGTGTTGCCCAACAAGAGGAGAGAAAGAATGTGGACTTTACCTCAAGATGCAGGGTTGTCTGCTTCCAACATCTGCCACCATTGCTGACTCTGGCCGTTGCCCCATTTTCCTCTCGGGGCTCTTGTGGAGGCACAGGCAAGGCCTATGGCTGGGGCCTGCATTTGTGGGCACTGGGGTGGAGGGGAGACATATTTCCCAAGACAGGGCTGAGGGACCCCAGAGAGTCGGCAGGTATGGGCAGCCTTGGCAGGGCTCACGGAGAGCTGGGCCCAGAGGAGGTCCTGCCACTTCCTTTCCCAAATGGTCCATGGCAGCATGCCACCTTCCCGCACCCCTTCCAGCCTGGCCACGGCAACAGGTGTGGGCAGAAAGGCTGGGCTGGTTTCAGAGAGGGTGTCGGAAGTCCCCCCTCCCGCAGAACTTTGGGTAAGAGTTGGTCCTTTCAGGTTCTTTTTTAAAAGTGGCACTCCTCTCTTTGGGGAGCAGACCCTTGAGAATCCCAGGTCAGGAATGAGGAAAGAAGGGGAGGCTGAACACTTTCTACCCATTGCCACACACAAGGCAACCCGGCTCTACCCCTCATTCTACAGAGGGCGATACTGATGAACTTGCAGTTCACTTAGCCCAGGGCTTTCCGGCAGCTTTTTATAGTGGTTCTCAACCAGGGGCAATTTTGTGCCCCCCACCCCTGGCACCCAGGGCACATTTGGCAATATCTGGAGACATTTTTTTATCAGCACAACTGGGAAAGGGGTGCCACTGGCATCTAGTGGGTAAAGGCCATGGATGTTGTTAAATATCTCACAGTGCACAGGACAGGCCCTCACAAGAAAGAATGATCCAGGCCAAAACAGCAATAGCGCTGAGGTTGAGAAACCCTGACCTAGAAAGATGTACTCGGACACACACACATATAATGTCAGAGGACACTTCAGTCCCGAGTTAGGAACCCCTGGTCTCCAACCTCTTAATTTATGAGAGAGGAACTAACCGAGGGCAGGGGGGATGGTAAACAGCTTTCACCCAGCAAGTTCTCCTGGTAACCCGTGCAGTCAGCACAGTTACCTGCACACAGCAGCAACTCAATGAATGGTTGTTACATTGGGAAGAAACCCAAGAAAGGATTGGACTCCGGGTTGAAACTCCTCTCAAGGTGGTCCCAGACAGGACCCTCAGCAACGTGCTCTTGATCCTCCTTGGACCCCAACCTGTCAGCAGCCATCGCCACTTCTGACGGGCCCCTTCTTCACCGCGGTGAGGAGGCCTGAGCCAGGCTGATGGTGGGGCAGGCAGGGCTGTCTGAGGGATGAGTGGAGGGTGGGTTGAAGCCAACATCACACATCTCAGCCAGAGAGGCCACAACAGTTTAAGGGTACACCATGGAGGTGGGCACCCAGGGGTAAAGGAGGGCTGGATCCAGTTGCAGGTGGTGATGAGGGCTGGTGTTACCTCCCCATGGCCCTGTGGGGGGGCCAGACTTTCTGATCTTACCTGACAGATGACCCAAGGTCCTTGATTAGCTAGAAGCCCTTGTCTGGTGCCTGCTTCCAGAACTGGCCTTGGAGAGCCCACTGGGGTTATGTCTCTAGGGACCTCAGCTGTCTCCTTCGTTGTCCGTCTTCTTCACAGGAAGCAGAATTGCAGTGTGAGGCATGCAGGCTCTACAGCTCTATCCAGGGTTTATATCTGGGATTTACTCCTTACTGGCTGTGTGACCTTAGGCAAGTTACTCAACCTCCCCTTCTTCAACGGTAGAATGGGATTAACACAAATGTATCTACCTCAGAGGGTTGGTGGGAGGATCAAATGAGGTAATTTTTTAATAAAGCAATTAGAAGGATACCTGGCCTAGAGTAAGCACTCAATGAATGTGAACTATTATTGGTGCTGTTTTTATTAGGCTGCTCATGCCTTCCGGGGCAGGTAGGAACTAACCCATGGCTCTTCTCTCTGGCATCTCCATCTCTCTGCTGCCCTCTAGTGTCCACTGACTGCACTGTTCTGAGGGAAGGCAAGGTGGTTAACTTGGTGTGTCTAGAAAGATAATTTCTCCCTTTAGATTTCAAAGGAAGTCTGCCATTTAAGGAAACTTTATGGTTGATTTTTGAATAGAGTCGAACAACTAATTTCTTCCCGTTTCTCCCAAATAGAACTCACCTGTGGACTGGCATTTGCATATTAGTTTGCTTGAAGCAATACCCTGGTACAACAAGGGGGCAGTGTATCTTCTTGATATTGATGATAACTGACCATTTCTGTTTTTACAAGTGTGATGAGCTTTGACACCCCCAACACGTTTCTGCAAACCTCCTTACTCCACCGGTTAAGGCAAACACTGCCCACCCACATTCCCAGCGGTGGGGATAACCAGTCCACGTCCTCAAATTCTCTCTCTCTCTCTCTCTCTTCGTCCTACAGTTGGGTGTGAAAGCTGTGTAACAGCGGAGTCCGTGTCGGTTTTGCTCACAGCTCTATCTCTGGTTCCCATCACAGGGTCTAGTACATAGTAGGTGGTCAGTGCATGTGTGGGGAATGAGTAATGCACTCGTAGCAACCAGTGGCCATGTGGCCTCCCCTCCCCCCTCTCCATCCTCCCCCTCTACAGACACTGTGAGAAGTGAAAGGACAACCACAGAAGAGTAGGGCGTTCTGTGCTGAGCGCTTTTGCTGTGCAAAGCTAAGTGCGATGTATCCGTGGGCCCTGGGGAGAGATTTTTTTTTTTTTTTAAGGGAAAGATGAAGGTAAAGGGAGAGCATGGCTCCCGTGAGAGGGGGCGGGCGGGTTGGAGAAGGTCTGGATATCTATCTGGTTCTGCTGATGGGAGGTCAGTGAGACAAAGGGGAGGTGCAGGAAAGAGTCCCGGGGCCCCCGAGTCCTGGAAGTCACAAGGCTACTCTGGTAGCCTTCAGCTCGGTCCCCCGCAGCACGCCTGTGCTTGGGGACAACATGGCCGATGCTCACCCCAGGTGCCGGTCAGCTCTATAGCTCCTGCCTTAGCTTCAGTGGAGTGCTCAACACCTGAGCCAGGTCCGTTCTCCGGGTTTTTACATCTCTCAGCCCCGCCCTTGATCCCGCCCTCTCACCTCCAGCCAATCCGAGAACCTCAGCAATCCCCACCGCCTCCGCCTGCAGCAGCTGCTCTTGGCGTGTTCTGATGCTGGGTTACCCGCGCTCGTCTGCAGAAGTCCGGGCCTCCGCTTGCCCCACCCCGTCCCACCCCTGAAGGTGGTGGAGGGTTTGGCAGCCAAGTGCTTGTGCCAGTCGTAGGCCCCCGGGCCAAGCGGGCGCTGCCCGGGATTGCCCTTTCTGGAGGCGGTACCTTCTTCACGTGCGCCCTCTCCACCGGCAGGGCACGGATTCCAGGAACGGGGCAAGGGAGGGAGCTGTGGCGCGGGCTCTGGCTTCAGCCCAGTCCTGGCTCCCCTTGACAGGCCTCAGACTCGTCTGATAAATGGGGGTTTGTGGCTGCCGGGGTCCGCTCTGGGACGATTTAGCCTTTACTGCTAGGGCAGGCTTTCTAAGCCAAATAAGTCCACCTTGGGCTGGGGCCTGCTGTCCCGTCCCCTCTCTGGCCCCGCTGTAGACTCATCCTCTCTTCCCCTGTCCTCTGCCTCCCAAGCCCACCATCCTCTTAAACCCTGGCGGCTGAGCGTCCCAGCCCCACGCTGTTGCCGTGGGCTTTGGCTCCACCTAGTGGCACAGTGTTTAACTTCAGAGGCGCTGACAAGCTCTGGGGCGAGGGAGGCGGCTGGTACACTGTGGATACCTGGACGCCTCAGAGATCCAGGAGAGGACAAAGTGGCATTTCTCTGCCTCAGCCCTTGCTGCAGACCTGGCTGAAGGCTGCCTCAGCCCAGACCCTCCCTCCTGTTCCGAGGGAGGCTGGGGTACTTGGAGAGTACCAAGCGCAGATGTCCCTCCAGACCCCTCTGTCTCTGCAGAAGGCTTTGGTAACACCACAAGGGCTCTCAGAGGAACTAGTGCCCCTGCCATTCCTGGCCACGTAACCACACCCCCCCCCCCCGGGCTGGCCCTGACACCCAGCTGCTGCTGTCCCAGGGCCACCCCAATCCTGGGAGATCCTGCTTGCCTTCCCCTGAGAACTGGCACACAAACCAGCTCTATTCCCGCTTTTCTCCCTGCCCTCATTCTAGGTCCTTCTCAGCCATTTGCTCTCCCCAGCTTCTTCCTACTCTCCTCTCTGCACCATTCTGTCTGTCTGTATGTCTGACTGTATGTCTGTCTGCCAACCTTTCCACATCCTCTTTGTAGGGCACTGCCCTTGTGCCGCAGAGAAACCTCTCACAGCCCCACTAGTCCTGATGTCACCTGCCCTGAACACAGGCTGTAGTCCCCATATAGGTTTGAGCAACTGGTCTGTGGCTGGCTGTGAAAACAAGGGCAAGTGGTCCCTCCCCCTCCCGCCACATCTACTCACCCTCCTTGGTAGGGAGGAAGCACCTGTGCCAACCTCCAAGCCTGGCCTGTTTCAGCCTCCATGCCCTTAGCAGCTCCAGCCACTGGTTGCAGTAAGGAAGCCCTTTCTTACGTGACATATGACATGACATGATATGACCCTGTTTTCATCCCTGATCTTAACTGGTGTCTTCCTCATTGGGAGCTAGACTCTGTCTCCACAGTCTAGCCAAGGTCACGTTTGTCCTTACTGTGTGTGTGTGTGTGTGTGTGTGTGTGTGTGTGTGTAAAGGGGTGTATGCTTGGGGTGGAGGATAGGGAAGATGTATTGGCCCAGGTTACTTCTATGTTGCCTGCAACAGGAGCCCATGGCCTGGGGCCTCCGCAGGGGCCCCGTTTGAATATTTGACAGCTGGGAAAAAATTACCGGCTCTAAAATAAGAACACCACAAAATTGAAATCAATAAATTCTTAATCAAATGTCCTACTGTAATGTTATATCAACCTCATTAATTGTTAAATTTAGTATTCATAAAAATTTCATTACATTTGAAAGAATGTGTGGGTTAGGTTTTTCTCATTTTATAAGAATTCCCCAATTGTAATTTAAATCAGTTACTCCTAGCCAAATGGTTTCAAGAGCAAATTTATAAATATCCTTTCAAAAATTTTACAGAGGTTTAAAATATTTTAATATGTTTGCACGGATGTGGGGTGCAGCTGTCAAAAATAAAAATGCCTGGGCTTATAGAGGTCCTAAAACTGTGCTTTGTCTCAGGATGAGGCAGGAGTCAGTGAGGCAGTGAGGCTGCTGGGGTGGGCATGGGACACAGGAAGGCCTCGGGACAGGGAGGGGACAGTGGTGGTGATGGGGAGAGAGAGGCGTAGTGTCTCCTCCCCGAAACCTGCCAGGGAATACTCTGGGCTACTTATTCACCTCTCAAGTTGGGGTACGGGGGATCCTCTGGATTTACAGGGGTCTTATGGGTGCAGGGATGGACCCACCAGGTAGATGAGGGAAGAATAGGGCTCAGGCTTGCACTCACCCCATGGGAAGTCCATGTGGGTGCTCGGCCCTTGTGGAGTAAGTTCTCATAGGAGGACTGTGATGGGTGGCACCAGGGGCCAGCCCTCAGAGATGTCCTTTGCAGGAATCCCCGAACTGGGAACATTTCTCTGTTGAGGGCTTTGGTCCCCTGGCTTCCAGGTCCTAACTTCTCCCCTCCTCCATCCTGTTTTACTCTCACCACAAAAGTTCTGTCAACTCTGTCCCATATTTTCCTTCATTTCACTCTCTCTGGCCAGAAGGAATAGCCCAGGATCCACTAAAAGAAACAGTTCCTCAAGGGGCTTCCCTGGTGGCGCAGTGGTTGAGAGTCTGCCTGCCGATGCAGGGGACACGGGTTCTTGCCCCGGTCCAGGAAGATCCCACATGCCGCGGAGCGGCTGGGCCTGTGAGCCATGGCCGCTGAAGCTGCGCGTCCGGAGCCTGTGCTCCGCAATGGGAGAGGCCACAACAGTGAGAGGCCTGCATACCGCAAAAAAAAAAAAAAGAAAAGAAAAAAGAAACAGTTCCCCAAGTGGGGTCCCCTCTCCTCCAGGGCACGAGCACTCAGTCTTTATCAACCTTGGCTACGTAATTGCCAGCCTGGGTAGGGAGGACAGATGTCATTCCATCCTGGGAAGGTCTCCTGACCCTCAGAAGACCGTATGACCCCTCCTAACGTGAGAGAAAGAAGGGAAGGAAGGAACGAAGAAAGGAAGGAAGGAAGGAAAGAAGGAAGGAAGGAAGGAAGGAGGAGGGAGAAAGAGCAAAAGGAATTTAGTGCTAATTTAATAATAATAAAAAAATGTCTGGGACTTCCCTGGTGGCATAGTGGTTAAGAATCGCCTGCCAACGCAGGAGACACGGGCTCGAGCCCTGGTCCGGGAAGATCCCATATGCCGCGGAGCAACTAAGCCCCTGTGCCATAACTACTGAGCCTGCAAGCCACAACTACTGAGCCCACGCTCCACAACTACTGAAGCTCACACCCCTAGAGCCAGTGCTCTGCAACAAAAGAAGCCACTGCAAGGAGAAGCCCACACACCGCGAGGAAGAGTAGCCCCCGCTCTCCACAACTAGAGAAAGCTCGCATGCAGCAACGAAGACACAATGCAGCCAAAAATAATATCAAAAAATAAAATGAAATAAAATTTTAAAATGGAATAAAAAAAAATCTCTAAAAAAAAAATGTTTTAAGAGTCACCTTGTGCTCCTTAATATTAGAAAGGGCACAACCTTGAGACTGGTCTCCAGGGCCGATTTCTCTCCAAACATCTCTAGGTCCTTCCCACCCCCCACTCCAGACTATTTAGACTGTTTGTTAGAGTCAGGGTGGGGTTAGAACATAGAAGAAACTCACTCTGAGGAGGAAATAAGGTAGGGGTGAGTGAAGTTTGACTTAGTGACAATTTGACACAGCCTGGATCTGTGCATGAGGAAAGAAACACATAATTTTCATGTATGGCATCCACACCCTAAGCTAAGTTACAGGGGGTAGTAGGGTGCTATCAAATGCAATGAAGTTAGGTGGGCTACTTTAAGAACCCATGATTTTCTAAGTACTTTATTATCTTACTTAATCCTTACAACAACTCCGAAGAGCAGGAATGATTAGCCCCATTTTTTAAAAATTTATTTATTTTTTGGTCACGGGCACAGCTTGTGGGATCTTAGTTCCATGACCAGGAATTGAACCCAGGCCATGGCAGTGAAAGCACAGAATCCTAACCACTAGGCCACCAGGGAACTCCTGATTAACCCCATTTTAAAGATGAAAAAATTAAGGCTGGAGTAGCTTGTCCAAGGCCACACGTTCATTCAGTGGTTGACCTAGGATTTAAACCCACATCCCTCTGGCTCCAAAGCTTTTGCTTGTTTCACAGTGCAGAATAGCATTACTGTGTCTGTGGTCTGCCCAGGGCCTCCCTGAATTGGAGACTGCCTTTTCCCCATCCTGAGGCCCCATCAACCACAGAGGCTGCTGGTCCCTGGCTGCAGGGGTGGGTGGTGACACAATCCTACCCATCAGGCCTAGTATAATGGCCCTGTTCACTATGATTGACTAAGAGGTCTGCATGTGACCCCAACTGGCCAATCAGACTTCCTCTGTAAGATCTGTGGTTGTTGGAGTAGGGGGTCCCTCTACCTCTAGGAGGGTGAGCTCTGGGGATCATGGAGTCTGCAGCTGCCTTGGCTGCTTCTTGCCATATGCAGGTGGCTGCAGGAGGACACAGACAACATGGAAGAAAGGAGAATCAAGAGACAGGGAGAGGGCTTCCCTGGTGACACAGTGGTTAAGAATCGCCTGCCAATGCAGGGGACACTGGTTAGAGCCCTGATCCGGGAAGATCCCACATGCCGCGGAGCAACTAAGCCCGTGTGCCACAACTACTGAGCCTACACTCTACAGCCCGCAAGCCACAACTACTGAAGCCTACATGCCTAGAGCCCATGCTCCGCAAGAAGAGAAGCCACCGCAACGAGAAGCCTGCACACCTCAACGAAGGGTAGCTTGCCGCAACTAGAGAAAGGCCGCGCGCAGCAACGAAGACCCAAAAGAGACAAAAATAAATAAATTAAAAAAAAAAAAGAGACAGGGAGAGAGGGCATGTGAGCCCTGAAACACCACTGGATCACCAGCTTCTATGCTGACTTTTCCAATTTATGTCAATGAATTTTTATTTATTTATGTATTTATTTTTGTTTAAGCCAGTTTGAGCTAGATTTCTGCCACTTGCTACTGAAAGAATTCTGACAAATATTATTCTATAATTAAAAGTGTTATAGACATGAAGCCTCTTCCCTATTGGAAGGGGAAAGGTAATTGCAGTAGTCAGAGTTGTTGATGGCAAGTGACAGAAACCCAGCTTGATTTGGGTGGTGCAGACTGGGGGTTTACCAGAAGGAAAGAGGTGTAGCTGGGCCTCCGGGGCTCTGGGAACAGAGACAAGGTCTTGGCCATGACCTGTGTGCTTAGAGCTCTTCTCTGAGTTTTTCTGGCTCTGGTTTCATTCTCTTCACTCACTTCCTCCCTCTGGGTGGACAGAACATGGCCTTACTCCTCAATGCTTGGCCACCAGAGAAGGATTGTTGCTTTTTCCTCACATGAACTTTGGAAGGTTCTGGAAGGGACCATGAATGGTCCAGTCTGGGTGAGTCGACACTCAAGTAGAATTGTCCTCTGTGGCCAGGACCCATCTCTGTGTTTTTGGGGTCTTTCCCAGAGAAGAGGCTGTCATCATGAGACACGGAATTACCCCACAGTGTCTACCACAGAAATGAAAATACTGGTCATCTATTCTGTGCCAGGCACTGTGCTAGATGCTGGGGATTTCTGAGTTTCCAGGCACATTTCTGCCCCCATGCAAGTTCTGCAGTGATTAAGTAATAGACCCAGACGTCAGACAGGGTCAGATTGTCAGCTTTATTCTTAGATGGAAGAACCAGGCTTCCTTCACCTTCTTCCCTGACTTGGTCTAATTTACTGCAGTCAAGACTGCTATCTGGGTGTGTTACCATCAAGATAAAAACTACATTTCCTAGTCTCCTTGTAGCTAGGTGCAATCATTCAGGTAAATTCTGGCCAATGAGATGTAACTGGACTTGTGTGGGACCTCGAGGAAGGCTGCTTACATGGAGCTGGCTCAACAGGGAGGGCTCCTTTTGTCTTCTGTAGTTCTTCCTCCTTTTTCTGGCCAGAAGCATGGTTAGAGCTGTGACAGCATCTTGGACAATGACGTGGCCATGGGGCTGCAAAGCGGGTGCTGGCATGAATGGAGCAGAAAGATGGAGCCTGGGTTTTCCACAGGACTGACCAACTAGCCCCGGACTGACCTTTATGTGAGAAAAAACCCACTCTTATTTTATGTAAGCCTGTGGTTTGGATTTTCTGTTTATCCATCCAAATCTGATCCCAATCAATATAATCACCTTCTCGGTCATAGGCAGAATTTTAGATGGAGCTAAAAGTGTACTACTTCCACTCTGAGAACTACAGGGTAGTTCCAGAATGCAAGAGATGAGGGGAGAGGAGAGAACAAGGGCTTTGTAAGCACTGACCAGCCCTCCTGAGACAGCCAAGAGGGGCTCGGGCATGCCTGCTCATGAATCCAACCGCATCCCTCAGAGAATTCACGTTCCCATTGTGAAGGGCTTGGTGAGGGTGGATCACAACTTCCCGTCACTTTTGAGAGGGTGAAACTTTCAGTTTGGGCACTGGCAGGAACAGAAAGGGAGGAAAAAATAATATACATATGTATATATAGTATATTATAGGAAATACATATATCTCTCTATATATATGGTTTCATTACTTCCTACTCTACTTGGTGGGCTGGGGCTAATTTTTCCATGAACGGATGAGAAAGCTGAGCATTTGCCCCGAGCCCCACAGCTGGTTGGGGTAGATGTGAAACTCGACCACATATTTGTCAGATTCTTAAAATTGTTTACGATTTTCCCATGACATGCAGGTGCTGAACAGAGTTGGAAGTTGAAGGCATAGGGAGGGTGTAGGACCCATCAAAGTCTGAGTGCATGAACCTGGTCTCATTGCTGGGACTCAACTAAAAGGTCTCCCTGGGTTTGGTTTTGATCTTAAAAATCTAGTATTTGAACATTCTGTCTGGGAAACAAAATGAGAAAATGCCAGCTGTGTGACTGTCCTGGAGTTCATTCTTTTTTTAAAAAAATTAATTATTTATGTGTTTATGGCTGCATTGGGTCTGCGGGCTTTCTCTAGTTGCGGTGAGCGGGGGCTACTCTTTGTTGTGGTGCGTGGGCTTCTCATTGCGGTGGCTTCTCTTGTTGCGGAGCTCCGACTCTAGGCACACGGGCTTCAGTAGTTGTGGCTCACGGGGTCTAGTGCGCTGGCTCAGTAGTTGTAGCGCACAGGCTTAGTTGCTCTGCGACATGTGGGATCTTCCTGGGCCAGGGCTTGAACCTCTGTCCCCTGCATTGGCAGGCGGATTCTTAACCACTGCGCCACTGGGGAAGCCCCATGTCCTGAAGTTTATTTATTTATTTATTTTTAATAAATTATTTATTTTATTTATTATTTTATTTATTTATTTAATATTATATATATTATTTATTTATACATATTTGGCTCTGTTGGATCTTCGTTGCTGTGTGCGGGCTTTCTCTAGTTGTGGTGAGCGGGGGCTATTCTTTGTTGTGGTGCGCGGGCTTCTCATTGTGGTAGCTTCTCTTGTTGCGGAGCACGGGCTCTAGGCGCGCAGGCTTCAGTAGTTGTGGCACGTGGGCTCAGTAGTTGTGGCTTGCAGGCTCTAGAGCTCAGGCTCAGTAGTTGTGGCGCATGGGCTTAGTTGCTCCACGGCATGTGGGATCTTCCTGGGCCAGGGCTCGAACCTGTGTCCTTTGCATTGGCAGGCAGATTCTTAACCACTGCACCACCAGGGAAGTCCCTGGAGTTTATTTTTGACCGAGTCTCCTCATCAGATGGAGGGCGCTCCTAGGCTGATTGTTACTTAAGAAAGAGCTCAAAAAAAAAAAAAAGAAAGAGCTCACTGGCTCCTGTGCGCAGGGCAGCCCATTGGGTGGGTGGGCAGTGTCCTGGATACCTCCAGGCAGTGGGTAGGATTGTCCTTGAAATATACCATAGGTTGGGAATTCCCTGGTGGTCCAGTGGTTAGGGCTCAGTGCTTTCACTGCTGTGGCCCAGGTTCAATCCCTGGCTGGGGAACTTAGATCCGTGTGGTACAACCAAAAAAAAAAAAAAAAAAAATATATATATATATATATATATATATATATATATATGCCACGGGTGACTGGACCATGTGACTCTGTGCTGTCTTCTTCATTCCTAACAGGGGATTAGGAGACATTTGATTCCAAGCAGTAGAAATCCCCACTCAGACTAGCTGAAACTATAAAGAGAATTCGTCGGCTCATGTAACTGGAAAGTCTCCAAGTAGGCTCGGTTTAGAGCTGGTTTAACCCAGCATTTCTACAGTGGCATCAAGGGCCTGATTTCTTTACATCTTTCTAAAAACTGGCTCCTCTGTGTAATTGCAAAGATGGCTGCCCAGAATTTGGGGGGCTGTAGGCTTCCTCAGTGAAGATTAAAATATGTCCACAAATTCCTTGACACTTCTTTTAAAAGGTGGAAACCCAATTCCCTTCTCCTTGAGTGGGGCTTGACTTAGGGACTCGCTTCTAACAAATAGAAAAAAGCAGAAGTGACAGCATGTAAATTCAGAGATTAGGGCATAAAAGAGAATGCAGCTTTCAGCTTGCTGTCACTCAGGTCACTTGCTCTGGGGAAAGCCAGCTGCCATGTTGTGAGGACACTCAAGTATCCCTGGAAGATGCCCCTGAGGTGAAAAACTGAGGCCTCTGATCAACATCCAGGGAGAACTGAGTCCCCCTGCCAGCAGCCACTGAAAGGTCTTGAGGTAGTGCCAGTTTAATCCAATGAGCTTGGAAGCTCATCCTTGGCCCTGGACAAACCTCAGGTGACAGCAGCTCTCATGAGAAACCC
Organism: Monodon monoceros; assembly: GCF_005190385.1. Classification (NCBI taxonomy): domain Eukaryota; kingdom Metazoa; phylum Chordata; class Mammalia; order Artiodactyla; family Monodontidae; genus Monodon; species Monodon monoceros. The sequence continues at coordinate 76,167,156 of NW_021703778.1, read as the reverse complement.
TAAGCTAGAGCCATCCAGCAGAGTTGCTCCTGGATTCCTGGCCCTCAGGAACTGTGAGGTAACAAACATTTGTTGTTTAAGCCACTAAGTTTTGGGGTAGTTTGTTAAGCAGGAATAGATAAGTAACATAGTCATCCTTGTCCAAAGAGAAAGATATGCTTCTAGAAATTCTTTCAGAAAAGTGAAGAAGCCTCTCTCCCAGAAGCCGTCCTCATACCCTTCCTCACGTCTTATTGATCACAGGCTCAGACTGATCACAGGACTGTTCTTCAACCAGTGACTGGCGAGGGGTAGCGAGGGGGTAGGATGAAGCTGATAGCCTCTGGCCTGGGCCACTCCTGGGGGTCAGTGCCCCAGACACATGGGCTGAGGGGGAAGGATGGAGGCCTGACCAGAGTTGGGGTGCTGTCAAGAAGAGGACCATAGTCTTTCACGCCATGCCAATTAGGGTTCCTTCCACGGAGGACTGTGGGACCCACTTAAAGAGATTGGCTTTAAGTCAGAAATATACAAATTTCACCTTGGTTCTAAGATTCTATGAAGGAAAACAAGTTGACTGCTTTTCTTTGGGGAAGCTCATTGCCCCAGTGCTGCCTGTGAGACTTGGCCTTCCCGGGCTGATGTCATTCCAGGCTCAAGGTCATCAGTGAGGCAAAACAGGCTCCCGCCAGACTCTCTTTATCAGAAAGTCATGCCTGGATGGGGCAGTGGCCCCTCCCCTATAGGAGAACAACGACCACTCTTGACAAGTGCAGATAGAAAACAATATAAATATAAGATAAACAAATAGAATATATAAATATAAAATACATATAAATTTAAAAAAATGTTTTTTTTCTAAAAAACTGCTGCTCCGAATTTGTTGGAAGTGATCCAACACTATTGGAATCCTGGGTCAAGTGGCTGTGTAGGGACAACTTTTACTGTTCCGGGTGATCTATGGGCTGATAAACACAACAGAAGGGTTAGGAGGATGTCAGCTTGTGAGTGTGTGAGCCCGTGTGTGTGCGTGTGTGTGTGTGTGCGTGGTAACAGCTTTGTTGAGATGCAGTTCGCATACTACACAATTCACTCACTTAAAGTGTATAATTCAACGGTTCTTAGTGCGTTCAGAGAGTTGTACAGCCATTACATCAATCGATTTTAGAACATTTTCATGTTCATCCCCCCGCAAAGAAACCCATTCGCTTTAGATATCATCCCCTTAGCTCGAAGCAACCGCCACTCTTTCTGCCTCTTATATGTGTGCTTTAAATATATCCTTTATTTGCCAGCAGGTAACATTTTGGGGGGGGAAAAAAGGAGAAATATCATATTGTCCAATGTAAAACATAAGGTAGAGTGTAGACTGTAGTCATGAAGTGCGCTACATGGTGTGTGTGCTTCCTGACAAGTATGCTTTCATCAAGTGGGCTGTAGTTTTGTTGAAATTCTATTATGATTGATCCTTGCTGTCTGGGGAAGTGGTGGGTGCAGGGAGAGGCTGTGTGTGGTGGCTGGGATGGGTCTGGGGGTGTGGTGTGGTGGGAAGGGGCTGAGGAGACAGATCAGAGAGGAAAGCAACAGAGCCAGTGTGTAGACTGGAATTGACATCCTGGGTTTGGTGCTGACCTGATTGGCCAAGATCTTGAAGTGAGTCCAGAGTGGCCTGACCGCAGACCTCAACTCAAGGGATCCGGGGCTCCTTCTGAGTCAGCCATGCTGAATTACAGCCCCAGATCAGGGCCAGCTGGGGAGGGATGACGGGGATTGGAGTTCAAGGTGAAATTGCTTTGTTTGTTCAAGTTCTTCCAAGGCCTGGGGAATAAAGGCCTTCTCATCACCTCCTCTTCTTGCTCTGGCCTTCCCCACTGTCATAGCCAGGCACCTACTCTGTGGAAGTCTGCAGTGATTGCCCAGCTGGCCTTACACAGGGCAGGCCGTGGGGAGGAGTCAGCCACGCCTCTCCAAATGGCCACTCCTTTTTTTTTTGGTTTGTTTTAAATGATAAACCTTCTATGAGGCTGAGTTTATTATTATTATTATTATATTTAAAAAAATTTATTTATTTATTTGGCTGTGTCGGGTCTTAGTTGTGGCACGCGGGATCTTTTGTTGTGGCACGCAGGCTTCTCTCTAGTTGTGGTGCTGGCTCCAGAGCGCGCGGGCTCAGTAGTTATGGTGCGCAGGCTTATTTGCCCTGCGGCATGTGGGATCTTAGTTCCCCAACCAGGGATTGAACCTGCGACCCCTGCATTGGAAGGTGGATTCTAAACCACTAGACCACCAGGGAAGTCCCTCTAAGTGGCCACTCTTGACTTGGGCCCCTCTACCTCTTTGGGGGCCTCGAGGCCTGGCTTCAGGCTTGCTTCTGCTCCTGCCTTGCTCTAGTGACCCAGGCTAGGTCTCCGCCCCTCTCTGGGGTCTTCCGATCTGTACCATGGGAGACCAAAGAAATGACCCTTAAGGGCCTTTCCAGGTCTCTCAGCCTAGCTCAGTTAGGGTAATGAGGTCACTGCTCTACAGTTTGCAGGGTTTTGTCACATTGTTACTGCTCTCATTAGTGTCCTCAGGTCCACTTCTCAATGGCATGGTGATGGGGCTGAGACCCCAGGCCTGGGAGAGGGATAACCTGAGTTTGAATCCCAGCTCTGTCTCCAGTTAGTGCTGTATCTTTGGGCAAACACTCATTCTGTCTAGGCCTCAGTTTCCTCATTTGTAAAACAGGGAAAGCATTGGAACCTACCTCATAAGGGAAGTGTGAAGATTATGTGGAATAATGCCTGTAACATGCCCTGCACATAGTAAACATTCACTATATTCTATCAATACAGACAGGGAAAGCTACAGGGCTTTTCCAGGTGCAGAAATGAAAAACCAGGCTCTTTTTGATTTTTCTGAATCCAGATGCTTGGGAGGCAAGCAGCCTGGGAGCACACCTCTCTACTTCTGTTGAGGCTGTCTGGTTGGCCCCCATTGGCAGTGTGTTGAAGGGGGCTGAGGAGGATTCGGGAGCCATGGACCAGGAGGTCAGGATGAGACAGAGGTGTGGGTGGCCTGCGGGGTGAGTGTCAGGAAGCTGAGCAAGGCTGTGTGCTGCTCACTGGGGGCCGAGTTCTTCCCTCTTGTGGGGGTACAGGGCAGGGCCCCAGGCCGAGATACAGTGCCCAGGGAGTCATTTCCCATCTTGCAATTTGTTTTACTCCTCCCTCACCCCGACACCTTCTCATCACTGCCAGGCATGGTGTGACTCAGAAAGAGCTTTCTCTGAAGCCGATCTCCTTCCTGTTCCCACCGGCTTTGCCCCCACTCCCTCAATCCCCTGCACCTGGACTCCAGGCCCTGCCTCCCACCCTGGCCTCTCCTTTTCCCTCTGCTCCTCTCTGCCTACATAGGTTTCCCTTATATTGCCCCAAAGAAGGAAAGCGAAAGGTGCCCTGATTGGACCTGTCTGCCCCATTTGGGCACTGTCCAGTTTCCTTCCACCCATCACCTCACTCCTCCACGGGAAGGTCCACACCCATGGTTCTGGAGTGCAAGGCTTCTGCAGAGGGTTCTGAGGACAGTATTCTCTGACTTCCGATGACCCTGTCAGGTGACTCATATACCGAGGTGGACACTCTCAGTGAAGATCCATAAGTTTCTTGGGTCACCAGCTGGTAAGAGGCAGAACCATAGCCAACCTGGTTGGCTTGATTCTGAGCTGTGATCTAACTAACCCCTCCCTGTTTCAACCTCTCCCATTCCCTTCTCATTTGCTCTCTGGAACTGATCCTTCAACTGTTGCCTTGGAGAGGAGGAAATTGGCATGAAACCAGCAAGCTTCTCCTTTCCTGGATTCTCATCTGAGAGCCCATGGAGGCCACTGAGCCTTCCTGGAGAAAATCCCACTTCACCCCTCTCTTTGGAGTCCAGAGTCCTTCTAGCCTTCCCTGCTTCATGGCTTTCTCACCGCCTTCTCTAACTGTGTTGTCCCTGAGGGCAGGGCCCGCATGGCCCTTGGACCCCTCCTCTAAGCCATCACCTGGCCCAGTGTCTGGAATAGAGATGTCGAATGCTGCAGGCATGGGAATAAATAAAAGCACCAGTCCCCCCACCCCTTGGTTGTGACCTGACATGATCTGTTCCTACCTTATCACCCAAGTTGAATTCTGAACCTCAGAGTTTTGAACTTAAAAGAATAAGGCACAGATAACCTCGTTCACAGAATGTGATACAACTTTTCCAAGAGATAGCTCACTAGTATTTAATAATAAATGAGAAATGCTTATGACAATTTTGGTAACGATGAGGCAGCACAGAAAGTTGTATGAATGTGATGATCATAGCTGAGTGCACAGAACCCCTGGAGGGTTTCTAGGTCAAAGCGTTGAGGTTTGCTCCTTGGATTCATTGAACCAGGAAGGCTCTGGGCCTGGGGACACCAGCCACAGTGAGGTAAGTGAGAGGTCTCATACTGAAAATTACAAGATTCTTCCTTGGGGAAAATGATCAGCCTAAGTAAAAAGTCATACAGCCGCTGACATTGGGGATCTGTCAGAGTCCTCTCTGATGATCTTGCCCCAAAGCCACAGCTGGGCAAGCCCTGCTCACCTGCTCCAAACTGGTCAGCCTTTTGGGTCCTGACTGTTAAATTTGGAGTCCATGCAGGACAACTAGGGATCTGCCAAAAATTAGTAGGCATTTGAGGAAACTTCTAACATGAAGGGTGGGGACCAAAACAAATAGAAAAAGGAACTCAGAGGAAACAGAGATGATACAGAGAACAAAAGAAAACTGAAAACAAAAAAACTTTAAAAAAAACCCCTATGATTAATATCTTCAGAGGTTTGAGAAACTGTCATGTCCATATTATGTCCAAATGCAGATACAGTAAACGGCCCTAGGAAACTAGACAATGGATAGTGGAAATAAAAATTGCAACAGAGGGGCTGGTGGCTGAAGTAGGGTGTCTCTCATTAGGTGGAATAAAGAGACCAAGAAATATAATACAGGAGAGAAAAGAAAAAAAAAAAGATAAATCCAGGAGGTTCACATATATTCTATTTTATATTCATATTCATATTTCTATTCTAGAAATAGAGAAAAGAGAAAAAAAAGGGAGAAATTATGAAATAAATTATACAAGAAAATGTCCAGGAATTTGAGGATATGAGTTTCCAGATTAAAAGGGCTTACTGGGACTTCCCTGGTGGTCCAGTGGCTAAGAATCCACCTTCCAATGCAGGCGAAGCAGGTTTGATCCCTGGTCAGGGAACCAGGATCCCACATGCCACGGGGTAACTAAGGCTGTGTGCTGCAATTACTGAACCCGTGCGCCACAACGAGAGAGCCTGCCTGCCACAATGAAGAGCCTGTGTGCTGCAACTAAGACCTGACGCAGCCAAGTAAATAAATAAATAAAATAAAATAAAATAGGGCTTCCCTGGTGGCGCAGTGGTAGAGAGTCCGCCTGCCGGTACAGGTGACACGGGCTCGTGCCCCGGTCTGGGAAGACCCCACATGCCGCGGAGCGGTTGGGCCCGTGGGCCATGGCCGCTGAGCCTGCACGTCTGGAGCCTGTGCTCTGCAATGGGAGAGGCCACAGCAGTGAGAGGCCCACGTGCAACAACAACAACAACAAATAATAATAATAATAATAAAATAAAACAAAATAATAAAATGGCTCACCCAGTAACCAGCCCAAGAACTAATGTGACAAGATGCATTGTGAAATTTGAAGCAGCCAAAATAAAGAGAAGGTCCTATGAGCAACTGGAGGGGGGGAAAAAGACAAATGTGAAAGCTCAGGAATCAGAATGGATTTGGACTTTTCAGCAGCAATTCCAGAATTCTATATCCAGCTAAACTTTCAATCAGGGTGAGGGTAGAATAAAGACATTGTCAGATAAGCAGGATCTCAACATTTTACATTTCATGTACTCTTTCTAAGTAAGGTACCGAAAACAGGAGAGATACAGGATCGAGGAAGCAAGGACTAAGGGAAATACATCAAAATGTATGCCCACCATCAAGTTCTACCTACAGTTTACCCTAAAAGGAATGCAGGAATGAAGGAATGAAGCACTCTGTGCTCTGGGAAAACAGGTAGAACAGGCCCTCAGAAGTTAGATATTTTCAGGAGAAAATTGTCTGAACCCAGATTCTTGCATCTTCTCATACTTAGAAAAGCATTAAAATAATTTACTGCGATATCGGTTCCTCGTGACTAACAGTAACCTTCTACCGAGATGTGTGTTTGACTGCATGTATCCCTTCTCCAAAATCACGTATATACTGACCTCCCCTCTTACCTCTTTGGGTCAGTTCCTCAGAGCTATCTGAGCGGCTGTCTCCTGGGCTATATTCCTCAGTAAGTCCCCCAATAAAACTGAAACTCACAGTTCTCACATTGTGCATTTTTTTTCAGTCCACATATGATTTATGTTTATCTCGGGGTGATGGAATGACAGGTGTTAGGGTGGCAGTCCCCATAACAAACCTATTTGTTTCCATCAAACACCACTTTGTTATGAGACTTCCTCTCTTTTGTTCCCAGAATGTCCCCATAATGAGTCTATAGGGCATAAATTAAAAGTAGGATGGTACATAATGATCCATCTTAGCTGTATTAATTTAGTTGCAAACAGTGTTTGTCATGTAGAAGTGTGATGGACTTTTAGCAGTATAATAGTTGTTTACTATTGATTCATTGAGCATTCTTAGTTGTCAAGAACAGAATTCACTCTAGCTAATATTTCTCAGGGAAGGAATTTATCAGGGGATACTATATAGTTCACAAAATCTCCGGGAAGTAAGATAATCAGGCTTGGATGCCATGGTGTCAGGAACATCAGTTGAATCACATCCAGGGATGCCTTGGTGGCCACCCACTGACCCCACAGGGCTCACATGCTGCAGCTGGCCCAGGCTGGAGGTCTCTGCCACCATGGGTGCCAGATACCTTCCACATGGTGCTGCCTCTCCATGTCACTACCTTCTCAACTAAAATTTCACAAGGGAGCATTTGACTGGTGGAGCCCAAGTCATCGACTTGCCTGGGTACCAGGTATAAGGGATGCTGGGAAAGTGAGCTTCTGGCTTCTGCCTCCAGAGGTGGTGTGAAGTTGTCAGATGGAGAATCTCCAGAAAGAGCAATGTATGGGCATTTGTCCCTGGGCAGCCCAGCACTGGATGTCCAGCAGTTTTTGATAAAAGCCAGTTTTTGTTTTGTTTTGTTTTTTTGCGGTACGCGGGCCTCTCACTGTTGTGGCCTCTCCCGTTGCGGAGCACAGGCTCCCCACGCACAGGTTCAGCGGCCATGGCTCACGGGCCCAGCTGCTCCGCGGCATGTGGGATCTTCCCAGACCGGGGCACGAACCCGTGTCCCCTGCATCGGCAGGCGGACTCTCAACCACTGCGCCACCAGGGAAGCCCTAAAAGCCAGTTTTTGATTCATTGGCCCCATAAACAGTGAGTCTGATGTCTGCCTTCTGGGCCAGCAGGACAGAGGTTCAGATGTGGCAATGCTATCATCCTTGTGGGAACCCACTGAGTGAATTGCTGCCCCTTCCCTGCCAGAGGGCAGTGCTGTGCAGAGCTTCTCAGGGCCGGGGCTTCCAGTACCCTCCCCGGTCCTCTGGGCTCTGCCCCCAGTGACTATTCGCTCACCCACAGCCAGGGGCTTCCTTCCTTCCACTGTACCTAAGGATCGAAGATTTGCACTAAAGCTTGATTTGGGTTTAACTCCTAATTAGAGAGGCAGTGTCCTCTTTGTAACGGCCCATTGTGGTTTTTTGTTTTGTTTTTAAATTTACCTATTTTATTTATTTATTTTTGGCTGTGTTGGGTCTTCACTGCTGCTGGCGGGCTTTCTCTAGTTGAGGCGAGCAGGGACTACTCTTCGTTGCGGTGCACGGGCTTCTCATTGTGGTGGCTTCTCTTGCTGTGGAGCACAGGCTCCAGGCGCACGGGCTTCAGTAGTTGTGGTGCACAGGCTTAGTTTCTCCAGGGCATGCTGGATCTTCCCAGACCAGGGCTCGAACCCGTGTCCCCTGCATTGGCAGGCGGATTCTTAACCACTGCACAACCAGGGAAGCCCTAGGCCCATCGTTTTTTTATAGGAAAAAGAATCTATTAGAAAAAGATGAATGGTTTTCTTTACATTTTAATTGTATATATTCCATAGGATGCAAATGTCACAAGTTTATGGCTCAGGTGAATTTTTACATATGTAAACACACAGATCAAGACAGAGAAATTTCCAGCAGCCCAGAAATTTCTCCCATCCCCTCTCCTAGTTACTACCCCATGAGAGAACCACTTCTAACACCATAAATTCATTTTGCCAATTCTTGAACTTTGTCAAAATGGAATCCAACAGCATGTACTGTTCTGTGTCTGCCTTCTTTCACTCAACATGAAAGACTCAGGAGGTTTTAATTTTTCATGTTTGTCCTTTTCCTTAGTGTTCTACAGTGAGCAAATACTCAGTTTTATTTTTAGATAGTAATATCTTTAAAAATAATAATAGCAATACCTGTTAATTACAACGTTTTCAGAAAATATAGGGTTTTTTTTATGAGCAGAAAGAGTAGAACTTTAAAAATCATGAAACTATACAAAAACAGTTTATAATCATATACATATAAATAATGGAGCTGCAACTAAGATGTATGTTGTCCCAAAGCTGCAAGGTGGCTCCGACCTCCTCTTGGGCCCCTTGTTATTACCTCTAACCCCAGGCTGTCTGCACATGCTCATGGATGTCTGCCAGAAGCTAGTGTTACCGAACCAAATTTGGGTCTGTTTGTCTGATGTGCAGCTGACACCAGGTTGTGGTGAAGGAGAGTACAGTGTTTATTGCAGGGCGCCAAGCAAGGGAGTAGGAGACAAGCCTCAGATCCCCTCCCACTCGGTCTTTGAGTTAAAGGTTTTTTAAAGGGGAAGAACAAAGAAGTTGGGGTTAGTCATGGTCTTGTGACATTTCTGTGACATTTCTTAATCATAGGAGTCAGGATGTCTCTGGTTTACCATCTCTGGCCAAGTGGTCCATGGCTTGGGGGTCTGTTAGCTCATCTTGTCCTGGAGAAACAACCTGAGTTTGTACATTGCTGATGACGGCTGTAACAATTTTAGTACATTAACGATGTTATTGACAACAACAATTTAGTCATCTGACTCTGGTAGCACAGTTAGAACAGGACTGAGGTCAGAGGGGATGAGAAAGGGAATAAAGTTTTGGACAGAGAGATTAATCATAAACTCGATAAGGGAACTCAGTTTTAGGGGGACTCAGTTTCAATGCGTCCCAGAGCAGGGGTTAGCAGGAGGCCCCAGCAGAGGACTGGCACAAATCTATACCATTTCAAGGGCCCACTGGGGCTGGCACTGAGGACAGAGACAGAGGGGTCTCCTTGTGCTTTGGGGAGCCTCTCTGACTGCAGGAAATCCAGACCAAGCCTTGGTACTATCAACTGAAAAAAATGCACAACGTCAGAGCAGTGGGTTTCAGTTTTATTTGGGGACTTACTGAGGCCTGTCAGGAGGAAAATATTTTCCTCTACCTTTCTAGTTTCTTCTGGCTGGTCTAGGAATGAAATTGACATGAGACAGATTAACAGGAGAAAATAAAACAAAATTTAGTAACATGAACACAGGAGAAAGACTCAGAAGAACTGAGTAACTCGCCAAAATGGCTGAAACCTTCACCATAAACACCATCTTCAGCTGGAGACAAAAGAGGACGCTGGAGGTAGGGGTTTAGGACTTTGAAGGGACGTGGAGATGGGAAAGCAAATGTTTGGTAAATAAATGTTTGCTGGCCATGCAGAGACTATGGGATGCAAGGTGGTCTCTGGTCTCTAAGAATTTCCCTCACCACACATAGCCCATATTCTTTGCCGATGTCTCTGGTGATTCCTGAAACAGGCCCTCTATCTAACTTCTTTAGGCAGTTAGGGAGAAGGTCAAAAGTTCCTTCCTGAGTCTTTTGATTGTTCTCATCTTGAAATAATCTGCATTCCAAAGAGACATTTTGGGGTGGCAAGTTTTGCTTCCCTACAGTCCTGCCTTTGAAACTTTTTAAGAATTTTCACCGTCCAGAAGCTGAGTTGGTGGATTGTTCCACTTCCTTAAACCACTCTCTTAGCCCTGACAGCAGATCAGTAAAATTCATTTTAGGAAATGATGATACAGGGGGATTCTCAAAGTTAGGCCTATGAGGTGCAAGCAATCGGGTATTTAATAAGAGGCATTAAGGATTGGAGCAAATTACAAACCCAGTGTCTGAGTCCTGAGAGCTGTCAGTCAAGAAGACTTCTAGACGTCAGGGTCGAAGCATTTTTTGAAGTTTGAAATGTCTCTGATGATGTTGTCAGGTATTTAGGTAAGCTTCCTGAGTGGCCCAGACAACAGAAATTAAAGTTGTCTAAACGTGAGCTATTGTGATTTCTCTGAAATTTCTATCAAGTCATCTAGCTTTAGTTTGCAGGGCTTCAGAAAAGTGCAGTTTTAGTTCTCAATGATTCCAAGTCAAAGTAGGAGAAAAATTGGAAAAGTTTGGAGTTTTGTAGTCAAATCTTTGAGGAAACTATAAGAATTCAGGATACAGTCCAGTTTATAGAAAAACAAAACCTCAAAGATGATAAACAGAACTAGAATCTAATATCCACAACCATTGTGTTACAGTTTCTGCTGAAACACTGTTTTTTCCTCTCTTAAATCACCCATCATCCCAAGATATTTTTCTTGCTGACAAATTTTGTAACAGAGATAGCATAAACTTATTTGACTTTTGGTAAACCTGGGTAGAATAAAAGTTTTGAGTTGTAAGTTTAATGCTGATAACATTAAGACATGCCTATTTAAACTAAACCAATAATTTAAAATTTGCTTTTATTTACTAAAGAGTAGTCCTACATCACATGAACTTGAAAAACATTTGGGTTCGTTTCTATTACACTTTTGAAATTTAGAAATATTTCATTTATAAGTGCTTACTTTTAAGGCAATTAAATAAAGCTCTTTCACAAATTAATTTTGGCAATACTATCAAGACGTAGAAAAATACCAGACCAATAATATACATATTGAGACCTATAGACAGACACAACCAGAGACCTCATAGCTTTCGTTTAAAAATTTTAGTCATGAATCAGACATGAACTAGAATCAGGCTGTGAACAAGATTTTGGGTAAGGGAGCCTTTCCAGCAGTTTGTAGTTTTTTTGGTTTTTTTTTTTGTGGTATGCGGGCCTCTAACTGTTGTGGCCTCTCCTGTTGCGAAGCACAGGCTCCCCACGCACAGGTTCAGCGGCCGTGGCTCATGGGCCCAGCCACTCGGCGGCATGTGGGATCTTCCCGGACCGGCGCACGAACCCGCGTCCCCTGCATCGGCAGGCGGACTCTCAACCACTGTGCCACCAGGGAAGCCCCTAGTTTGTAGTTTTTAAAAGGCCACTTTTCCTCTTTTTTCCTTTGGTTTCAAGTTCTACCTGATCAAATTAACTAGGCTCAGTCTCAGGCTATTGCGTGCTGTATTTATATTTCTGATTTTGTAAGTTTTGCAAGACAAAGACAGTTGCTTTCAATTCCCTGAAGAACTGGGCTGCTGTCTAAATGATATCAAAAGATTGATTTGCCCAACTACATTTTCTTTAATTTGCTTCTTGGTATCAGAGAGATTTCCAACTAAACTAGAAATCAAAGTATTTTTATGTTCTACAACTTCAGGGTTCAGTGTATCATGCCTTCAAAAGTTTGCATGAGGCATTCAACAAAGACCCTCTTTCCAAGCGCACAAGTCAACCCCAGACCAGTTCACCCTAGAGGCAAAAATCTTTCACTATTGCTCATGTTAGCACCTGAATATTAGTCCCCAGGTTTTACCTCACACTGTGTGGGTTCAGGCAACCCTGCCGGTTTCTATAGCATGTTCAGTTAACATTGCCTGAAGGTTGGATTTCTATGCCCTGTCTTAAAATACCAGGTGGGGGAAGCATTCCCCAGTGAGACACAATGTCTATCCTCACAGTACAATCAGGCAAAAGAGATGCAACCATATTACAAAAAGCCCATTCAGACACGCCAATTTCCTTATAAACTTTCATCCCAATTCTGTTAACTCTTATACCTTTAACCATAGCCTCCATTAGGACCCCATCAGCAAGTCTTTATCTTACCCCTGCTGCCAAATCGAATTTGTGTCCACTTGCCCGACTCCATGGCAAAGCCAATTTACTGACATTGGGTTGTGGTGAAAGAAAGTACAGCGTTTATTGCAGGGCACTAAGCAATGAGAATGGACAGCTTATGCTCAAAACACCTCAACACCCCTGTGGCTTTCAGGGAAGGGTATTTTTTTTTTTTTTGGCTGCATCGGGTCTTAGTTGCGGCACATGGGATCTTCGTTGCAGCGCACAGGCTCTCTAATTGCGGCGCGTGGGCTCCAGAGCACGTGGGCTCTATAGTTGTGGTGCAGGGGCTCCAGAGTGGAGGCTCTGTTCTGTAGTTTACGGAGTGTGGGCTCAGTAGTTGTGGCACTCGGGCTTAGTTGCCCCGCGGCATGTGAGATCTTAGTTCCCCGACCAGGGGTCGAACCCATGTCCCCTGTATTGGAAGGCGGATTCTTAACCACCGGACCACCAGGGAAGGGTTTTTAAAGGCAACTTTCGGGGTGATGGTTGCAGCTTGTGGACTTTCTTCTGATTGGCTGGTGGTGAGGTAGCAGGGTGATATTTCAGGAATCTTTATCACCAGTCTTCTGGTTCCAACCAGTCTGGGCTCCACCATCCTTTACCAGGTGTGGGGTGGTCTTAATTTCTGCAGAACAACTCTAAGATATGCACCAGATTGTTATCTATAGCCCTTGAGGAGGAACTAGGACTCTGTTTTATCACTGAACTGTTGTTTAAGCTACCATTACTTTTCTTGATTGACGACTGCTTTTCCTTTGTTTCTGCATTCCCTCACTTCTCTTATTAACTTCTTCTGCCTGCTCTTGGAAACTTGGGGAAGGTCTAGGAGACTAAAGATTTTTTCTACAAAAAAGAAGTGGGGGACACAGTGGGGTCTTGTCATGGGGAAGGCCCTACAGGGTCCTGCTCAGTTTTAATCTCCCTTTTTCTTTGATACACCTCAATCCTAAGGGAAACAGGAATGGGACAAGAAAGGGAATAAAATTTTGGGTAGAGAGGTTAATCATAAACTTGGCAGGGAAACTCGGTTTTAGGGGGACTCGGTTTCACAAGGAGTCCCAGGAACTTTTTCCTTGTATCCCCTGGCTGTTTTATCCACTCCTGTTTAAAAGGCTTTGGGTCCCCACTGAGGTGGGGAGCAAAGGGTCCCAGGGCCTTCTGTGGCTCTTTAACTTGATTAATTGGTCTAACTGTTGCCCTAAGTGATTGCTGGTCAGGTTTTTCAGTGTATTTTTTTTTCTTCCAGCCTCTAAAATTTTTCTAAAGTAGGGGTAAATAGAGTAGACATGTTTGGGGTCCTTTAATGTTTGGGGGGATCAATAGGGGGTCCCTTTGGCCCATCCAACGTTAGGTAATGCTGTATTAAAATCTTTGTTTTAATCCATCAATGTCTGTTTTATTTATCCCATTTCTTAATAACCATCTAAAGATTTCCACTCTGCTGGAAGAGTCCAGTGACTCTTCCCTTCCTGATTTCTCTTTATTCCACTACTTTCTTTTTTTAAAATTATTTATTTATTTATTTGTTTTTATTTTTGACTGTGTTCCGTCTTCGTTTCTGTGCGCGGGCTTTCTCTAGTTGCAGCGAGCAGGGGCTACTCTACGTTGCGGTGCATGGGCTTCTCATTGTTGTGGCTTCTCTTGTTGCAGAGCATGGGCTCTAGGCACACGGGCTTCAGTAGTTGTGGCACGTGGGCTCAGTAGTTGTGGCTCACGTGTTCTAGAGCGCAGGCTCAGTAGTTGTGGCCCATGGACTTAGTTGCTCCGCAGCATATATGTGGGATCTTCCCGGACCAGGGATAGAACCCGTGTCCCCTGCGTTGGCAGGTAGATTCTTAATCACTGTGCCACCAGGGAATCTCTCCACTATTTTCGATATTTGTTTTATTTACCTTATTTTTAAATAACCCTTTAAAAATTTCCACCTTGTTCCCTATGAGGGGAAGCTGGGATACCAAACTCCATAAGCCTTCCCAAACTGTTTTGTTTTGGTTTTTTTTCTCATTAGGGAGTTCTTAAAATTAGTTGTTATATTTCTTGTATCCACCCTTTAGTTTATTATTTTCATAGGAACCAATAAAATAGCTATTTATGATTAGAGCTCTCTAAAATATTTTATCAATTTAGACGTTTTTCCAATTTAAAGGATCCATCGTCTGGCCGTTGCCAAGTAGGGTCCTAATAGTGACTCAAACCAGTAAGGTGTAAGAGGCATCCCTACAAGATAGTGTAAAGGATGTAGCCCTCACAAGATCCAGAAAGTTTAGTCTCAAAAATAGTCTAAGAGGGCTTCCCTGGTGATGCAGTGGTTGAGAGTATGCCTGCCGATGCCGGGGACACGGGTTTGTGCCCCAGTCCGGGAAGATCCCACATGCCGCGGAGCGGCTGGGCCCGTGAGCCATGGCCGCTGAGCCTGCGCATCCGGAGCCTGTGCTCCGCAATGGGAGAGGCCACAACAGTGAGAGGCCCGTGTACAGCAAAAAAAAAAAAAAAAAAAAAATAGTCCAAGAAATTAAAGACCTTTGTCACATTACTAATAAAGCAATGAGGGTTGAGATGACAAAGGCCCCCATATGGACTGGGACCCTATATGATAAACTCCCCTGAGAGCTGGCATGGCTGGACAAAGAGACTGCTAGGAATCCCAGTCTATTCAACAGGCTGCCAAATGCACACTGATGTGTGCACCTTCCAGGTGGCAGAGACCAGAGAGGCTATTCTCACTGGTTTACAAGCCAAGCTCTCAAGACATAGAACAAGATGAAGGGAAAACCTAATCATTTGAATGGTTTTCCTCCTTATGAGAAAGGACACCAGAAACAGAGACAAAGGAAAACAGTGAGCATTTCTGGGAGCAGAAGAATCAACAAAGCAAGGGTACCCTGCCAAATTTCAAACCAAGAGTTACCCAATCCAAGGAGCTGCCCACAGATATTTTCTCCAGCTAATCTATTTTAGAAAAGAGAAAAACTCACCAGTCTTATTTCCAACAGACCCTGAAGGCAGAGATCCGGGAGACTGACATAGTAAGAATTCTTACATTCTGGGGCCTTTTGTCAGTTATCCCAGGGTCTCTTAACTGTAGCAGCTTTGGAGTGAGTAGTGTCCAGCCAGTAAAGTTGCATCCCACCCTCGTTGCCACCTGTTGGGGAGGAAGACGTTTTCCTCTACCCTTCTAGGTTCTTCTGGCTGGTCTAAGAATGAAATTGACATGAGACTGATGTCTCATCAGAAGAAAATAAAACAAAACTTAGTAACACATCTAGGGACTTCCCTGGTGGTCCAGTGGTTAGGACTTCGCCTTCCAGTGCAGGGGCTGCAGGTTCGATCCCTGGTTGGGGAACTAATATCCCACATGCCTCGTGGCCAAAAAAACAAAACATAAAACGGAAGCAATATTGTAACAAATTCAATAAAGACTTTAAAATTGGTCCATATACGAAATAAATAAATCTTTAAAAAATGAAAACACACATACACGGGAGAGACTCAGAAAAACTAACTCGCCAAAATAGCTGAAAACGTCACCTAAAGCACCATCTTCAACTGGAGACAAAAGAGGATGCCAGAGGTAGGGGTTTAGGACTTTGAAGGGACGTGGAGATGGGAAAGCAAATGTTTGGTAAATAAATGTTTGCTGGCCATGTAGAGATTATGGGATGCAGAGTGGACTCTGGTCTCTAAGAATTTCCCTCACCACACTTAGTCCACATTCTTTGCCGATGTCTTTGGTGATTCCTGAAACAGGCCTTCTATCTAACTTCTTCTTCAGGCGGTTAAAGGGAAGGTCAGTCTCTTCCCAAGTCTTTTGGGCCTTGATTGTTTTCATCTTGAAATAATCTGCATCCCAAAGAGACATTTTGGGGTGGCAAGTGTTGCTACCCTACAGGACTATCGCCTAGGAGACAGCCTTTCAGATAGCTCTGGGGGTCTGCTCCAGAGAAGTAAGGGAGAAGCCACGATTTATATGAACTTTTTGCTGGAAAAAAACCATGTAGCCTAACATGAAAAGATTACTGCTAATCACAATCAACAGACATCTCAAGTTAATGCTTTTAGTGCTTTTCTATGTAGGGGAAGGCGCAAGAATCCAGGGGCATGGAAAATTTTCCTTAGATATACATCTTAACTCTCTAGGGGCCAGTATAATCCAAATGCTTCCTGTTTTTCTTCATCCTGAAGTCTCCCTCAGGGTGCACGGAGGGGTTCCCCTCGGGTGGGTGACCGCAGTGGCTAATGGCTTGATCTTTGTAGAACTGGAATGGTGGACAACATTCTTTACAGTTCCCAAGTCTGGGAGGGGCTATGTGGGCTGGAGCCAGCGGGAGGAGGAGGGAGGCTGACCGCTTTGTCAGCTTCTCGCTTAACCTTGAGCTGGTGGTTATAAGCTGGGCCCCAGGGGCCCAGGGCCAGAGTCACCTCGTCAGGCCCTGCTGCAGTAGGAGCAGTTGTAGGGGCAGCATGCTGGCCAGGGGGCTTCCCCTCCACTCAGTCCTGGTCAGAGGCTGCCAGCCCCTCCTGAGCACCCCGCGGGAGGGCCTGGGGCATCCCAGGGTGGGCACTGGAGAGGGAGCCGGCATCTCCACTAAAACCCCTCGCTCCTTCAACGAGATCCCCACCCCTGGTGACAATGGCTGGCTTAACCTATACCGTTTCTGGAGGGAGAAGGGCTCACAGAAAATCCACTATCACCACGTCCAGAACTTCCAGAAGTATGGCCCCATTTACAGGTAAGCCTGGCAGAGGCTGGGGGCTGGTGGGATAGGGCAGCCCTGTTGTGCTCCCCTCTCCTCGCATGGTCTGCCCTCCCCTTCCAGGCTCTTGTTCACCTCTGGCTTTATTTCTTCCTGCCTGGGGGTGGCAGGAGAAGGGATAAGGCTTCCCAGACAGTGGGTTCACTTCCCAGCCCTGAGGCTTCAACAGTCCCCAGGTCCTATACCCTTTGAAACTTTAGGGAGGTGGGAATGCTAAGAGAACAAGCCCTGACAAATGCCTCCCTACATCCGTTATCCGCAGCACACCTTGCAAGGTAAGTTTATCATCCCTATTATCAGAAGAGAATGAAGTTCAGAGAGGTTAGGATTCTTGCCCTGGTCACTCAGCTAGAACCCTGTCCTGCTGGGGCGCTGGCCTCACCCCTTGGCCCTGTGCAGCTCTGGAGAAGCTGATTTTGTCCCTTCCACTAGGCCTGGCTGGAGACCCTCTTCCCCAAGCATCTGCCTAGCTTCCAGCCAGGAGGAAGGGCCTTCGGTCTTTTGACCACTGTGTACCCCACCTTCTTGCCCTGGGATGGGGGTGGGGCCTGGGGGCTGCCCTTGGTGGGAGGCCTCACTTGTTCTGGTCCACCAGTTTCTAAGGTGGGTGGGCTACAAGACACACCTGGGTTCTTTTCTGAGAGCGTAGGTGAGGGGGATGGGAGGTGGTGAAGGTGGTGGTTGAGGGCAGGGAGGGGACACCAGGAGGGACAATACTTTACTTTTACTTTAAGTGAAAGGGTCGAGATGAGGAAAGGGCATGTAGGACATGTTAGCTGGTTGGATAGGTAGGTTGGGGGAGGAGGCTACTTTGTGTAGGGGACCAGCTGCTCCCTCATCAGGGTCACTTCCTCCCTCTCCCACAATGCCTTTTGAAGTCTTAAGTGCCTTTTTTATAGCTGGCTGGAGGCAGGGCGCTGCCCCCCCCCCGGCCCCCCCACCGCCAGGCTGAATGTCAGGCTTGGGAGAAGTCTGCTCCTGAGTGTCTCTTCCTTGTCTGTCTGTCTGTCTCTTTCTCTCTCTTCCAGGCCTCCATCCCCAGCCTCACTTCATGGAGCTCTCTCCTTATCCCCTTCTTCCACCCCGCCTCATCCTTCCTGCCCCTAGTCCCTGTAGGAGCTCTTTATTTTATAAAATCCCTTTCTATTTTCTGAGTCACTTTCATCTGAGCCTTGGCACATGTCCTTAAAGTTGGTGCTATTATCCCCACTTTACAGATGGGGAAACTGAGGCCTGGAGAGGAGAAGGGTCTTACCAATGTCACACGGCTCATCAGGGCAAAGCCAAGGCTGGAACCCTGATTGTCTAACTTACAGTTCAGTGTGTCACTATTCTAACTATAGCCTTGAAATAACAAACTTCTAAATGAACGTGAGGAATTTAAAATACAAGTTTTGTGGATTTTTCCTTAATACAAGGCTGTCCCTGTTCTTTATCAAACAATTTAGAAAAATTGAAATCATACAATCTCAGTTTTGAGAATATTTATGTTCCATTCAGAATGTGACTATATTTATACACTGTTTGGCGTTGTCCTATAGCAACGTATGGAGGACGTCTTTTCTCTTTTCTCTTTTCTCACTCTAAGATAATTTGAGAAGGCAGCATAGTAGCCCATAGCATGGATAAGGCATATTTTTTTAGCCAGTTCTTTAAAGTGGACATTTAGTCCATGCTAGGTTTTTTTTTTTTTTTGCTATTAGACATCCTTTTCCATTTTTTTGCTATGAACATTCTCATCCCTCAGGCATCATTGTCTGATGTCAGATAGCTGCCTTGGGCTAGATTCCCAGAGGTGGAATTGATAATAACAATAGCAGTTCAAGGACTTTGCTTAGCTTTTTTTTTTTTAATGGAGTCAGTGGTTTGAGGCCGTGTGGCAGCTGGGAAAACACTGAGAGGATTTTCTAGGAGGCTGTGGATTGACATATGTACACTAATATGTATAAAATAGATAACTAATAAGAACCTGCTGTATAAAAAATAAAATTAAAATTCAAAAACAAAACAAAACAAAGGAGGCCATGGCTCGCCAAGGAGACTTGGGGAAGGTAGGCCCAGGCTCTATGGGTCAGTGGTTAAAGCAGTGCTCTTTCCATCTCCCCATCCTTCCCTTCCCCCTTCCCCCTCCCTCTCCTTTCTCCAGGAAGAGGGAGGAAGAGAGGGGAGGGAGGGGAGAGAGAGAGAGAATGAGAGTTTGGCTTATACCTGTATGTTACATGATACTTTACCTTAAAGTGTGTCTTTTTTCTTTTTCTTTAGAAATAAGTATCTTTTATTTTGCTATTTTACTCTAAGAACATAATTTATAAATATATTTAATTCCTTTTTTTTTCTTAACATTTTATTGGAGTATAATTGCTTTACAATGGTGTGTTAGTTTCTGCTTTATAACAAAGTGAATCAGTTATACATACACATATATCCCCATATCTCTTCCCTCTTGCGTCTCCCTCCCTCCCGCCCTCCCTATCCCACCCCTCTAGGTGGTCACAAAGCACCGAGCTGATCTCCCTGTGCTATGCGGCTGCTTCCCACTAGCTATCTATTTTACCTTTGGTAGTGTATATATGTCCATGCCACTCTCTCACTTTGTCCCAGCTTACCCTTCCCCCTCCCCATGTCCTCAAGTGCGGTCTCTAGTAGGTCTGCGTCTTTATTCCCATCTTGCCCCTAGGTTCTTCATGACCTTTTTTTTTTTTTTTTTTAAAGGGTATCTTGAATTAACTTTCTTATGCAAAAGGCAGATGCAAGTGAGAAGTAGAATTTTCTGTTGTTTCACAATAGCTGTGCTTTAATACTCTCTGCAAAGTGCTCTGAGGTATATTTATACCCTGGGTGTGACGTTTTACTGTCGTTTTATTTTAATAGCGACAAGGTATTTTGTTGGACATCTGATTCCAGGGGGCAGGGCAGCCACTCCCAGAACTTCAATCCTAGAGCCTAGAAGGGGTTGCCTGGCCCGGTGCCTGGCTTGCCTGACAAGCTGAATGGAGTCACTTCAGTACAGGGTGACTCCAAGCTGCCACGAATGTGCCATGTTTCTGAGCTCTGCCTGGGTGAGAGGGTGGACACAAAGGAAGAATGAACATGGAGGACTTGATGGTCCATAGAAGTCCCTGGGTAAGTCTTGGGGATGTGCTGAGGTAGGCAGGAGCCACTGTGATGATCAGAGAAGCACAAGGCTGTCACTTATAGAATGCCTCACGGGAATCACACCCCTAGACTTCATATCATCTTATCTTTCCGTGATCCTGTAAGACAGGTACTGCATTTACCTCCACTGAGGAAACTGAGACTCAGAGAGGGTAAGAGACTTAGGTCACACAGCGAGGAGGCTGTGGAACGGAAGCCACTCCCAGGCCTGTCTGCTCTGCGCTGTCAGCCACAAGGTGGTTACAGACGAGCCGAGAACTGTGTCCTGATTGCCCAGGGTGTGCGTGGCTCTCCTCAAACCTTACATCACAGCACCCCTTCTCTGCCCCTCCAGAGAGAAGCTCGGCAATTTGGAGTCAGTTTATATCATCGACCCTGAAGATGTGGCCCTTCTCTTTAAGTTCGAGGGACCCAACCCAGAACGATACAACATCCCACCCTGGGTTGCCTATCACCAGTATTACGAGAAACCCGTCGGGGTCCTGTTGAAGTGAGTCTTGGGCCATCTCCCAGGGGCTGGAGGGAGATGATGGGCAGCTGTGGCGAGGGCAGAGGCTGGGGGTGAGGGGCTGGGGCCATGCGTGCCCTGCCTTTTCTTTCTAGCTGGGGCCTCTAGACAAATCCCTGTCATCTTCCTGCCTCCGTAAAACAGATGATGGGGATGGTGAACTGCCCTGCCAACCCTCAGCGACACGGTCAGGCAGAAGATCTTACTGAGTAATTAAAGACCTTGAAAAGTCCTCATTTACTGGTTCATTCATTAAGTCCCATTTTATTGAGTACCTACTATGTACCAGTCCTTGTGCCGGGTCCTGAGTCACAAGTAGGGCAGGGCCCTGCCACTGTGAGTCCCTTATAGTCTAAAGGAACAGTGAGAAACATGAACAAATCAGTGTATTTAAATGTAATAGGTACCGTTTTCCACCAAATTGCTCATCAAAAATTTAAAATGTGACCATAGCAAGTGTTGGTGAGGATATAGAGCAACTAGAATGCTCACAGCTTGCTAGTGGGGCTGAAAACTGATGGCACCACTTTGGAAAATGGTTGGACATTACTTCCTGCATTTGAATATTCACATGCTCGCAATGCAGCCGTTCTGCTCTCAAGCATATACTCCAAAGAATATCCTGCCCCCCGAGGCGGACATGTACTAGAATGTTTGCAACACGGTTGTTCATAATAGTGAGAACCTGGAAACCACTTAAATGCCCAACAGGAGCACAAATGAATGACAGTGGCATACCCCAGTCAAAAAGAACAGACTCAGTGACTCACAACACTACAGATGATACCTAGAAATATAAAATTGAGTGAACAAACCAAATCATGACAGCTTTTATAAGAAGTTGAAGACAAGCATACATATTTAAAAAGTATGTTTTAGAAATACATGTCGGTCAGATAAAACTATATACAAAAGCAAACAAGGGATTCATGTTGATGGTCCCCTTAGCCGGGGAGGCAGGATGTGGGAGGACCAGGTGGGCATCTGTAAGTTATTGTCAAGTTCCTAGTTTTTCTGCTGGGTGGTGAGTTCATAATAGCATTCTTGTAAATAAACAAAGCCCCAAAACGACAAAGAGGGCTTTGCATGGATTTATTTTCAAGAATGGGCCATAAGCTGAGAATAAGAATGGGCATTAACCCTATTCTGGGCACCTGAGATTCCCCACCAATGTGATTAATGGGACGTGTTGGGGGTGCAGAGGTTGGTCAATTGTGTCTGTGCAGGGATCAGAAAAGGTGATGTAGAGGGGCCCTTGAATGGTAGGAGGTGAGATTGGCCAGGAGCAAGGGGAAGTGGTGAGGAGGGCAGGCCTGTAGCAGAGGCAAAGACTAGAGGGTTGGAAAGTTGCTTAAAGGCTCTAAGAATATGATTTCCTGGCTTGAAGCAGCAGCAGCAGAGAGAGTAGATTAGGGCTGGGGTTTTGTTCTCCTTCAGCCTCTTTTTTTCTTGTCACACACTTCCCCACTTCTCTCCCCGCTGCCCCGCCCAGGCCAGGCAGAAGCTGGGAGGAGGTGAGGGCAGAGGAGGACGTGGATGGAGTGCTGGACTCTGAGCTGTGGCTCAGCCTCCTGGGAGAGCCAAGTCAGCCCCCTCTGTGTTTGCCAGGCCTGGGGTTTGTGACCGTGAGGGCCCGAGGGCCCATGTTTTCTCAGGAAGGCAGGAGCTTGGAAGAAAGACCGGTTGGTCCTGAACACGGAGGTGATGGCTCCAGAGGCCATAAAGAACTTCATTCCCTTGCTGAACCCAGTGTCTCAGGACTTCGTCGGCGTCCTGCACAGGCGCATCAAGGAGCAGGGCTCTGGAAAGTTCTCAGGGGACATCAGGGAAGACCTGTTTCGCTTCGCCTTTGAGTGTAAGGGGCTTGAACCTACATGGCCACAGTCTTGGGGGTGGGAGAACCCAGCGTCTCACCTAGAGACCCAACATAGACCCTGAAGAAGTGTCCAGATTGGCTTGAGATGAGCCGCTGAACACATTCTCTGCCATCAGTCACCCAGGGGGAGCTGCACGCTCTCATCTGATTCATGCTATGGGGGCAAGAGTCTCTAAAATGTAGGTCCCTATTGCCACTTTCCTCCAAAAGCCAGGCTTGGCTTGGTCCTTCATTCCGCAAATCTCCCTCTCCTGGGACAGAGACCTTCCCTTTGAGGTCTGGGAGGGAAGGGGAGGGTTGGGTGGTTAATCCGAGCAGGGTATTGGAGGATGTGTAAGAGTTATCCAGATGGAATAAGGAGGTTGGACAGCGTAGGCAGAGGAAACATGCACATGCAAAGGCCCTGTGGCTTGATGGGGGCTCATGTGGTCACTTCAGGAGATTTGGAGTACCCAGAGTTTGGCATGAAATCAGCATTCAGATTGCTGACCCAGGAGGTAGGAAAA
This sequence comes from Monodon monoceros, assembly GCF_005190385.1. Taxonomy (NCBI): domain Eukaryota; kingdom Metazoa; phylum Chordata; class Mammalia; order Artiodactyla; family Monodontidae; genus Monodon; species Monodon monoceros. The sequence continues at coordinate 76,144,201 of NW_021703778.1, read as the reverse complement.
CCTTGGAGTTGTTGTGTCTTCTTATGTCCAGCCAGAGTGGGCCCTGGATAGCCAATTACCAGGGACTGATGTCCCCCAGGCACCCATCTGACATGTTTCAGGAAGTATTTAGCCACTTTGGTCAATTATAGATGAGAAACCTCTCTTTCCAGGAGGAAAGCCGAGAGGCTGCTGGGGGTGCTGGGGGAAGAGGGGCCGAGCAGTTTCATCCCAGCCTGGGCTGGAGGCTCTGCTTCCCACTCAAGTGATCCCTTTTTAGGGTCTGCCACATGACCCTCTGAAGGACCTGACTGGCCACCAGAAAGGCAGTTTTCCTTAGCCCTGCAATTTTAGCCCTTTGGGACTCAGGCCTCAGTTTCTTTACTGAAGGAAGCTGAGGTTGGGTGCAGGGGCTCTTATGTGTTGGGAGGGATGGTTTCCTGGGAGCAGAGGCTCTCAGATGGTCGGGTTGGAAGAGATTCCTCAACCTTGCTTCCCCTGCAGCCATCACCAATGTCATGTTTGGGGAGCGCCTGGGGATGCTGGACGAAGTAGTGGACCCTGAGGCCCAGAAGTTCATTGATGCCGTCTACCAGATGTTCCACACCAGTGTCCCCATGCTCAACCTCCCTCCAGACCTGTTCCGTCTGTTCAGGACCAAGACCTGGAGAGACCACGTAGCCGCGTGGGACATAATTTTCAATAAAGGTGAGGGTTGTACCCTGGGCAGCCATATGTGGGGGCCAGGAGAGCCCTGCCTACCTCAGGAGATGGGAAATCCGGGCCTCGGTTGGCAGGGATGAGATTTGGGGGAGTGGGGAGAAAGAGACAGAGGGAGAGAGAAAGTCAGCTGGAAGCTCCAGATCTCAGCCTGCCTCTTTGTCCCAAGTTATGTCAATGAGCACTGGCTTGCCATGTAGAAAACCCACCCTCTAGTGGGCAGGGATGGGCATCAGGAAGGCCCAGGAACCCCTGAATATGGTGGGCTGATTAGATTTTTCTGGAGAAAGAGGATTTAAGAGGTCCATCATATTCTTCCAAGGAGCCCGTGATTCCCAACATGGGTTAAGCACCAGTATTTCAGACACAGCTGTGCTTGGTGACAGAGTAGGACTTTGGTGAGAGAGATTGGTAAAGGGTGGAGAAGGCTGATTGGGATGTGGTGAAGATGCCAGGCCTGGAGTCAAATCCTGCCCCTGCCCCTGACACCCTTGTGACCTTGGGCAAGTCATTATCTTAGATGGACTTCTGTTTCCTTATCTGTAAAATGGGGATGATAGCACTTACCCCAAAGAGCTGTGGTCAATAAATCAAAAAAACAGATATGGAGGATTTAGCAGAGACTGCTGCTCAGAAAGACGGCAGCTTAGAAAGTGCAGGGCTCTAGAATCCCCAAGCCCCTGTACCACCTCCCACCAGAGATAGTGCTCCTTCCCTCCCCTCTGCAGAGAGCCTCACTCTAGTTTTTTTTTGGCCGCATGGTATGGCATGCGGGATCTTAGTTCCCCAACCAGGGATCTAACCTGTGTCCCCTGCAGTGGAGGCACAGATTCTTAACCAATGGACCACCAGGGAAGTCCTGGCCTCACTCTATTTTCTTTCTTCCTGCCCCACAGCTGAAAAATACACCGAGAACTTCTACTGGGACCTGAGACGGAAAAGAGAGTTCACCAATTACCCAGGTATCCTCTACCGGCTCCTGGGAAATGACAAGCTGCTTTCTGAGGATGTCAAGGCCAACATTACAGAGATGCTTGCAGGGGGCGTGGACACGGTGAGGACACAGTGAGGTGGCTGTAGGGGCACAGCCTGTCCCTTCCTGTGCCCCTATGCCCCCTCCCAGTAGCCTGCCTCATTGTCTGAAACCCTGTCCATCTCCCTCTCCTGACTCTACTTCCTAGATACTAATCTCCTAGGAGGGTGGGTCAAGCTGGTCATGCATGGAGCATGCCTTGAGGCTGATCCACCATTTTTTCTTTGCCTCTGAGGAGGGAGTGACTAGGAACAGGTGGGTGACACAGCTCACTCTGAGTCAGGAAGGCAGGCAGGACCTCAGAAAAGCTGCCCCTGATGTCTGAAGGCATCATTTGTGGTGTCTCCCAGAGGCCGAACAATACCCCAGAAACTTCTGTTCTTTATTTTTTTTTTAAAGGTCCTGGATGGCCAAGTCCTTTTTTAAAAAAAATTTATTTGTTTATTTATTTATTTATTTTTGGCTGTGTCAGGTCTTGTTGCCGCGCGCGGGCTCTCTCTAGTTGCGGCGAGCGGGGGCTACTCTTTGTTGCGGTGCATAAGCCTCTCACTGCAGTGGCTTCTCTTGTGGAACATGGGCTCTAGCGCACACGGGCTCAGTAGTTGTGGCACACGGGCTCAGTAGTTGTGGCTCGCAGGCTCTAGAGCGCAGGCTCAGTAGTTGTTGCTCGTGGACTTAGTTGCTCCGCTGCATGTGGGATCTTCCCGGACCAGGGCTCGAACCCGTGTCCCCTGCGTTGGTAGGCGGATTCTTAACCACTGTGCCACCAGGGAAGCCCCAGAAACTTCTGTTCTTGAAAGTCAAAACTTCTCTGTCTTATGTGCCATCCCTTTTTCCAATACCTTAAACTTTCTCAAGCTAATGTGATGGTGAGGGTTAATTCTTTAGTGTTTCGTGGTTATTAGTTATGATTTGGGCACTAAGACTATAAAGGTGAATATAGTAGACTTCAAATCTCCTAGATGGCTCAGAGAGGAAGAGTATATTAGCTTGCTAGGACTGCCATGACAAAGTACCACAGACTGGGTGGTTTAAACCACAGAAATATATCGTCTTGCAGTTCTGATCAAGGTGTCAGCAGGGTTGTTTTCCTCTGAGGCCCCTCTGCTTGGCTTATTGATGGCCGTCTTCTTCCTACATCTTCACATGGTCTTCCTTCTCTTCTTATACAGACACCAGTCCCATTCAGTTAGGGCCCACCCACATGACCTCATTTTACCTTAATTACCTGTTTTTTTTTTTAATTACCTTTTTTTTTAAAGGCCCTATCTCCAAATACAGTCACATTGTGAGGTGCTGGGGGTTAGGACTTCAACATATGAATTTGGGAGAGACACAATTCAGCCCATGACAAGGAGGTAGCACGGACACAGATGACTACCTCACCGTATTATAGGGCTGGATGGTGAGGCACGTGCCAGGTACTGACAACGCTGAGAAGAAGGGAGAGACTAACATGGCCTTGTAGGACAGGGAGAGTGTTCCATAGAGTAAAATCAATTCGTCTTTCCTCTTGTTGCGAGGAGGACAGAGGAGGAATAGCATTTCAGGACTGGGGAGAAGCATGTGTCATGCTTAGGTGAATAACTTGATTTCCTAGGTATCATATTTACATTGTACTCTAATGCAGTCCTTTCCGTCCCTCGGCTACAGATGGAGGCTTTGAGCATATTTTAAATATAGTTCATTGTCAGTCATGTAGAAGAGATCTCTGATAAAAGCTCACCTGCACCAAAGCAGCTATTATTCTTAGGTAACATTTATTAAGCGATTACTATGTGGCAGGCAGGGTCCTAAGCTTTTCACATGTGTTAACTCATTTAGGATTCACAAACAACCCTTTTTCAGATGAGGAAACTGGGGCACAGAGAGGTTAAGGAACTTTGTCAGGGTCACACAGCTAGTAACTTAGTTGACTACCTTATTAAACAAGTATCTCCTGAGTACCCATTCTGTGTCAAGCCTTGGAAGTACTGAGACAAATACATGCATTTGATCTGAGCCTTGAGGAAGGAGTACACACTTGCTTCCTAGGTTGGGGAAGGGAATTGTAGGAAAAGGGAGCAGCATGAGGAAGATTTCTGGGCTTCAGGAGCTGTGTGTAGCTCAGTGTGGCTAGAGCATGAGGAGCATTTTGGAGAGAGGTGGCGGTGGGCTGGGAGCAACAGGCAAGTGTTGGAGGGGGTCCATGGGTCCGGTCAGAGCCTCTGGACTTGATCTGGGGACTCCAGGGAGCCAGGCAAGGATTTCAAGCCAGGAAGTGACTGGATGACATTTTTTCACAATTGTTTCTGCTGGGAAGAAGAAGGAGCATGTCCAAACCTCTTGGACCAAAATATGGTCCTTGGTAAGATAATATGCCAACAACTTGTGTCCTAGCCCTAGGGCAGAGGGCTGTTCCAGCCCAGGGTCCCACCACTGAGGAATCTGAACTGTGGGGCTTGATGAGGGTCACTCATACCTTCAGTGAAAGTTAACAGTCACGACCTTGGGCTAACACTGAGATTAATCTCAGTATATACCATGTGCTAATTGCAATACTGATAGAAAACAGGTCTGGTTGTTCTGGTTTCAGCATTTTTTTTTTTTATTTTTTATTTTTTATTTTTTCGGTACGCGGGCCTCTCACTGTTGTGGCCTCTCCCGTTGCAGAGCAACAGGCTCCGGACGCGCAGGCTCAATGACCCTGGCTCACGGGCCCAGCCGCTCCGCGGCATGTGGGAACTTCCCAGACCAGGGCACGAACCCGTATCCCCTGCATCGGCAGGCGGACTCTCAACCGCTGCGCCACCAGGGAAGCCCTGGTTTCAGCATTTTTGAGCCTCACTTTACGCTATGCTGCTATAGGCAGATGTTAAGTTTAGGGGGAAGTTCTACTGGGGAGAGGGCTGGTCATTTAACAGGCGTTTCAAGATGAATGGCAATCATTCAGGAGTACAACCATTACAGAAGTAGGATTTGGCCTCTTAGGGCCTCTGGAGTCCTTTGGAAGAAGGTATTAGCTATGTGGATGACCCTATACTGGCTGGGGAGATGGGTGGGCTCTGGTGACATGAGGGGGAAGGCAGGGACAAGTGCTGCCCCAAACATTCCTGCCTGGGCCACAAGAAAGGCTTCTTGGACGTTTGCCATCTGAATTGTTTTGGTTTTTGTGGATGGTGGTTTCTGGATACTGGGAGAAGGGTGGGGAGAGGTGTTTGGCAACGAAATTTAGCCTGGGTCTAGGTGCCCCAGGAGTGACCTGTCCTCTTGGTTTTCTGTACCCTCTCACTCCCTGCCAGACATCCATGACATTGCAATGGCACTTGTATGAGATGGCACGCAGCCTGAATGTGCAGGACATGCTGCGGGAGGAGGTCCTGAATGCCCGGCGCCAGGCCCAGGGAGACATAAGCAAGATGCTGCAATTGGTCCCGCTCCTCAAAGCTAGTATCAAGGAGACACTGAGGCAAGCCCACCCCCACCTATGCCTGTCCCCCCCTACCACCACCACAAATCCCTGGGCAGAGTCAGGGTGGTGCCTGCGCACAGGGTTACAAGAATGGGCTGGTGGAGGAGACTGGTAGCAGGAAGTGGGAAGTCTGGGGAAGATAGCTGGGAATAGGGAGAAGGGTCCTGCCTCCAGGTCCTCCAGGGTGCTGCAGCTGGGGCTGAGATGCCATACTAGGTGCAGGGCTTCGTCCAGGCCTTAGGGCATCAGCTTCTGAACGCTTTTCACTGGCAGACTCCACCCCATCTCCGTGACCCTACAGAGATACCTCGCAAATGACATGGTTCTTCGAGATTACATGATTCCTGCCAAGGTAGGTGCAGCAGGAGGGCTGCAGGCTCTGTCAGTCAGACAGACGAGGCCAGGGGCAGATTGCAGTTGTGTACAGATGGGGGCGGTGGGGGCTTCTGTCCTGCCTTTCTTCCTGGAGCTGGCTGGTGGGGTCCTTGGTGGCAGTGGTCCAAGTCCGAATGAAGGGCAGAGGTGGTGGACACAGTGGGTGATGGTCTTTGGAATGTTGCTGGAGTGTAGGGTTAGGAGGGAGATCCCACTGGCTGCCTGGGTCTCTGGGGACCCTCTGGCGCTGAGGAAAGGGGCAGGACAATCCCTTGCGCCGTGCCTGGCCTAGTGTCTTCAGTCACGCCCATTTAATGGGCGAGGCTCAGGGAAGGGGGGGAGGCCTCGTTCAAGGTCACATAGTGGGCAGCGTTCTGGGCTGCACAGCTGGGTAGCCAGGCTAGGGACCGGGAGTGGAGATGCTGGGTAATGCTCCTGGCTGTGAGGAGGTGAGGCCTACTCAGACCTCTGCTCACTGTGTCCCCAGACATTGGTACAAGTGGCCATCTATGCCATGGGCCGAGACCCTGCCTTCTTCTCGAATCCGGACAAGTTTGACCCAACCAGGTGGCTGGGTAAAGACAGGGACCTCATTCACTTCCGGAACCTGGGCTTTGGCTGGGGTGTACGGCAGTGTGTGGGCCGGCGGATTGCTGAGCTCGAGATGACCCTCTTCCTCATCCATGTGAGTCAAGCCTGGGGACATCTGTCTCCCATTACTTTGTCTCCCCTCCTCCACAATTCCCTGCTGTCTCCTCTCTGGGCAAATCCACTTACCACCCACTGGTGCTCCCTGGTCATACGTTCCCCACAGTGGTGATGGGATGGGGGTGGGGTGGGAAAGGTTTTGTAGAAACCAAAGTGAAAGCCTGAACCAAGGGGACAAAGCACTAGCGGCGTGTTCAGGCTCTGCGCAGGATTCAATAGGATCTGGCAGTAGACCCCTTGGAGCCTCTCAGATCACACTCAACAGGCACTGCTCACAGGTGAATAAGCCTGGCCTGGGGGAGACGGACCCTCCCTGCCTCTCTCCTAAGCCCACAACCCCTCTTTCTCAGATTCTGGAGAACTTCAAGGTTGAATTGCAGCATCTCAGTGATGTGGACACCATATTCAACCTCATCCTGATGCCCGACAAGCCCATCTTCCTTGTCTTCCAGCCCTTCAACCAGGACCCACCCCAGGCGTGATTGGAGAGGGTGGGCACTGCCCTTCCCGCCAATCAGGCTAGCAGGGATGTGGGAGGACGGCCCAAGGGGGTGGGGCCCATGGAATTGTCCGCATCTCCAGTGCTTGGTCCCCACCCCTGCTCCTTTCTGGCCAGCTCTGACCAGATGGAGTTGGCGCTCAGCTGAGGCACCCCTCTCTCACCCCACCTCTTCCCCCTCTTCTCCCATCCCATGAAGGCAATAAATGGCTGAACTCTGTAAAGTGTCTCCATTTCCATCTGACCCCTAAGGTATCCATCACTCCTGTAGAGATGCTCCCTGACCCAGATCAGCAAATAGATCTGAGCGTGAATGGGGAACCCAAGGCAGCTGCACTTGACACCATTTCTGCTGGGACCCACCCACCTACAGCAGCTCCGGAGCCAGCAGGATCAACCTCCTTTGCTGTCCCGGTTGGGTGTGAGGCAGAGTTGGTGGAGGGCTATTGCCGCTGCACCAGGAGCTACTGGAGCAGCAGGCAGAGGGACAAAGAACTTGGCAGGGTTCTGCTGAGAGTACAGGGCAGCCTGAGAGGTGTGGGCCGATCTTGGCTACCAAGGCAGGCCCACCTATCAGGAGGATCATATAGGGCTCTGCTTGGCTGAGCCCTGGGTGGGAATTCCCTGCGGGGTCATGAGGACTTCCTGCCAAGGTCCAGCCAGAGTCTTGGGCACGTCCAGGGATGATGTGGTGAAGAGACTGTGGGTGAGGGGTTGGCATGAGGTGACCGACCCTGGGGACGAGAGGACAGCATGCTTCCTCTACCCCACCTGACCCTTTCCTGGGCTTCCCCAGGCCTTAACTTCCTGCTCCAGTGGGACATGCCCACTTGTCCAAGCTCTGGGCATTAGGCAAGGAGACTGGGGCAGAGTCTTTGGTACATTATTTGGACTGCCTGACAATGGTCTCAATTTCGGCCACCTTAACCCCCTATGAGCTTCATGACTCCTGGCTTGACCAGGTACCTGATCCTTCCTGGCCCTTGGCTACCCAACTCTAAGTTCTTCAGGTAGAAGGGGGGCTAGTGCCACTAGGGACAGCAGCCCAGCTGGCTTGGCCTCTTCTCCCAGGATCTGCAGGTTCTGAATCCATTCTTGGAGCCTTTCTGCTCTTCCTCAACACAATCCTCTTCCTTCTTGTCTTTCTCTCTCCTTCCTGCTTCCTCTCCTTTCTCCAGGCTTGAATCATCTTTGCTTGGAAATGTTAGTGTTGGAAAGGGCCTTACTGTCAAGGATGTTAAGCTCTTTGGGGATAGATGGGGCAACTGAAGCCCAGAGAGCTTGCTTGAGTCACCCAAGGTCACACAGCATGCTTGTAGCTAGAAGCCAGGCTTCCTAACTCAGTGGAGGGCTCTTTCTTCTGGCCATATCTGTTTTTCTGTCCCTGGACACATTTAGACACAATACTGCCAGCTCAGGTAAATGGGGTATTTCATACTAACATGTAACTGATTGCTACAGGCAGGCTTCAAGTCTTTCCCTTCCCAAGAAACAGATAAACCAAACTTGAAAAAAGGGATTTCAGATATGATAGACGTTTGAGTGCAGGTAGGAAGTTCCGGCCTCTCACACCAGCTCGCCTCTAGTGGTCTCAGTTCTTCCAGAGGTCTGGACGGGCCTTGTCTCCCTGGATCCTGCTTTGGAAGGCCTCTTCTCCCCCACCCCCACCCGCCCCCTGTCTGGGGTCCACTATGGCCTCTGGCTCTCCAAAGATGGTAGCTCCTGGGACAGAGCAGGAGGCTACAGGGCTACAGCAGAGGACCCAGGCCCAGAGTGGGGTCTGGAAGGAGGAAGCTAGGGCACCCCAGGCTGCCCTGCTCAATGAAAGAGGTGCATGTTCACTGACCTCAGCGTTTAATAAAGTCATTTTAGGGAGTGGGGCGAGGCTCCTCAGTACACAGAGAGGGAGGCCTGCTCCAAGACTGAGGTCTGCTAGGACTCAGTCTGCTGGAATTTAGAGAGATTGTTGAGCTTAGTCTCTGAGCTGGGCATCAACGGGTCCAGCTTGGAGGGTCACCTTTGGTTCTTGGAGGGGGTGGAGGGGTTCTGTGGTGGGCAAAGCAAGATGAAGTGAGTATGCCCCTGTCCCCAGCAGGTGACTCAATAAAATGCATCTTGCCTGGCAAGTCATGCCTCAGAGGATCCAATATCCAGCAGGCCATGACTTCTCAAAGATTTCCAAACCCATTTCACCACAGCAGGTCATACCTAATTTCTGCCGAAGTCTCCAGGGCTCAGCGGGTGAGTTTGCAAAGGTAGCCCTGTGTTCCGCCCAGTTCCCCCAGCCTTTTCAGACCTTTCCAGCAGAGTACTGATGGTTCAAGAGCGGAAGCCATCAGGGGGTTTGCTTTGGGGGGCTGGGTGGCCCAGGGCTGAGCTTGAGGGACAGTTGTGAATAAACCAATTTGTTCTTGGGAAGTTGGCAGTGTTTCTCTCTGGCAACACGCTCCCACCTCTGGCAGGTCTGCAGCACTGCAGTGGCCCAAGAAGTGCGTGTTCATGGGAGAATCTTAGGCACTGTGGAGTGGAGGGGGGCCACAGCTACTCTACCCATGAGCAAATCCAGTCCTAAAGTACAGCCAGTGCCACAGCATTCGAGAAATGCCCCTGTGGGCAAACTGTCCACCACAGCCCCTCCTTTTTGATACTCATCACCACCCGAAGGGGAGGGGGTGTCTTGGCAGGGTTCTCTATTCCCCTTAGACAGGCGGGGGATTGAGATGGGGCCGGGGTTTTGGCTGGTAACTGAGCAGAAGTTGAGCCCAGGTCTTCTGACTACCAGCCAGGGAGCAGGGCCCCCTGGACAGGTTTTCACAAGGTCCAGTGACTCGGGGAAGGGGTGTGTGTGTGTGTGGCTGCCAGACCCACCCCCCGAACCCCACAGGGCTCCTCCAGAGGGATCACTCACGGACTCATCTGTGGTGATTGTGTTGGAAGGGGGCCTCAAGCCGCACTCTTTCTCCTGCAGCCGTGTGGCCACGTCCTGCTTCTCTCGTCCCCAGCGTCGAGCTAAGTCCTCTAACTATAGACATGAAGAGACACAGATGGAGAACCACTGGGCAGCAGCACCCATCCCTGAGAGCTGGGACAGCCCAAACCTCAGCCTGCTCTTCGAGCAGAAAGCAAAACCCTGGGCAACGTGGGCCTGCTACCTTCCCAAGAGACCTCAGGATAACAAGGGTGGGTGGACAAGCGACAGTTTGAATACGACTGATGGACCTTCTCTGGGTTCCACCAACATACGGAGCTCCAACACTGGTCACGATGAGCCCTGACCCTCCTGACACGCAGAGTCCCGTCAGTCCTCAACCATGGAGCTGCAGCACTCCCCACAATGAGCCCCAACCCTTCTCAAACGTGCAGCCTCGGCCCTGGTCACAGAGGGAGCCCTGACCCTCTTCACACACAGAACCCCAGCCCTTCTCTAACACGCAGCTCTGACTCTGGTCACACACAGAGCCCAGACCCTCCTGAAACACAAATCCCTGACCCTGGTCACAAAGGGAGCCCTGATCTTGGATGCAGACCAAGCCCACACCCTCCTCACACAGGGAGGGAGTCCTGACCGTAGACAAACACCGATCACCAACCCGACACACACGGAGCCCTCGCCCTGATCACACACAAAGCCTCGGTCCTCTTCTCACATGGAGCACCGATCCTGGTCACAAATGGAGCCCTGACCCTGGATGCAGACTGAGCCCCGACCCTCCGTACCCCCTGAGTCCAAACATGGTTAAACAGGGAGCCCTGACACTCCAAATACAGGAAGCCCCAATCCTGGTCAAAAATTGAGTCCTGACCCCCCTCACACATAGAGCCCCGATCCTTTTCAAACACAGAGCCTCGACCCTGGTCACAAATGGACCTTGACACTCTTCAAACATGGAGTCTGGACCCTCCTCACACACGGAGCCCTGACCCTTCTGAAACACAGAGGCTGAGCCTGGTCTCAGGCTGAGTGGTGAGGCTACCTGGCCTGTGTGACCCCTGCACCTCACCTACCTGGCTTTCCAGGGAAAGAATCCGGCTCTGAGCGCGTTCCAGCTCGGCTAGGAGGTTAAACTTGTCTGAATTATTGGCAAGAAGATCCTGTGGGCAAAGTAGAAACTCACACATGGTCCCCACTGGGGGCTGTAGCTATGTGAGCTCAGGAGGCCAGGTGACACTGAGGGAGAAATCAGCCAGGTCTGAGTTCCAAATTCAGCTCCCCGATGCAGAGCCTCAGACCCAGGGCCAAAGACCCTGAGGCCAACAAGCCCGGAGTTTCAGACCTGGCATGTGCCTTTTTCACAGTTGTTCCCCCCACATATTTTGACTGTATGAAATTTTTGCACACCAATTTTTAAATGTAAAATGCACCAGGGGGCACTAGGTTAGTGCACAGAAAGGAATCTTGAGCTGGGGGTCATTTTGTAAAGTGAAGGATCTATTTGTAAAGCAAGGGTTCCCCATCCTCCGCACTTTACATGGATGTCCATGCATCAGGTGTGCTTTCAAACCGAACTCACCTTCTGCGAGTCCTGGGATGAAGAGAAAAACTCTCCTGTACCCAGCCCACCCCACTTTTGTAATTCCAAATGTTCCGTCTTCGGGTTTGCATAAAGCAGGGGCACCTGTAACAGCCTCGGAGGTACGGAGGGGCCAGGGACACCCACCTATGTGGGCAGGGTACCCTTGCAGTGGCCTGGACCATGTGTCTCTTGCAGCTTCTCTGCCAGGTCTCCTCTTGTTCCCAACTCCCCAGGGTCCACCTGGGATGGGGGAAAAGGGCTCTCCAGGGCTGTACCAATCCCAGGAAACGCTCCAGAATGGAGTTCTGAGAGGCCTGTTTGGAGCCCAACTGCAGGGCAGCCAGGTGGCAAACGGGGTCAGGGGTCAGTTAGGGGCTTGCTTTCTCTCCCAGGATGCTAAATGAGGGTAAGGGTGAAGCTTTCAGACTCATGTGTGTTCCCAGGGGAAAGGAGCCAAGGCCTGAGAGCCAGAGGCTCTCCAGGAGACTCCAGGCACATTGGAGACCCTGGGAAACCTTGCTCCTGGTCTTGGGTTTCAACTTGGATTGTGCCTGAGTGATTTCTGGGTGCCTGGTGAGCTGCACAGGCAGGCCCAGGCCAAGCTTGTGCTGGTGGCTCTTACCAGCAGGGCCTGCTGCTGCAGAACGATGGGGGCCGACTGGTGGCGGTTCTTGTCCAGCTCTGCCCGCAGCCTCGAGTTTTCCGCCAGCAGCATTGAGTAAAGGTCAACAGGCAGATTCTCTCCCGTTGGACCCGGGGGAAGGCCAGAGGCTGAGAGCATGGGGAAGGCTGTGGAATGTGGCCATAGATGTTCATGAGATGGGCTTTCCTGCCTCCCTGTCCCTGGTCCATCTGCCTCAGCGTTTTACTTTTTTATGCCCCTCCTCTGCTCCCAAGCCTTCAATGGCTCCCTACTGCCCGTGGGATCAGGTCCATACTCCTCCTCAGGCCATCGTTCTAGGCTCTTTAGAATCTGACCCCAGTGTTCTCTCTGATCACTTCCCCACCATTTGTCCTGGGTCTGTTTCAGCTCCTCGCCTCTATTTTCCTCCCTTCTCTGCTCCTGGCATCGTCACTCCCCAGGCCTGTGCATGGCTGTTTCCCCTCCCTAGGTTGCCTTCTCAACTCTCACCCTAAGCTCAGGGTTCCTGAAAGGTGGGCCCAGCTTTCACTGTTCCTTAAAGACCTTCAAAAATGCCCCCTACAGACACCCCCATGCAGTGAAGGCTGACACAGGGCTGGGCTCACGGGGGTCCCCAGTGAGGTGGCACAGAAATCCTCTGCTTGGGCTGGCCTGATGCGGGGTGACCCGGTTCTTTCCTGCTCATCAGAGCTGCCTCTGATTGGCAGTTCTAGGTGGCTTTGGTTAACATCAGTGGAGAAAGCAAATCATTGATTTAACCAGAAAGTTTTTGTGTGTTTTATAGAAGCAGACTCTTTGAAGATACAGGGAGATGAGCAAATAATTTGAAGGGTCCTGGAGTTAAGAGGTTGGGAACCGCTGCCCCAGACAGCCCCTCTTTGCAGGTAGCCCATCTCTGCTCGTTCTAATCTCAGAGCATCTTCTGGAAGGTCTGAGCCTCTTTCTAGCGTGGCTCACACACTGTGTCCCCTCCATGTGTTCTGAGGGACTCCGTGGTAGGAGAAGGGAGCTTGGGGGACCTCTGGAAGTGCTCAGTGCCTGATTGAGTACTGAGGGGACCTAGCACCCTCTACTGCAGTTTGAAGGTGCTCCTGAAACTGAGAGGCTCCGAGAAGGCAGGGCCTCCGGGGTGGGACAGAAGCCGGGGAGCAGACTCACCGACATTGGGCTTTCCCTGCAGCTTGTTCTGCAGGGGCTCGTTCCTCTCCCGCAGCTTGTCCTCCAGCACCGACTCCATCTTCTCAATCACCTGGAGGGCAGAGCACAGAGGCTGGGATGGCCTAGGGGCTCCACACCTGCCCGTGTGTGTCTGGGCCTGGGCAGCCTGGCCCTTAGGGCACCTGCCTTCTCCTGGTGCCTCACGGTCTCCTCCAGCGCCTTCATCTGCTGCAGTTTGTCCTGGTATCGCCTCAGCAGCGCCGCCTGTGGCTGCTGAGCCCGGTGCAGGAGGAGCAGCTCCTTTTCTCTGTCATTCTTCTGATGGTGGGGGAGGGAGGGGAAAGGGGGGAAAGCAGGGGTGCCCTTGACCCTTAGGGTCCACCCCAGGCCACTCTGCTCAGTCCTCCACTGCCCTGGCCCCCTAGCCCCTACGTCCCTCTCCCTTCTAGCCGCAGACGCTTCTCCAGACGCTCCCTCCCGAGTCCCCTTCCCCTCTGCCCTCCAAGCCCGGGCTCACTCGAATCAGCTCATTCTGCAGACGCTGCACCTTGTCCCTCAGCTTCTTCCTGTCCAGCTCACTCAGCAGCAGTTTCTGCTTCATGGACGCTGGTGGAGGAGGAACTGGCTCAGGGAGGAGGCACCTCCCAGTTCAAATTGGCATGGTTGGGGGGCGGGGGGGTGTCTCTCAGTCCTGGGACTTGACACAGGACTGGACTCTCAGTTTCCCATCTCAGAGAGGACCCAGCCAGGCTCCTACTAGCCTGTGTCCTGGGAAAGTCTCCTGCCACCCTGTTCCCTTGGTGGCCTGTATGCCCTCACCCAGGTTCTGGGCTCTGTCAGTGATGTCTGGCTCCTCTTCTACCCCCTCCTGGGTCAGCTGGCTCCTCAGCATTTGGTTCTCTGCCTCCAGGATGCTGGTCTGTTTCCGCAGTGACAGGATGTCCTCTGCCATCTTCTGCATGGCCTGCCGGTAGCTGTTCATCTCCTGTGTACCCCAGAGCTCAGAGATGAACCCCCAGCCCCACTGTAGCCCCCCCCCCCAATATCTACACCCACACCTGGAAGTCAGTGGGTCACTCCTGAGGCCAAAGAACAGAGAGAATCCCAAGCTGTGCCCTCAAGTCTTAGCAACTCCTTGGAGGGATGGCCATGACAGGATTTTCACCCCTTCTGGCCGTGTGAGAGCAGCTGCACAAATGTGCTCTCCTGGGGGTGACACCTTTTCCCGGGAGGCCAGATGGGGGGACCCAGGATTCAGACACTAGGTGAGGAGGCCCATGAGCGATGGAGACTTGAAAGACTCCAGGGCCAGGTTTCCAGGGCCAGGCTAAATCAGGGCCATTTCTCCACCTTTTCCCTTCTCCTTTCTCCCTTCTCTAATCCCTCTTCTTCCTCATGTCACTGAGAACCCAGGGAAGAATCTCTCTGAAATCTCGCTGAATGCTTCTTGGGAGCCAACCCTAGGCACCAGCCTCCCAAGCAGCCCAGGGGGCTTGAAGGGACACGGGGTAGGTAAGCCCAGGAGATCCAGAAAAGGACTCAGGGTCAGAGTTGGGATCCAGCTACAGGATCTAGGCTGTGAGGTGGGGACGGGGTGCCAGGCTCTGTCACTAGGTTAGGAGTAACAATAATACTAATATCTGGTGTTCATTGAGCATTTACTATGTACCAAGTCAGGCCCACCTCCTTCATTTAGCTTATGAAGGCGGATACTATTATCATCCTCATTTTACCGACGAGGAATCCAAGGCCCAGAGAGGCGAGTGGCATGCTCAGTCACAAAACTAATGAGTGGCAGCGTCAAGGTCTGAAATCCAGGCCTCCTGGCACTTGAGTCCGTGCTCTTAAACGCTGCGCAATCCTGCCATGATGCCCCCATATATGGAAACTTCACAGTATGTTGAGAAGTGATGAAAGCAGGTTACTAAAAACAATTATGATCTCAATTTGGGAAAAAAAAATTCATGTTTGCCCTTGTGTGCGCATAGGAGAATTAATAGGCTATATTTACACGTACTTGTATCATAATCAGAAATTCCTTATTGTTATTTATAAAAAGTTTTGGAAAGGGAGTTTCTTAATATAAATAGTACCACAAAATATAAAAGAGGGACTCAAAATGTGAAGCCAGGAAGCTCGGTAGAGGGGGAGGAGGTAGGAGCTAGGTTTGGGGGAGGAGTGGGAGGAAGGAAGCGAGGCCAGCAGGAGCTTCCTAAGCCCTGTCCTTCCTGAGACTGTGAAGGTCTTGCCTGTGGGCGGTGGGCCTCCTAGGCCTGGCCAGAAACGGGTTCCCAAGTCCTCAGGAAGCAGAGCTCTGTCCCCAACTCCCACCTGGGCCCCATGCTGACTGAGGATGTGGCCTGGCTCCCAGCCACTGCCTTCAACCTGCTGCATGGTGGGCCACTGGCTGCCTGGGGAGGGGTTTCCAGACAGCAGGGGCTCATCAGACACCACTTGTCACCTGCTGCTGTCTAGCCTTCTGGCTAGACTCCCTCTAAATGGTGCCAGTGCTGAGCCCATCTCCCCAGCACCTGCCCCAGTCAAGTTTCAGGTCTTGGCTCCTCCAGATCTGCCCATCTGGTGCCCTCAGACAGCTTCATTCACTAGGACACTCAGCCCAGAGACTGCACACACACAGAGCTTTGTGGTCAGGACTCACTCAGAAGCCCAGCTTGGCCACTGACTCACTGAGTGAGCTTGGATAGACCCCTTCACCTTTCTGAGCCTCTGATTCCTCTCATGGGAGAAGCATGGAGTATCTAGAAGCTCAGAGTCAGTGTGTGTGGTTCAGGGCCCTGCCTAGGGCAGACATGACTTGGAGGCAGTAGTTCTCATCCCACCCCATTTCTGTTCTAGTGCCAGCTTTAATCAACAGGCCAGACCCCTTTCTCTTCCTCCTTTCTACCCTCACCCTGGGTTCCCTTGCTCTCGCCTCTGCTCTGCTCTACATCCTCAATTTATAGCAGCCCCTTGATGGACAGGGATTTGGGAGGTCCAGTAGACTGTCAAGAGGAAGCACATGATATTTTTGGAAAGGGAATTCATCTCTCCTTTCCCTCTCCAGCCTAGTTCAGGCTCTTATCATGTCTGCTCTGAACAATGACATCAGTATCCAAATGGGTTTCTTTGCTTTAGGGTTATTTTTTAGAGGAGCACACCCTCGTCCAAGAAAACATGTTCGAGGATGCTCCATGCACTGCAGTTTATGGTTTTATTCTAGGGCACGCTGAGTCACTGGATACAGGCAGTACTTACAAAGAATGACCTAGATTCAGAGAGGAGATTGGTTCGGGATGGCAGAGTAGAAGGACATGTGCTCACTCCCTCTTGAGAGAGCATCAGAATCATAACTAACTTCTAAACAATCATTGACAGGAAGACACTGGAACTCACCAAAAAAGATACCCCACATCCAAAGACAAAGGAGAAGCCACAATGAGATGGTAGGAGGGGCGCAATCACAGTAAAATCAAGTCCCATAACCGCTGGGTGGTTGCCTCACAAACTGGAGAACACTTATACTACAGAAGTCCACCCACTGGAGTGAAGGTTCTGAGGCTCACGTCAGGCTTCCCAACCTGGGGGTCTGGCAACAGGAGGAGGAATTCCCAGAGAATCAGACTTTGAAGGCTAGTGGGATTTGATTGCAGGACTTTGACAGAACTGGGGGAAACAAAGACTCCGCTCTTGGAGGGCCCACACAAAGTAGTGTGTGCATCAGGACCCAGGGGAAGGAGCAGTGACGCCATAGGAGACTGAACCAGACCTACCGGCTAGTGTGGGAGGGTCTCCTGCAGAGGTGAGGGCTGGCTGTGGCTCACCACGGGGACAAGAACACTAGCAACAGAAGTTCTGGGAAGTACTCCTTGGCGTGAGCCCTCCCAGAGTCCTACATTAGCCCCTCCAAAGAACCTATAGCCTCCAGTGTTGGGTCGCCTCAGGCCAAACAACCAACAGGGAAGGAACTCAGCCCCACCCATCAGCAGGCAAGTGGATTAAAGTTTTACTGAGCTCTGCACACCAGAGCAACACCCAGCTCTACCTACCACCAGTCCCTCCCATCAGGAAGCTTGCACAAACCTCTTAGATAGCCTAATCCATCAGAGGGCAGACAGCAGAAGCAAGAAGAAGTGCAATCCCGCAGCCTGTGGAACGAAAACCACATTAGAAAGATAGACAAAATGAAAAGGCAGAGGACATGTACCAGATGAAGGAACAAGATAAAATGCCAGAAAAACAACTGAATGAAGTGGAGATAGGCAACCTTCCAGAAAAAGAATTCAGAATAATGATAGTGAAGATAATCCAGGACCTCGGAAAAAGAATGGAGGCAAAGATCGAGAAGATGCAAGAAATGTTTAACAAAGACCTAGAAGAATTAAAGAACAAACAGAGATGAGCAATATAATAACTGAAATGAAAAATACACTAGAAGGAATCAATAGCAAAATAACTGAGGCCAAAGAACGGATAAGTGACCTGAAGACAGAATGGTGGAATTCACTGCTGCAGAACAGAATAAAGAAAAAAGAATGAAAAGAAATGAAGACAGCCTAAGAGACCTATGGGACATTAAACACAACAACATTCGCATTATAGGGGTCCCAGAAGGAGAAGAGAGAGAGAAAGGGCCTGAGAAAATATTTGAAGAGATTATAGTCAAAAACTTCCCTAACATGGGAAAAGAAATAGCCACCCAAGTCCAAGAAGAGCAGACAGTCCCAGGCAGGATAAACCCAAGGAGAAACATGCCAAGAAACACAGCAATCAAATTGGTAAAAATTAAAGACAAAGAAAAATTATTAAAAGCAACAAGGGAAAAACGACAAATAACATACAAGGGAACTCCCATAAGGTTAACAGCTGATTTCTCAGCAGAAACTCTACAAGCCAGAAGGGAGTGGCACAATATATCTAAAGTGCTGAAAGGGAAGAATCTACAACCAAGATTACTCTACCCAGCAAGGATCTCATTCAGATTTGACGGAGAAATCAAAAGCTTTACAGGCAAGCAAAAGCTAAGAGAATTCAGCACCACCAAACCAGCTCTACCACAAATGCTAAAGGAACTTCTCTAAGTTAACTTCTCTAACTTAACTTCTCTAAGGACCTACAAAAACAAACCCAAAACAATTAAGAAAATTGTAATAGGAATATACATATTGATAATTACTTTAAATGTGAATCGATTCAATGCTTCATCCAAAAGACACAGGCTTGCTGAATAGATACAAAAACAAGACCCATATACATGCTGTTTAAAAGAGACCCACTTCAGACCTAGGGACACATACAGACTGCAAGTGAGGGGATGGAAAAAGATATTCCATGCAAATGGAAATCAAAAGAAAGCTGGAGTAGCAATACTCATATCAGATAAAATAGACTTTAAAATAAAGAATGTTACAAGAGACAAGGAAGGACACTACATAATGATCCAAGAAGAAGATATAACAATCATAAATATATATGCACCCAACATAGGAGCACCTCAATATATAAGGCCAATGCTAACAGCCATAAAAGAGGAAATCGATGGTAACAATCATAGTTGGGGACTTTAACACCTCATTTACACCAACGGACAGATCATCCAAACAGAAAATTAATAAGGAAACACAAGCTTTAAATGACACAATAGACCAGATAGATTTAATTGATATTTATAGGACATTCCATCTGAAAAGAGTAGATTACACTTTCTTCTCAAGTGTACACAGAACATTCTCCAGGATAGATCACATCTTGGGTCACAAGCCAAGCCTCAGCAAATTTAAGAAAATTGAAATCATATCAAACATCTTTTCCTACCACAGCGCTATGAGATTAGAAATGAATTACAGGGGAAAAAACGTAAAAAGCACAAACACATGGAAGCTAAACAATACATTACTAAATAACCAGGAGATCACTGAAGAAACCAAAGAGGAAATCAAAAAATACCTAGAGACAAATCACAATGAAAACATGACAGTCCAAAACTATGGGATGCAGCAAAAGCAGTTCTAAGAGGATAGCTTATAGCCATACAGTCCTACCTCAAGAAGCAAGAAAAATCTCAAATAAACAAACTAACCTTACACCTAAAGGAAGTAGAGAAAGAAGACCAAACAAAACCCCAAGTTAGTAGAAGGAAAGAAATCATAAAGATCAGAGCAGAAATAAATGAAATAGAAACAAAGAAAACAATAGCAAAGATCAATAAAACTAAAAGCTGGTTCTTTGAGAAGATAAACAAAACTGATAAACCTTTAGCCAGACTCATCAAGAAAAAGAGGGAGAGGACTCAAATCAATAAAATTAGAAATGAAAAAGGAGAAGTGACATCATACACCGCAGAAATACAAAGCATCACAAGAGACTACTACAAGCAACTCTATTCCAATAAAATGGACAATCTGGAAGAAATGGACAAATTCTTAGAAAGGTATAACCTTCCAAGACTGAACCAGGAAGAAATAGAAAATATGAACAGACCAATCACATGTAATGAAATTGAACTTGTGATTTAAAATCTTCCAACAAACAAAAGTCCAGGGCCAGATGGCTTCACAGGTGAATTCTATCAAACATTAGAGACGAGCTAACACCCATCCTTCTCAAACTCTTCCAAAAAATTGCAGAGAAAGGAATGCTCCGAAACTCATTCTACGAGGCCACCATCACCCTGATACCAAAACCAGACAAAGATACTACAAAAAAGAAAATTACAGACCAATATCACTGATGAATATAGATGCAAAAATCCTCAACAAAATACTAGCAAACAGAATCCAGCAACACATTAAAAGGGTCATACACCACAATCAAGTGAGATTTATCCCAGGGATGCAAGCCTTCTTCAATATAGGAAAATCAATCAATGTGATACACCATATTAAAAAATTAAGGAATAAAAACCTATGATCATCTCAACAGATGCAGAAAAAGCTTTCAACAAAATTCAACACCCATTTATGATAAAAACTCTCCAGAAAGTGGGCATAGAGGGAAACTACCGCAACATAGTAAAGGCCATATATGACAAATCCACAGAAAACATCATTCTGAGTGGTGAAAAACTGAAAGCATTTCCTCTAAAATCAGGAACAAGACAAGGATGTCCACTCTTACCACTATTATTCAACATAGTTTTGGAAGTCCTAGCCGTGGCAATCAGAGAAGAAAAAGAAAGAAAAGGAATACAAATTGGAAAAGAAGAAGTAAAGCTGTCACTGTTTGCAGATGACATGATACTATACATAGAGAATCCTAAAGATGCCACCAGAAAACTACTAGAGCTAATCAATGAATTTGGTAAAGTTGCAGAATACAAAATTAATGCACAGAAATCTCTTGCATTCCTATATACTAATGATGAAACATCTGAAAGAGAAATTAAGGAAACACTCCCATTTACCATTGCAACAAAAAGAATAAAATACCTAGGAATAAACTTACCTAAGGAGACAAAAGACCTGTATGCAGAAAACTGTAAGACACTGATGAAAGAAATTAAAGATGATACAAACACATGGAGAGATATACCATGTTCTTGGATTGGAAGAATCAATATTGTGAAAATGACTATACTACCCAAAGCAATCTACAGATTCATTTCAATCCCTATCAAATTACCAATGGCATTTTTTACAGAACCAGAACAAAAAATCTTAAAATTTGTATGGAGACACAAAAAACCCCGAATAGCCAAAGCAGTCTTGAGGGAAAAAAACAGAGCTGGAGGGGCTTCCCTGGTGGTGCAGTGGTTGAGAGTCCGCCTGCTGATGCAGGGGACACGGGTTCGTGCCCCGGTCTGGGAAGATCCCACATGCCGCGGAGCGGCTGGGCCCGTGAGCCATGGCCGCTGAGCCTGTGTGTCCGGAGCCTGTGCTCCACAACGGTAGAGACCACAACAGTGAGAGGCCCGTGTACCGCAAAAAAAAAAAAAAAAAAAAAAAAAAACGGAGCTGGAGGAATCAGACTCCCTGACTTCAGACTATACTACAAAGTTACAGTAATCAAGACAATATGGTACTGGGACAAAAACAGAAATATAGATCAATGGAACAGGATAGAAAGCCCAGAGATAAACCCACACACCTATGGTTAACTGATCTATGACAAAGGAGGCAAGGATATACAATGGAGAAAAGACAGTCTCTTCAATAAGTGGTGCTGGGAAAACTGGACAGCTACATGTAAAAGAATGAAAATAGAACACTCCCTAACACCATACACAAAAATAAATTCAAAATGGATTAAAGACCTACATGTAAGACTGGATACTATAAAACTCTTAGAGGAAAACATAGGAAGGACACTCTGACATAAATCACAGCAAGATCTTTTTTGACCCACCTCCTAGAGTAATGGAAATAAAAACAAAAACAAATAAATGGGACCTAATGAAACTTAAAACTTTTGCACAGCAAAGGAAACTATAAACAAGATGAAAAGACAACCCTCAGAATGAGAGAAAATATTTGCAAATGAATCAATGGACAAAGGATTAATCTCCAAAATATATAAACAGCTCATGCAGCTCAATATTAAAAAAAAAAAAAAAATCAAAACATGGGCAGAAGACCTAAATAGACATTTCTCCAAAGAAGACATACAGATGGCCAAGAGGTCCATGAAAAGCTGCTGAACATCACTAATTATTAGAGAAATGCAAATCAAAACTACAATGAGGTATCACCTCACACCGTTTAGAATGGGCATTATCAGAAAATCTACAAACAATAAATGCTGGAGAGGGTGTGGAGAAAAGGGAACCCTCTTGCACTGTTGGTGGGAATGTAAATTGATACAGCCACTATGGAGAACAGTATGGAGGTTCTTAAAAAGCTAAAAATAGTGGGAATGTAAATTGATACAGCCACTATGGAGAACAGTATGGAGGTTCTTAAAAAGCTAAAAATAGAATTACCATATGACCCAACAAACCCACTACTGGGCATATACCCAGAGAAAACCATAATTCAAAAAGACACATGTAGAGAGGAAGAGAGAATAAACTTTTTCTTTATTAAAAAAAAAAAACAGACACATGCACACCAATGTTCATTGCAGCACTATTTACAATAGCCAGGTCATGGAAGCAACCTAAATGCCCATCGACAGACGACTGGATAAAGAAGATGTGGTACATATATACAATGGAATATTACTCAGCCATAAAAAGGAAAGAAATTGGGTCATTTGTAGAGTCGTGGATGGAGTTAAGACTGTCATACAGAGTGAAGTAAGTCAGAAAGAGAAAAACGAATATCATATATTAACGCATATATATGGAATCTAGAAAAAATGGTACAGATGAACAAGTCTGCAGGGCAGAAATAGAGACACAGATGTAGAGAACAAATGTGTGGACACCAAGGGGGGAAAGTGGGGGGTGGGGTGGGGTGATGAATTGGGAGATTGGGGTTGGCATATATACACTACTATGTATAAAATCGATAAGTAAAAAAAATAAAAAATAAAAAAATAAAAAAATTTAAAAAAAATCGATAAGTAATAAGAACCTGCTGTATAAAAAACAAATAAAATAAAATTCAAAAAGAAAATGGAGAAAAAATAATAACATAGTGCTTAATATTGGGAGGACTCTAATATCCTCCAGTGGAGAACTATTTGGAAGTGTTAGATATAGGCTTAATCCAAAAGTATAAAGCAAGCAAAATTGATCTTGTCATTTGTTGATTCTGTCAGTTTTCCTACTCTTATATCATGTTGTGTATAGTACAGTTAAGAGAGCAGAAGGTTTGAAATTACAGCAAAATCTACATTTACTGTAAAACAAAACTCCCAACTTCCCTGCAGAGTGTTAAAGCACCAACTTTTCATCATTTAAGCCTATTAACGGGTTACACCAAGCAATTTCACACAACTGGAACAAGCATGTTTGCCTATAAGGATGAAGAATCTTAGGATATAAGAATACATAAACTATTTTCTAAACTGAATTTAATAAAAATTATGGAATGGTCTAATACAGTATACTTATAAGCACATAAAATACCTTAAATGCATGTAATACCAATTATCCAATAAAATCTGAAACAGTAAAGCTTAAAAAAAAATGACCTAGATTCACTTATTCTGACACAGAGATGTCCACACTGCATTATT
The DNA here is from genome assembly GCF_005190385.1 of Monodon monoceros. Classification (NCBI taxonomy): domain Eukaryota; kingdom Metazoa; phylum Chordata; class Mammalia; order Artiodactyla; family Monodontidae; genus Monodon; species Monodon monoceros. Next base: position 76,121,005 of record NW_021703778.1, on the reverse strand, counting down.
AAGTAAAAAAAATGTGGTAAATTAATATGATCCCATCTGTCACGGGTATGTGTGTGTGCATGCGTGTGTATGCACATGTGTGTGCATGAGTGCATACATGCAGGTGTATAGTTAACAGTGGCTACTGCTCAGTTTGGGAAGAGAAAGGAACACTTGCTTAATCTCTATTTTTTGCATTTTTACTAAGAATTTGTCCATATATTACTCATCAATTAAAAATAATTTAAACCTAAATACATTGAGGGCCATACCATGTTTCTGGATTGAAAGATGCAATATTTAAAGAGTTAGTTCTTCCCTAAATTGATTTATAGATTCAATGCATTTCCAATTAAAATCATAACACTCTATGTGTATGTGTAGAAATAGATTAGCTGATTCTATGAGAAATAAAAAGAACAAGTGTAGCCAAAATATTTTTGAAGAAGAACAGGTGGGAAGACTTGCTCTATCAGGTTTCAAGACTTATGATAAAGCTACAATAATTAAGACGGGGTAATATAAGTGCAAAGATTGATAAGCAGACCAAAGCAAAACAAGAGAGAGCCCTGAAAGAGACCCACACATATATGGACCCCTAATACATGACAAAGATGGTGTTACAGGGAGGCAGGGAAAGGATTGTAATTTTTTTTTTTTTTTTTTGCGGTACGCGGGCCTCTCACTGTTGTGGCCTCTCCTGTTGCGGAGCACAGGCTCCGGACGCGCAGGCTCAGCGGACATGGCTCACGGGCCCAGCCACTCAGCAGCCCATGGGATCTTCCCAGACCGGGGCACGAACCCGTGTCCCCTGCATCGGCAGGCGGACCCTCAACCACTGCGCCGCCACCAGGGAAGCCCAAGGATTGTAATTTTAATAAATGGTGCTGCATCAGTTTGATATCTATCTGGAGAAAAGGGTAACTTGACGCCTGTTACATACCGTAATTAAAAATAAATTCCAGGACTTCCCTGGTGGCACAGTGGCTAAGAATCCACCTGTCAATGCAGGGGACACGGGTTCGAGCCCTGGTCCAGGAAGTTCCCACATGCCGCGGAGCGAATAAGCCTGTGTGCCACAACTACCGAGCCTGTGCTCTAGAGCCCGCAAGCCACAACTACTGAGCCCATGTGCCACAACTACTGAAGCCCGCACACCTAGAACGCATGCTCCACAACAAGAGAAACCACCGCAATGAGAAGCCCACGCACGGCAACGAAGAGTAGCTCCCGCTCGCTGCAACTAGAGAAAACCCTTGTGCAGCAATGAAGACCCAACACTGCCAAAAATAAATTAATTAATTTAAAAATAAATAAATAAGTGAATTCCAGATGGATTGTAGATCTAAATGTAAAAGATAAAGCAATAAAGCTTCTAGGGCCTTCCCTGGTGGTGCAGTGGTTAAGAGCCTGCCTGCCAAGGCAGGGGACACGGGTTCGGGCCCTGGTCCGGGAAGATCCCACATGCCGCGGAACACCTAAGCCCGTGTGCCACAGCTGCTGAGCCTGCACTCTAGAGCCTGCGAGACCCAACGCAGCCAAAAATAAATAAATAAATAAAATAAATTTGTAAAAAAAACCCAATAAAGCTTCTAGAAGACAAGGATAAGAATATCTTTATGCACTTGGGGTAGGGAAAGGTTTTTTACAACAGGACATGCCACAAAAGCACGAACCAGAATGGAAAGGATCGATAAGTTGGGTACATTTAAGTTAAGAACTTTTATTCATGAAAAGACATCATTAAGGAGGTGAAATGGGCAGGAAAAGTGGGAGAAGATACTTGCAACAAACACAACCGATGATGGACTCATATTCAGATATAAAAACAACTCCCACAAATCAATAAGAGAAAGACAGACTACACCATAGAATAATGGACAAGAGATTTGAACTGGCCCTTGGCAAAATAAGCCAATAATCATCTGAATTGGTGGCCGCCCTCATTAGTCATTTAAAACCACAACAAGATACTACTATACACCCACCACAATGACTAAAACCAAAACAAACAACCCTGACCATATCAAATGTTGGTGATGATATAGAACAAGTAGAATGCTTAGTCACTGCTGGGAGAACAGGAAGTGTCACCATCCTTTCCGAGAACTGCTTGGATACTGGATCCTGTTCAAGTTGAACACATGCATAGCCTATGATCTAGCAATTATACTCCTGAGTATATACCCAGTAAAAATGTGAATGCATCACACTGATGCAGTGAATGCATTAAGAAGCGGGGTAAGAACATTCCTAGCAGCATTATTTGTAATAATCCCAAACTGGAAATAACACAAGTGCCCATCACAGTAGAATGGCGGGACAGTCATGCAATGGGATACTATACAGCAGGACAAATGAATGAATGATGGTCACGTGAAACCACATGGAGGAATCTCTCAAACTAATTGTGAGCCAAGCAAGTCAGACACAAGATACGTCCTCTACAATTCCATATAGAGTTTCTTCAAAAACAAGCAAACTTAAAAGAGTTAGAAATCGGGGTATTAGATCCCCTTGGGGAAGTGGGGGGGTGGGGGACTGGGGGCATGAGGGAGCTTCTGGAGTGCTGGCAATGCCACTCTTCTTGACTTGCAGGACCTGTGGGGTTACATGTGTGTGTTCACATTGTGATGATTCATCGCTGTGAATACATTTATGTTTTGCGCATTTGTTTGAATGGGTGCTGTACTTCACACCATGACCCAGATTCCTGTTGTGGTGCTGCCCCTCCACCTACTCCCCCTTCCCCCCAGCTCCCAGGCTGTTCTGGTGTGCGGTGTGGGCGGGATGTCAGCCTCATCCCTGCCCAAGGTAGGGGTTGGGGGAGAGAGGCCCTAGGGGGGGAAGAACCCTGCTGGATGCTGGGGTCCGGGACACCTTCGTCTATGTGTGTGCGGGTGGAGGGCTGAGATCTTCATGGTTGTGGTTCAGAATGAGCTCCTGAGGTTTGGACCAGCTTCCTCCTGGCTCTGCATCAACTCAGATGCAAAGTCTGAGGCTTGGCATTCAAGGCCTCTTACAAGCCACCCCCTCATGCCCATCGACCCCGCCCTTTCCCTCCAGCACACTCTTATTTCCCCCTTCACACCTCCACTCAGGCTGAGCTATCTGCAGAGAACCCCTCCCCATTCCGACTACCTAACCTTTGACATTTTATAGTCCACTCAGTAATTTGTAATTGCATGAGGACTGACAGTGTGTGCCGCTCCTGAATGAGCATGTGTGTGCACACATGCACATGTGCATGGAGGGAGTCCTTGGGAAGGCGCTGCCGGCGTTTAGTCTACCCCATGGGTCTAATAACCTCCTCTTCTCATTCAGGGGTTCACCCTTTCTAATACCCTGTTGTTTTTCACTCAGCAGTCCTGGGAGTGAGCAGAGCTCACCCCTCCTCCTTGACAAAGAAAGATGAGGCCCAGAGCAAGGAAAAAAAAGAAATGGAGGAGATGGAGATCATGCCTCCTGATGAAGTGGGGCGCCCTTGCCTCATCCGGATGGCTGATGGGTTCTTGGGGACTCCACGCCTTGGAGATTAGCCCTTCCAAAGGCCCCTACACCATCCCCAGCCGGCTGCTCTCTGAGAGTGAAATCTCCCCAGTAGGGATGAAGGGGGACCTGGCCCTGGCTTACCCTGCCTCAGTCTCTACCGTGGCCGGAGCCCTCGGTCCCAGGGGACCCAGAGAGGAGGCAGCCCGGTGGTCCTGCCCCTCCTCCCCAGCTCCACCCACCCTCACAGCTGAGCCATGATTCTAGACTGCAGCCCTGACCTCTCCCCACAGACTGGGATGGGCTCCCCATTCAGGGCCATGCTCTGCGTCACAGCCCAGCCTTGAGAACATACAGGACACCATGACCCAGATTCCTGTTGCGGTGCTGCCCCTCCGCCTGCTCCCCCTTCCCCCCAGCTCCCAGGCTGTTCTGGTAGGGGTGTGGGTGGGATGTCAGCCCCATCCCTGTCTCCTCTCTGGGCTAGCACACCCTCTAGGGACAGTGACTCCACCTGTTCTTGACCCTGAGTGCCCACTGCACCCCCCTCACCCACTGACACCCCCCACCAGGACCCCAGCTCTCAGAGCCAGCTGAGATAAGAAGTGTCAGGTGGCCCTGGGTTCGAATAACTCCCCTGCTAGTGGGTACTGGTGGCCTTTGCTGCACTAACACCCCCTCTCTGGCTCTGGAAGGGTTGTAACTATTCTCTGAGCCTCAGTGTCCTCATCTGTGGAATGGGAAAATAACCCCACCTCAAGGAGTGGCTGTGGAGTCAGGGAGTGTGAGGAGGGCCAGCCTGGCCTGGCATATAGGGTGCCTGGAGATGCTACCACCATCTCTGCAAAACCTTTTGAGTGTTTTGTGGTTTTTTTAAAAATTATTCAGACAATAGACCTGGGTACCAAGCACAGAAGGTATGATTATCTGACTGCTCTCACTTTACAGAAACTGAGGCCCAGCATACACCTCACCCTCCCTTACCTTTAATTAAGGAGGAGGGGTGGTAGTTATCTTTCACAAAAGCCTGAAGAGGGCAATGCTTGCCTCTCTCCCCCACAAATAGGAAGTTTCTTATGGTGGAATCAGAGGCACCTCATCCAAGTGGGGATGTTCAAATATCCCTGTGGTCACTACCAACTATGTTGGCCAAAAGGGTCCTTATACCTTCATTGTTCAGATGGGGAAACTGAGGCTAGGAGACAGCAGTGTGCCCAAGGTCTCAGAAACTCAGTTATAAAGCCTTGACTGGGAGCAGCTCAGTAAACACATAGTCAACCAACACTTGCTGAGTGCCGCGTCTGTGCTATGCTGGGGACTCGGAGCCCAGAGGAGCCCAGACTGTCCCCCCTGCAGTGGGTTCCCCTCTACACTGAGGAGATGGCAGGAAGTGCCTCTGACAGAGGGAAACTCAAAGGAGGCTCTTAACCCAGCCTGGGGCGGGGGAGCGGGGAGGCAGGAAGGCACTTGCCGGAAGAAGTGATGATCTGAGCTGACTCTTGGGAATGAGTAGGTGTTACCTGGGGGTGGGGAGAGGGCTCTCACGGCAGAGGAGACAAAGGCAGAGAGGTGAGAGAGCATGTGATGAGGAACAAAGCAGGTGAGAGCAGGGTGCGGGGAGGAGAGGCAGGGGTACAGTTGGAGAGGTGGCAGGGCAGACAGGAGACAGCCTTGAAGGCCAGTCTCAGGAGCTTGGACTCCATCCTGAAGGCTGCTGAAGGGCCTCGGCTGCGGGGCAGTGGGTGCCTGTGAGAAGCTCTCTCTGGCTCTGAGCAGGGAGTACCAATCAGGAGAACAAAGGCCAGTAACCACCAGCCTGGTGAACGTGTTGGAACCTGTGCCTGGTGGAGGCGATGTGCATGGAGATGAGGAGGGAGGACCACGGGAGGGAGGAGAGCACGGAGGAGTCATGAGGAGTCAGAATCTGGAGTCCTGTGGGGAGGAGGCGCATGCACCGGGTGCGGAGGACAAGGAACTCGTGCTGGGTGTGAGGTACCTGCGTGCCCTCCAGGTGAAGGTGGTCACAGGTAGCTGATGGCTGTAAGCTTCGAAAGAATCTCAGCTGGAGATAGAGGGGTGGGAGGACAGCCCGCCAGATGTGACGGAAGCCTTGGAAGGAAGGAGATTTTCCAGAGTCAGGGGAAGTGTAGAGTCAGGAGGAGATTCAAGGACAAATGAAAGGGGTGGTGGTGGGAGAGGAGCCCTCAAGTTCAGGGAAATTGCCAGAGGGGTGGGTGGAAGAGGGGTGGGAGCAGGCTGGCAAGGCCAAGGCCACAGAGCTTCAGAAAGGAGGGGAGATGGCCTTCGGCTTTGGGTAATGGCACATTCAATGATATAGACCGACCTTCCCTTTAGATAACTTAAAAACCTGGACACAAAGTAAAAGTCACCTTCTTAAACATATAAAGAGCTGATGGGACAGTGAGGAATTATTGGACATAGATAAGAGAGGGGGGTGGGGGAAACCCACACGGTGGAATACTACACAGCCATGAAAAAGAGGACCCACAGCACCAAGCAACCATGCAGATGAATCTCACACAAAAAGTTGAGCAGAAGAACTATACATAAAATAAAACACACATGGCATGATGCCCTTTCTAGAAAGTTAAAAACAGGGACTATTAGCCATAGCGATTAGGGAGGCATACGGAGGTGATGACAGTATAAAGAAACAAAGTGGGTCCAGGGTCCAGGTTATCTAAAGGGAAGGTTTGTCTGTACTACTGAGTGTGCCATTATCCAAAGCAGGAGGCCATCTCCCCTCCTTTCTGAAGCTCTGTGGCCTTGGCCTTGTCAGCCTGCTCCCACCCTTTTTCCTCCCATGTCTAGGAGAAGAGGGGCACCAGGGGCTTTGGGTGCTGGTGATATTCTATTTCTTGACCTGGGTGGTGGTTTCATGGATGTTTGCTTTATAATAATTTGATTGTGTTTTATTGGGTTGGCCAAAAAGTTCATTCGGGTTTTTCCGTAAGATCTTACGAAGATTTTGGCCAACCCAGTATTTTTATGTTCAGTGCAATTTTTTCCATAAGGATTGTATTTCACAGTTTAAAAGGTTTTCTTTTTTCTTTTTTTTCTAAACCCCACATTTGTTTATTTATTTATTTTTGGCTGTGTTGGGTCCTCGTTTCTGTGCGAGGGCTTTCTCTAGTTGTGGCAAGCGGGGGCCACTCTTCATGGCGGTGCAAGGGCCTCTCACTATCGCGGCCTCTCTTGTTGTGGAGCACAGGCTCCAGATGCGCAGGCTCAGTAGCTGTGGCTCACGGGCCTAGTTGCTCCGCAGCATGTGGGATCTTCCCAGACCAGGGCTCAAACCTGTGTCCCCTGCATTAGCAGGCAGATTCTCAACCACTGAGCCACCAGGGAAGCCCTAAAAGGTTTTTGAAAGAAGGAGAAAGCGCAATAGCTTCCCAGCCTGCAGAGGGAGGCTCTGGGCTTGACCTCAAGGAGGTGGCCCCTGGTGACATTGGCCAGTGCTGTGAAAGCCAGGAAGAGGATGTGCAGGAGGAGGAGGATGGAGGGGGACAGTGAGGTTGAGGAAGGTCAGAGGTAGCTGAGGACACAGGGTCAAAGACAGGCATGCGGATGGAGAGACAGAGGGTTTTCTGGAGGATGAGAAGGCATGCGGGGGAGGTGTATAGGGGGGCATGGGCTGGAGTAGAGGGGGTTGGGGGGCTGGGCAGGTATAGATGGGTGTCTGGATCAGAGGCAGTGTGGATGGCAGGGCTCTGCAGGGGGTGGAGTGGGTACAGAGGGCGGGTGGCGACTCCCAGCCAGGGTGGTGGGTTTGCTGGGCTGGGCACACACCCTTCCCCCTTTGCCCTTCCCTAGGCAACCACTCTGGGTCCCCAGGCCTCAAGGATCCCTGGCTGGCAGGCCTAGGCTACCTGCCATGTGGTTCGCCTTTGCATCCAGCAGAGGGCATCCGCCTCCCACAGATGCTCTGGTTTCAGCCTGTGGTGGGACAGAGGCTGGCCTGAGTGGGCCCCGCAGCTCTTGGGGGGCACATCTAGGGGTGCTGTCTTGTTGTCCAGCCCCAGGCACACATGTCCCTCCTCCAGGTAGTCCAGCCTGCCTTCTCTCACCTCCTGCCCCAGTACTCTTATCTGCTGGAGACTCTGCTGGGTGCCCTCTGCTGAGAACCACCCACGGAGGCCAGAGAGGGGCAATGACTTGCGGAGGTCACACAGCAAACCCTGATCCTCAACTGGGGCTTCTGTTCTGAGCCAGAGAAAATGATGGGGTTGAGTAGGGAGGGGAGGGACTTGGGACAAGAGCCATCTCAGAGCACTGAAGTGACCCTGACTGAAGTAATACCTGCACAACGGCAGGCACCTGAGGCTGACCGTTATGTAAAAGGAACAGTTGAGAGGGACTAGGATATGCAGTTTAAAAAGTGTACCCCGTCCCCCCGACACCCCCCCCCCAAAGCCTAAAGCTTTACAAATCTTCTATCCACCCAGGCAGATACACTAAGCCCAGGTAGAGCCTGTAGGGGTCATGGGGGCCTCATGACAGCAGCCCCCCTTTGTTGAACGTCTGTCACTGGCCAGGCCCTTTATATACTACTTCTCTAACCAGAGCTATGAGTCTGTGAAGGAGGCATTTTCATTCCCAGTTTTCTGAGGAGGAAGCTGAGGCCCAGAGTGGGAAGAGCTGGGTGACTTGTTCAAGGTTGCCCCGCTCACAGAAGCAGAGCTGCAATTCCACCTGGGGCTCTCTGGGCCTTGTTGAGGGAGGGTGCCATGGAGCCCAGGGAGCCAAGCCTGGGTTGGGGGTACTGAGCTGTGGTCTCCAAGGGGACAGGATGAGATGCCACCCTGCCCTTGACCTTCTCCTTTTCCCAGGGACTGGGGCTAGTCTCCTAGGCAACATGTCTGCTGGGGGAGGGGAGGCGTGCCCACCCCCTTCAAGCAAGGTGCTTTTAGGGCCCTTAGGAGCTGCTTTTCTGAGTCAGAGATAGAAAGATTCCTGCCCACCACCCTCCCACCCCGGCTTGGCCAGGCCTGTTTCCTGGTTTTCCGGGACCCCTACACAGGCAAAGAGGGGCCCTTTCTGTTCCCTCATAACCCACTCTGCCCCTGAGAAACCAGCTAATAATGTAGTAGTGTATCCACCCTCCCCCCAGGGATTTTCTCTGCTCAGAAGGGCACAAGGGTCAGGCAGCCCCCTCTCACTGCTCCTGGCTGACTGGTCTGATCTCTGTAGCCTTCTTCAGGCAAGCCTCATGGTTCTCCGTCTCCCTATGGCTGGGCTTTCTTTGTACTGCCTCAATACACAGCCTACCTCTCTGGTAGATGAAAGATGGCTGAAAATGCTGGCTACTCCTCTTGTTAGTCTAATTTCCCTCCCCGTGTAACTGGACGAGCCTTAGAGACTTTGCAGAATGCAGCATCGCAAAGTTCTGGGACTTCTCAGGCCAGGTCATCAGAAGCCTTTTAGCTTCCACCCTCCCTCCTGGAACTCTTGCTGTTCCCCCAGGGAAGGGCCCCCACTACCCTGAGGTGGCCATGCTGCGAGGAAGCCCCAAGCTTGTGTGGGAGAGAGAGATGTCCACCTAGCTCCAGCTGCTCCAGCCCCCTGTCCCGTAAGCCATCGCAGCTGGGAACCCACAGATCGTGGATTGAGACCAGACCTCCCTGCTGTGCCTGGGCCTAGCACCTGACCCACAGAGCTGAGATAGAATTATAAAAGAAAACAGTGTTGCTTTAAGTTTTGGGGTGGCTTATTATGCAGCGGCAGATAACTGGAACATTCTCCCTGGCCTCTGGAGCCCTTCAATGGCTCTTACGTGCATAATAAACTTCCAACTCTGAATTTCAAGGTGGTCTGCCCCAGCACAACGACATCACCTGGTCACTCAGTTTATGGGCCGGCCTTCCTGGGCTCCTCCCTATGTTTTCTTTCTTTTTTTTTTTTTTTTTTTGCGGTACGCGGGCCTCTCACTGTTGCGGCCTCTCCCGTTGCGGAGCACAGGCTCCGGACGCGCAGGCTCAGTGGCCACGGCTCACGGGCCTAGCCGCTCCGCGGCACGTGGGATCTTCCCGGACCGGGGCATGAACCCGTGTCCCCCGCATCGGCAGGCGGACTCTCAACCACTGCGCCACCAGGGAAGCCCTCCTCCCTATCTTTTATCTCACTACTTCTGTCAAGAAGCCACCCCTGACCTCCCACCCCCACTCCAGCTTGGCACTCCTTATCCCACCAGGGACCACCTACACAGTCTCCTTTTAGTTCCTGGGAGACCCTGACATGTGGAAGGACCTCCCCTCCTCTCCTCAGCCTCTGGTTGCCATCCTGAGTTGGGGAGGTAGGGCCAGGAAGACCCCCTGGGACTGGTGGCCAAGGACCCTGCCAGATTTGTCATCAGTTGATGGACAGAGCCCCTGTAGGTCCCCTCAGGACATCTGAGAGGCCACTCTTGGTTAATCCAATACCTTTAAGGGTGAATTAACCACATTTCTTTAAAATAAAATGGAAACATTCAGCTTGTACCAATTGGTGCTGGCTTCTGTAGTTCTTGAGATCAGAACTCTGAGCATGAGCTCAGTTCTGGGGGGCTGTGTCTCAGGGGGATGTGGGAGAGGACAGAGGTTGTACCTGACATCAGAAGCAAACAGCGATTCCAAGACGCTGGAGCCGACCCATGTGATTATTTATAGTGTTTTCTTGAACGTTTGCATGCGAATCAAATGTTTTTCCTATCATGAGCACAATCTTAAACAGAGTTTAAAAATTAATCCAATTGTTGGTTTTATGGTCAATTACCTACAACCAGTACTTCTTGGTGGATTTCTCCTCTCTAAGGCTCTAATTGGATGACCCTTAGGAAATTTATTCCAGAAGAAAGAAGTTGTAGTTCTGTTTGGGCCACTATTGATATTACTAGATGGGACCCACTTGGCCAATTCATCGTGCTGGCTCTAAGGCAGACCATAAATTCATTCATAAATATGAATTTTCTTTAAAGGCACTCACGCTCAGAGAAATGACCTACATTTCAGTCAAAGAATACAACTTCCCAGTTATTAGGAGGGACCCTTCCTCTGTTATGGGATGGATTTATACGGCTTACACCAGGCTATTGCAGCTGTAAGTTTAAGGGATCCCCGCCTCCCACTTATGTTACGGACAGTTAAATTAGTCTGATGACACTAGGAAATTGGGCTGGGTGCCTTATGAACAATGCCAATATATCATTTCCCTTAAAGATAACAAATGGCACCAAACAGACTGGGTCCCATGACCAGGGATATACTGGGCAGCACCTAATGGAAGTTCTTGTCTTAAATTCTTACTTATGACCTTATAAATGCTACTACCTATATGATAATATTCTGCCTATTTTACAAGATTATCGTTTCTTGTATTACCCAATGTGTGACTGAGTCTCTGATAAAAATGATGACTTAGGCGACTTGAAATGATCGCGCAGGTACATAGTTCTATATAAGATCAATGATTGCGACAGTGTAATTCTAGATATGGGAAGAAGCAACAAGAGGGAATCTTTTCCTGGCCCAAAACAGACTAGTAAGACATGTGGTCCAAAGATTTTTGGCTACTGTTAACGGGGCCTATTCCTGTAATAGCACGTTGAGTGACCTATCAATGAAATCCCCGCCTGACCTAGGAATGAGCATTCCTAGCGCCGTGGAACAAATTGGTCATGCAATGCCTCCCAAACCTTGTTCGAATTTATGCCCCAAATGGGGGAACTGTAAAACAGAGAATGTTGCCCCCATCCAGTTCTACCTATAGTATACTCTGAAAGGAATTCAGGGCAAAGATCAGGAATGAGGTACTCTGTGCTCTGGGAAAACTTGCAGAATAAGGTCTTCAGACAGTTAGATATTTTCAGGAGAAAACTGTATGAATCCAGATTCTTGCATCGTCCCATACTAAAGTCATTCACTGAGATATCTGTTCCTTGGGGTTGGCAGTATCCTTCTCCCAAGACGTGTGCTTGACCGCACGTATCCTTCTCTGAAACCACATATATACTACTGACCTCCCTCCTTACCTCTTCAGAGGCGTTCCTCAGAGCTATCTGAGAGGCTGTCTCCTGGGCTAGAGTCCTCAGTTAAGTCCCCAAATAAAACTGAAACTCACAGCTCTCACGTTGTGCTTTTTTTTTTTTCCAGTTGATGTCTCGACACCTCAGTTGTCAGCTGGGCCTCCCAACCACAAGCAAATCTTGCAAATTGCTGTTTAAAACTGGTTCCCTGAGGGGGAGGCAGTTGCCTCTTTGTTCAACCCAAGGTTACAGCAATGAAACAAAAGAAGTGAAATTTCCCTTTCTTCTGTTCTTTCTTTTCCCTCCTGCTGCAGCAGAGATGGCGCCTGGAAAGCTTTTGTGCTTAGCACACTGAAGCTCAGAGGGGTGGCGAGGCCTCGGCTGCTGACCCCAGCCCCTGCCTAATTGGCCCCCGCCTGAGCCAGGATGGCTAATTGAGCAGGGCCTGGACAATGGGGCTGGGGGTGGGGCTGGCTTGGGGGCGGGGCTTCCTGGAGGATGCTCTCCCATTCCCGTTTCCCTTCCCAGGCCTACCAGAACTCTGCTGACCTTCAAGCCTCCACTCTGGGCCCTCCTCCTCCAGAAGGATCCCCTGGGCCACCTCAGCCCAGCCATCGATCACTCTTCTTCAGGTTTGGGGCTCAGTGTCCTGCCTCTCCTAGACTCAGCTTGGGGTTAGCCCTTGACCTAGCCCAGCTACAGGGCCAGGCGCTCACGGGGTTGGTGAGGGGACAGACCCCAGCCTTGGCCTCACAGGCTCTGCTTACTCTCCCGTAAAGAACCCCTTCCCCAGGGGTCACCTCCTGTTAGCATTCTCCTTGGTTAGAGCTTCGCTGCCTCTAAGTGCCCTGTGTGGGGTATGAGGAGAGCCCTGGCTGGAGTCCAGAATCTTGGGTCTTAATGCAACCTCTGCCCAAATCTGCCGAATGACCCTAAGCAAGGCCCTTGCCTACTCCAGGCCTCCTCGCCTGAAGGCTAGGGATATGACTGCTGTGGGGTGTGCTCTGGTTCTTGCCACAAAGAAAGAACAAATGCTTTGGCTACTGGGGTCTGAACGAGAAAGTTGTCACTAACCCAGGCAATGCAGGCCCCTGGCCTAAGGCTGGTTCACTTCCTTTTGGATGCCCCCGTCTGCCTCACTCTTCTCCCTCACTAGCCCTTGTGAGCTCTTCCCTACCAGCAAGACTTCCTGGCCCGACTGCCCCAGGCTAGCCCAGGCCCAGCCACTTTCTAGGATGTAGGCCTGGACCTCCAAGAGGCCAGAGCCAGGGCCCGGATTAGCAGGAGACAATGATCACTTGAAGGGTTTTTCCCAGAAGTCCTTCTGTCTTCCTTTTCTGGGTTCCCAGGTGTGGGCTCCGGTAGCCTTGGCTGGGCCTGGGGAGGCTCCCAGAAGGTTCCTGTGACCACGGGCATCTAGGGGCCAGTGCCTGTAGGCCTGATCTTCTAGTCTTCCCTCTATCTTGCTCTGGGGACACCTTTATTGGTTGCCAGGCAACACACCCCAACACACCTGGCTGCTAGGTGAGCCAACCCATCCTCCCAGAACCAGCGAGTGTGGGAGCAGACTTACAGAGCAGCTGTCAAGGAGGCCTGGGGCAGACTTTGGGGCTGAAGGGGATGGAGGCTCTGGCTCCCTCATTTTTCGTGCTAGCAGTTCTGCTCCCCAGGATGGGGCCCCAGGGATGGTTGCTACAACAAGTGCCTGCCTGGTGACTGAGCCCAGTCCTGAGCTGGAAGCAGGCAGGCCCGGGGGGGGCCACTTCCTCTTTGTTCCAGGGTGGGGGCATCTGGGTGGGGTGGCTGGAATCAGACTAGGCTCATTCCTTGGCCAGGGAACTGCAAGGAGATGGCAAGGCCCTGAAGGGCTCTGGCCTTTTGTCTCCCCAACCGCAGTCTCAGCACCCCTCCCCTTGACCTGCCCTCTATCTAGACCTCAGTCTCGCCCTTAGTCTCCCCCCTCCATCCCCACTGCCTCTGCCCCTTAGTTACCCTGTATCCGCAGGCTCCCCTTTCCCCTCCCCCTCAGCCTCCTCCTATTTCTGTCTCTCAGTCTCCCCTCTCTCTGGCCCTTGCACTCTCACCAGTCCCTCCACAGCAGCTCAGGCTGGGTTCACCCTTCTCCTGCAGCTGCACAGCGAGGCCTAGGGCCCCACGCCTGCCCCTGGGGCCTTCCCATCTCTGCTTTCCTGATAGTCTGGACAAATTCCTTTCCTGTTAGTTCAGCGGAGAAAACATGGGTGGATGTTTTTAAAAGGAACTCACTGGGAAGCAAATGGAAAACAAACCCAAACAAGGCAGCCCACCACCTAGAAACGGCCTTGGTCACTAAGGCAAAGCCATCTACTATAACTGCCCTTGGCCCAGGGTTGCAGAGACACCCTCCTAGGGCATGGAGCGGTCTGTCTGCCTTTTCCCCAACTAAACTGGGTCCAACCTGTCTATCCCAGGCAAGGTTGGTTTCAGATCCTTTCCTGATAGCCCTACCCCTTCATCTGCCCCTAGCAAGATGCCTGCATGAAACTGGGACTCCATAAATATTTGTTCACCTGTTTAATGAATGGATGGAAGAATGTTGCAGGTCTCTGGGGTTTCAATGGTGACACAAGAATCATCCCTGACTGGACAGTCCAAGACAGACAGCTTGACCTGTTTCAAAGGCTCCAGCCCTGTCTAAGGCACCCCTACCCCTGGCTCCTGGGTGCTAGCTCAGGACTCTGCATGGGTGAGGGCCTCTGACCTCTGTCGGTGTTATGGGAGGGCTCTTACTCTTTTCCTTTGCAGGTCTCACTTTTCATTTAATTTACTTTAGGACCCCAGAGAGTTCACTTTTTCTTAATGGGGTTTCTTCCTCCCCATAATAGGGATGGGGCAGGATTGTTGAATAGGGTAAGCCCCACACGGCTTTGGGACTCATTTCTGAGCTGGCTGGGAGTCGTGGGAAGGCAGTGGGCTTCAAGTTTGCGCAGTGCTGTGTTCAACTCCCTCTCTGAGCCTCAGTTTCCTCCTCTGTGAGATGGAGAGCGTGACTGCGCCCATCTCCCGGAACTGCTGGGGATGTACTGAGGCTGTGGGGATAAAGCTCCAAGCAGAGTGCCTGGTACGTGAGCGGCTCTGGAAATGTTATTCCTTCCTCTGCGGGGCTCATGGGGGCCCTGGAGGCTCTAACACTCCTCTAAGGAAATGAAAATGAGGCTTGTGATGGAGGTGGCCATCCTCTCTGGGCGGCACCAGCCACCCAGATGGTACCCCAGATGTGGGTCTAGACCTTCCCGATCCTGCCCCTCAGCCTCCCCACAGGGAATATGGGCTGCTGCGTTCTGCTGTGTGTTCCCCCCTCACCACCCACCTCTGTCCCAAGACCCTGGAGCAGAAGCCTGGGATAAAGGCAAAGCCAGACTGATGCCCCCTCCCAGCCCGGCCTTCAGCCACCCCCTCACTGAGTGGGGCCAGGGCTCCCACGCCTGCTGCTCTGCCAATCGATTGAATCTGCTCCCATCCTCGGGCGTGCCATGAATTTTTCATCAAAGGCCTGTAGACTTTGGGAAATGCACAATTAGAAGCCCCATCAATAATGCACCATGTGGAGGCATTGCTGCGCTCAGCCAGGCCCTAGACACGGCTGTCTTCCAGCCCTGCTCTGGCGGGGACAACGAGTGGAGCCCTCAGGGGGGGTCCATCGCTGGACGCAGAGTAAGTGTGGGATCCTGGGAGGTGGGGAGAAGCCGTACCCAAAGACTTGAGCCTGCCCCTTGCACCCCAGAGAGACCTGCCTGGTCTCAGGCGCTTCATCCATAAAATGGGTGCTAAGGAGCCCCCCACCCCTTAAAGCGTAGTGAGGCACGGCTGAGAGTTGCTATGTGAAAACTAGGGTTCTTTGTGGGGCTGGGGGATGTCCTTCCTCTGTGGAGTCCAGGAAAGCAGGGTAGGCATCAGGCTGGGGTGGGGAGGAGGTCGAGGGGAGAACAGAGAAGCCTGGTGGCATTGGGCGGGGGTTATTCACCCAGCTTGGTGGTCAAGGTCCAGGGGGATCCCGGCCCCGCCCCCTCCAGCCTCACTGCGCAGCTCCCTTTCCAAGTGCGCTCTCCACCCCACGCATCTGCTTTCTGCAGCCTCAGAGCCAACTGCTGGGGGAAGAACAGAGGTTCTGTTCTGTCCTGTCTCGGTGCCTTTGCAGTTCCTGCACCAACAGGATGGAGGCGCCTTCACCCTGTCTCTGCAGATCTGTTCTAAAAGAGTCCACCTCCTGACAAAAGCCTGTCCACAGTCCTTGGTTAGAAGGGATGGCAGCTTCCTTTTCTGAGCTTCTAGAGCCGGAATCAGACAAGAGGCACTCACCGTGGGCGAGCACTGTTCTAAATACTTCGCATGGGTCAATTTAGTTTCATCCCTCCGGTAACACAATGAGGCAGCTGCCATTAGACCCATTCTACAGAGTGGGGGAACGAGGCAGGAAGAGGTCAGGGAACTTGTTCCAGTGGGGGAGCTGGTTCCAGAGTCCACTCTCTTAACCATCTGCCCAGACTCTGGGGCTGGCTCTCCCGTCCTCAACTGGCCTTCAGGTCCACCCAGGCAGGGCTCGTGCTCCCCACTTCCTCACTCACTAGGGCTGGGATCTTGCCACTGCAGGGCCTGGTGCTGCCCTGCTCCCAGCTCAGGGGAACTCAGAGCAGGGCATGCGGGCCTTATAATACCCACTGGCTGTCCTACTCCTCCCACCGCACAGGCTCCAAGTCTGGCTCCTACATCCTGAGGCTGTCCTCTCGAACGCTGCCCCTCCCTGCAGTAAAGCACATTGACACACAGGAGAGGAAAAGAGGGGACTGCGGATGAGGTGGTTTGTCCTGTTTCTTCTGGCATGTTGCTGTGTTTCTTTGGGCCCTGCCAGGTTACGGGCCTCTGCTCCAGCCTGGGAGGGGGCCCTTGGGCACCCAGGGCTCTGTGTCCCTGCACATGGGCCGTGTGGGACCTCAGACACAAACACCTGGAGGCCTGTCAAGGGCCCGTGGGTTCCCATTTCTAAAGCCCTCTCCTGGCAGAAATGCCATCAGTGGGCCTGAAACACACATGGAAGCCATGAATCACACGTCCCTCGCCTTGCACCCCCCAGGCAAATCCCAGCTCCAGGCAACCCGGCAGGGTACGGCTTGGAGCTGTCCGTGGCAGAGGACTCACTATGATTCCCACAGCAACATTCACACAGGGGCCCTGCGCTGGGCCTGGGGCAGGGGTGGGTTGGGGGGACATGGGCAGGGAGCTGGGTAAAGCCCCTCCTTGGGTGCCTCCCGGGTTGTGCATTGCATTTGGCCCTAATGAATCCACAGCCCACCCCCGAGACCTCCATGGCACTATTAGTAGGGAGCTAAGGAAGCGGGGGGGGGGGGGGGGGGCGTTGCCCTCC
The DNA here is from genome assembly GCF_005190385.1 of Monodon monoceros. Lineage (NCBI taxonomy): Eukaryota > Metazoa > Chordata > Mammalia > Artiodactyla > Monodontidae > Monodon > Monodon monoceros. The sequence continues at coordinate 76,104,116 of NW_021703778.1, read as the reverse complement.
ATCTTTGGGGGGAGGGTGAGTACTGCTTTTCCCCCAACCCGGGCTAAGGATACTAGGGTCCATCTATTCAACACACACTGCCAGCAGCCCCATTAGGCCAGGCCCGTACTGGGCACCAGGAATACAGATGTGACCAAGGCTTGGAGCCTGTATCATCCCCGAGGAGCTTGTGTTGTAGTAGATGTGGCAGCAAACACAGGGTGACATGATATATCAGTATGGTCTGTGCATTAGTGGGGGAGCCTCTCAGCCAGGCCCTTCCCCCCACCAGGGTGCAGGCAGAGGAGTAAAGGGAGGGCATCCCAGAGCCCCAACGACTCTTGAAGGGTGAGAGGATAAAGGAGTAAAGGGGTGGGGTCCTGGCAGAGGAAACAGCAGGAGCAAAGGTGTGAAGGTGAGAAGCAGCCTGGCACACCGGGTGAAGTGCCAACAGTCAGGATGTGTGGGGAGGAGGGATGGTGAGAGATGAGGCTGGGGTGACTGCAGGGCCCAGTCACGGGGACTTTAATGCCTGGCCGAGGCCTAAGCGTGGAGCCTGTCATAGTCAAATGAGGTGGGCTGGGCTGGGGTGAGATGCTGGCACCAAGCCTGACTATGAATTTCCCAAGACCTTCCCAGGATAAGGCCAGGTTGCCTTGTAAACATGCCCAGTGAGCTGCAGAGGGCACCAGAGCCCAGAGAGGGCAAGAAATTGCCCTGCTTCCCACAGCCCCTTCGTGGCAGAGCCAGCTCAGCATTCATAGCTCTTCAGGGCCAGGAAAGCCAGACCGTCTCAGGGATCTGCGCGGAGAGCTGGAAGCACAGTCTATCAGAGTTGGAAGGGGCCGAGACCTTCTGGAGGAAAGGGTGGCCCTGACGGGGTAGGGTTGGGATGTTGGCTGCCAAGAACCTGGGATGGGGAGCCAGTCACAGGCATGCAAACTTAGGATGTTGCCCTTTCTCAGTTCCCTGGGTGGGCCACCTGCCCTGGCATCTTGGAGCCACCAGGCCATGCCCCACCTCGCCCTGGGGACTGGGCAAGTCTAGGCCCTGTACCACACTTGACACACACTGCTCATGGGAAACAGACTTGGCTGCGGCTTCTCAGCCCCCACCCACCCTATGGCTCAATGAAGTCCCTGTTCTTAGAGCAGGGACCTGAAAACCTCAGGCTGTGGGAGCCGGAGGTGGGACCAGGACCAGAGCCCTGCCTCTCAGCCCCCAGGGGCGGCCAGCCTTCTGCGGGATGGCTTGATTGGGACTAGAGGGCCAAGGCCCTGCCTGGCGGGGGAGGGCTCGGTGGTGGTCTGCAAAGGCCTCAGGTCAGGCACGGCTCACCAGGGTGAGGGGCTAGAGGTGGGGAGGGAGATTAAGGAAGAGGAGGACTTGACCTCACCTTCAGGAGTCCTAGACTGAGCGGGGTGGACAGTGCCCCAGCCTGTGGAGCCCCAGTCTGAGGGGAGGTGCTATGTCCCTGCCTTGGAGCATATCAGTCTGAGGGGGAGGCAGGACCCACACGCTCCCGATAAGGACGCATGAAAAGAACAGATGGTGCCAACAAGTGCAAATTAATTGAGCGAAGCCTGTGTACATAGGTGCTGTGAACAGGCAGGCTGACAGGCCCGGGAGGGGGTGGAGCGGGGACAGGGCAGGGAGCAGGGAGAAGCTATAACGAGCACTTATCGATGTCTGGCTGGATCTGCAGTCCCAAGCACAGTTATTGACAAAGCCTGTCTATAAATCTCCTGGCCATGTCTCTAGAAACCTTAATTACGCGGCCTCATTACCCCTCACACCTCTAGGCACAGGGGACCAGCCTGAGCCAGAGTGGCTGCTGACCCTGAGGCTGGCCTGTGACGGCCGGGCTAAGCTGCTGCAGCAAGAGATGCCCGGCTGGGATGCCTGGAGGGACACAGCTTAGGGTCCTGTGCCCCAAGGTGTGGGCGGAGGCTCAGCCTCCAGGCCAAGGGCAGGTGTGTGGAAGAGACTTTGGTGCCAGGGAGCTCAGGGTTCACATCCCGGTTTTGCCAGTTACTCTTGGCTCTGCCAAGCACTTGGCCTCTCTGAGCCTCAGTTTCATCATCTGTACAATGGGGACAGGGCTGGGTGAAGACTAAGTGGGCAGTGACCGTCCAGTGTCAAGCACAGTGCCCAGCACTGGTGCATGTGTAACACATGCCCTTCCCTCTCTTCTTGGTCACTCTGCTTGAAGCTACCGGGAAAGAAAGCAGCAGCCCCTCACGTGCCAGGAGCTGGCCTGGCACACTCAGCTAGACCTTGGTGTGCCTCCTGTTGAACATAATTTCACAGCATCTTTCAAGGCTACTCTCTGACCAGCAAGACAAAAAGAAGACCACTCCATAATCATGTTTGAACACAGATGAAACACGAACATTGTCCAAACCACACAGATGACGAGACAGCAGCCTTTCCTGGCTAATACGAGTGCCTGCTGCTTCTTTACCAAGGACAGTTGCAGCCTCGTTGTTCCCCTGCCCTCTGGATAAGAATCACTAAAATCCCCACTCATAGAATTATCCCCCCTCCTGAGAGCATCTGACCAGAGCAAAGCCTTATGTCCTTGAACTCTCCCCTGAATCACCTAACAGGAGCCTGAGTCCTTTATGTCCTCTCCCAACACACCTTCCTAATACCCTCCACCCACCTTCTTGGTTGTCTTTGGTTGGAAGGAATTGAGATTATTAGTAGAACATCATCTCTTTAGATTAGCGTGCTCCAGGCCTGAATTCTAGACTCTCATTTACACCCTCCCCCATCTCATCTTCTGTGAAGGTGTGTGCCCACTGCTTCCCATTCAGTGTTTCCTCCCTAGGCCAGGAGAAAAAAAGCCCTGGAGCAGGCCTGTGGAGGGAAGAGGTCCCAGGGCCACCTTCCAGATCTCTGGTGTGGGGGAAGGAGCCCCAGGCTGGACATCTGGGCCTCTTGTGGGACTCAAGGTGGGGGGGAAGACAATCTGGAGCTGAGAGAGGGACAGTGATTGGGGGAGAGACTAGGGTGACAGAGGAGCTGAAGGTGGGGCCTCTCTTCCTTCTTCCCAGGGCTCACCTTAGCCCCTGGAAAGCCAGCACCGGGAAGGGTCCTCTGCTCCAAGTGCCTAGGCCTGATGTGCCAGAAGGGGCCAACTCCCAGGGGGAGGCTGGCATGGATGGGCAATGCCTCAGTGTAGTTGGGAATGGGCAGGTGTAGGTCCCCATCCCTGGGAGCTCACTAACCTTTTCTCTGCCTCTCTGGTCCCATCTAGATTCTTTTAAAAAGGCTGTTATGGTTTCTGCCCCCCATCCTCAGTGACTGGATCCTTTCTGGCTGGTTCTCCCTGCCTGCCTCCAGCCCAGCCCTGAAGTGCTGAAAACTGTGCTCCATTTCTGCCAGGCTCTGGGCTCACCCCATAGTTTCACAGAGGGTTTCTACTCTCAGACTCCTGGGCGATGCTTCTGGAAATCTGTGTTACACTTTGCCTTCGGAGCCTTGAGTCACAAGGTCCTTTCAGAGCCCCTTCTCACCTGGCTGGTGACCCAACCTCTTTTAGCCACTTTGCCCTCATGGCTCGCCCCCCTCCCATCCCTGGGAATCCCCCTGGGCCCTAGCCCTCACAGACGCAGGCAGCAATGAGGGGAGGGGTTTCATGAGCGGATGCTCCCATTGCCTGAGGGCTCCTTCTCTACCCAGTGTCTCTAGGTACCTATGCCCCCCGTCTACTTCAGGCCCAGGGTTCAGTCTCAGAATGCAAATCCTGATTAGTCAGACCTGCCCCAAGCACATCTCCAGTCCTGCCTCAGGGCCAGCTCCCCTCCCACTTTTAAGGTCAGGCCCCAAGCCCGTCCTGCTGAGATGGCAGTAAGATCACTCACTCCACAGAGGATCTGGGAAGGTCTGGGGTGGGTAAGGCAGAGACCCATACATGGTGGAGGAATGTATTCCCCAAGGGAGTGGCTGATGTTCATCTGATATGAGGGTCTTGGAGGGGCTGAGAGAGAGGAAATCTGGCCTCCCCCCATGCCCCAGACTCTCCCATACTGTCCTTCTCACCTCCTGCTATGAATGTTAAGGCACCAGAGGCCCTTCACAGCTCACAGAACCCTTTCCAGGCACCACAGGGTTTTTGTAGCCAGCCTGTGGGGTAAGCGTTATCATTATTTCCATTTCACAGCTGAAAGACTGAGGTTCCTATAGGTGCTGGCTGGGTGCTGAGTGGGAAGCAAACTTCCTGCCTCTGATCCAGACCTGTCTTCTCCCCTGGGCCATGTGGCTCCTTAGGAAGGGACATTTTATGCGTCCGTGGACCCATTTACGGAGCACCTACAGTGTGCCAGGCCCTCCAGAGTGTGGGTGGGGAAAGGATATAAGGCAGAGAGAGCAGAGGAGCAAAGGCCTGGAGCTGTGAGTATGATTGGAGTTGGGTGTGGGTAGAATATTCTGGGTTGGGGCACAGGCTTCAGAGGTCACAGGGGTCATCAGGCTGAGGGGCTCATGCAGCAGGTGAGGGAACTATTGGAAGGGTTTAGAGCAGGGGCAACACACCTGGTGGCTGTGTCCTAGGGTGGAGGCGGTCAAGCGGGCAGGAGGGCTCCATCTGGACTGGCTCCTGGACTGAGCCAGCTTCCTGAGGGAGCCCCTCTGGCACTCCACAGGAGCTCCAACTTTTTTTTTTTTTTTTTTGCGGTATGTGGGCCTCTCACTGTTGTGGCCTCTCCCGTTGTGGAGCACAGGCTCCGGACGCACAGGCTCAGCAGCCATGGCTCACGGGCCCAGCTGCTCCGCGGCATGTGGGATCTTCCCCGACCGGGGCGCGAACCCGCGCCCCCTGCATCGGAAGGCGGACTCTCAACCACTGCGCCACCAGGGAAGCCCCAGCTCCAACTTCTTAAAGGAGAAGGTGGGAGGGAGAGAGGCCTTCATCTTGGCCTCCACAAGACTCTCCCCCACTGGTGAAGCAGGCCTCAGAGTGCGCTCCCCACCCAACCAGAGGAGGGACCCTGAGATGCCTCCAGTCTCCCAAACCAGCCTTCTGAGGGGCTCCAGTCACCAGGTCCTTGCCCTTGCTGGCCCTTCGATATTCCTGAGCCACTATCCAGCCATCGCCTGGGTCTACCACATGGAGGTGGATTTGCATATCTGAGAGTAAAAAAAATTCTGCTGCAGAAGCTTAGCGCCATCAGGGCTGCTGAGCTCCCTTTTGTCTGTCTGAGTAAGAACTGGCTAAAGGCTGAAGGATAATTAGTCCCCTGTGGGCAACGCTGTCCCCCCTCCTTGAAGATTTAAAGGCACAGCCCACCTACTCAACCTGCTTCTCCTCGCCACAGTTCCCACTGGCATCTCGGCCCCTCTCCTGCAGCCCCTCCCAGCCCAGCTGCTCAGTCCTGGTGGCGCTGAGGAGGGGAGGTCCGCTGCTGGAGGAACGATGAATGGGCATTTTATCTGATTAAACTGGGAGTGAACTGGCTCTTCTCTATTATCTTTGGACCTGATTGGATATTTAACACCAACTGTAGTGTGTGTCAGTGCATGTGTGTGTGTGTGTGTGTGTGCGCGCGTGTGCATGTGCATGAACTGGGTTTTCTAGTCCACGTTAGGAGGAAATTGGATTGTACTGAAAAGCATTTAATCTGAGCTCAGGACCCCACCCTAATAGAGTCACTGAGCTAGGGGAGGGACAGTTCTGCTCTTAGCCCTGGACAGGAAGGGGCCCTGCCCTGGAGCCTGTGTGTTACAGGATCCTGCTCTGGCCCTCCTAGGGCTGCACCCTCCCCATGGGGTGAGAGGAGTTGGTGAGGCCAAGGGATGTGCCCATCCAGAGCCTGAGTACTGTTCTAGACCGCACCCCAGTACAGGGGACCCCAGAATTCTCTCCTGCTTCCAGGGCCTCTCCTCCTAAAGGGGACCGTGCACTCTTACACAGGCGAAAGGTCTCACAAGATCACTGGGTCATTAGGGTGTGGGACTGAAACTGAGCTGCATGAAGAGGAAAGGGGATGTCTCCTGCTAGATATGAGGGGACTGGGGCAGGGGGCTGGGAGCTGCTCTCCCCATGTCGCCAGGGTCCAATGTGGAATCCAAGAATCCTCTGAGGTGGTTTCTAAGATATATTTGTCAAGGTAGAAGAATAGAACATGTATAATAGTTTGTGGGCTCCAGCTTGATTTATAATTTTTCCTTATCTGTGGTATAGGTAATGTGGCGTGTAGACCTCCACATGTATTCTCAAAGGTTTGGAGTGGGCCTGGGGAGGGGACCTGCAGCCACACAGCTCTGTTTTGGGGGTTTAATAGAAACTAAGGCAGCCATCCCACCCAGACAGGCTGGGAAGACGATGAGTCAAACTCACCAGGCTCTTGATTTGAGTCATGAGGCTTGGCCAAGGCAGCTGCAGGAGCAGGCACTGGGATGAAACCCCAAACCTGTGTTGGACCAATGAATGCTCTCCCACAGTCTTGCCCTGCGGCCCTGGGAGGGTTACTGAGCTACCAGCCGTTTTCCCAACTGTAAAATGGGGATGATCATCGGATGTCCTTCATCAGATTGGCGCAAGGATGAAACAAGATTATGACAAAGTTCTGGGAGCAGAGTAAGAGCTCAATAAAGATTGATGGATGTAATTAGTATTATTAAAAGGTGAGCTAAGCTGCCCGTTTGCAGAAGGGATGGGCCCCATTTCCCAGGCTAGCAGATCTGTCCCAGTCCCCCCTTGTTCTGTAGTCCCCCCTCCAACCCTCACCAATCGATGATTTGAGCCCTCAGCAATTTATGGCCTCATCATCTTGGCTTTATTTACAGAGAGAGCCGCACTCCTGCCCCGCCCACCCACCATTTAATCAAGGAACTGAGACGGACAGTGATACAGGGCAGCAAGAGCCATCTCACTAAGGAGCGGAGCCAGGAGGCTGTCCTATCTCCGCCTGCCTTGTTTGCCGGGATGAAGGAGCAAATCATCAAGACCAGGCTCCTCACTCCACCGAGGAGGAGGCTGAGGCCCAGAGAGGGAAGGGGGTCAAACAGGGTGACTCCTCAAGTCAGTGGCAGAAGAGAAACTGGACCCCAGGTCTCCGGATACCCTTCCTGTCCAGTGCTCTCTCAGCTGTTGATTATCTCTCTTCTGGGGGCCGCTGCCCCAGTGGCCCTCTCATCCGCATCTCCTCTGAGCCCAATCTTTGGGTGCTTGGGGCTAGGCCCTGATTTGGCCAATCCCCATTTTATAGACAAGGAAACTGAGGTGCAGAGAGGGAAAGGACTAGCCCGAGGGCCCCACAGTGTCTCTTGGTGAGATCCTAGGCCAGGGTTCCATCTGGGAGATACGGGGACACACACACACACACACACACACACACACACACAAACACACACACATAATCTCCACTCATCAGATTGCTCTTGCAGGAACAAGTTCACCCACCTACACTTCTCTTCTACCAGCAAATCGAAGATCTATTGTGGTTTTCATACTAACAACCACTGACAACAGTGCCATCTGTGTACCCTGCCTGGCATTCCATATAAAGTGTGCCCTGCCTGGCAGTGGAGGTTAGAGTTAGGTACACTCCCCTCTGTGCTCCTACAATCCCCTGAGCAGACTGCACCCCAGTCCCGGCTACAACTCTCCTCCACTGAATTCTGATGTGTCTCTTCTGCTGAATGGGGGCTTCCGGAGGACAGAGACCTTTGTAGGGAGTTATCTTTATGTTACTGTCACTTAGCCTGGGGACAAGCTTCTGGAGAGGGATCAAAAGGGAAGGTCTGGGACTTCCCTGGTGGCACAGTGGTTAAGAATCCGCCTGCCAATGAAGGGGACGCGGGTTTGATCCTTGGTCCTGGAAGATCCCACATGCTGCAGAGCAACTAACCCTGCAAGCCACAACTACTGAGCCCGTGTGCCACAACTACTGAAGCCCGTGTGCCTGGAGCCCATGCTCCACAACAAGAGAAGCCACTGCAAGGAGAAGCCCTCGCACAGCAACGAAGACCCAACACAGCCAAAAGTAAGTAAATAAATAAATTTTTTTTTTTTTTAAAAAAGGGAAGGTCTGGGTGAGTTGTGCCACCTCCCCCTTTCTCCCTCCATCTCAAAGGACCCCATGAATGCAGTGACTATTAATAAGCTTCGGGCAAGTGGACCGCCTTTCATAGTTTCCAATGCACTGCCATCCACTCTCTTGTAAACGCACTCAAAAGCCTCAAGAGTAGAGTAGGGGGAGAGTATTCCCTCCTTTTAACAGATGAGAAGGCCCAGAGAGGTGGAGTGACTTATCCAAGATCACACAGCTCCTGAGTGGTGGAGACAGGACTCAGACCTGCTATAGCTGCACAGATGAGTAGATGGGTCTGCAGTGGGAGAGAACAGGGCTTGGCACATGGTAGGTGCTCAGAAAGCTGGACGAATGAGTGAATGAATGAACAAGTGAGTGTAAAGTCAACAGGGGAGGGGAGTGGCTCAGGGTGTGTGGGGGTCAGGGAGTGCTTGACATTTTTTTCCCTGTGCTCACATGCCCCCTTCTTGGCTCCTCAAGCCCTGCTCAGACTTGGGGCAGAGCTCTTTCCCTTTCCCAGCCCCCTGGGGAGGTGCCACTTTCTCACCCGTCTCCCCAGGTTGTCTCACTTCCTTTGGCCTCTGCAGGCTCCTCCTCAGTTAGGCTAAGGGCCTTCTCCTTGGAAGCATGCCTCCCCATCTCCAGATCTGCCCCTGATGTCTGTGAGGCCCAGGACAGGGGCATAAATGGAGGTTCCCTGCAGGTGCCCACCCTCCCCCCTAAACAGCCATCGCCTGATCCTATGAAAGTATCCCTGAAAGTATTTGACTCTTGGGAGGATAGACTTTGGGAAGAGGCCTGCAAGGCCCTCAGAAGCAGGCTCAGGTCCATTTGAGCAGGAAATTCTGGGGTCTTGGATACCTAAAGACTGGTCTAGATTGTGGGGCTTGGGCTCCAGAGTACATTTACCTGGCCTTGTGGACCCCTTGCTCTATGGGGAGAGATGAGGCTGGTGGAGGCCCAGAAAGGGCCCTCTAAATCATCTAAGGATGTTATCCCTCTCCCATCCTGTCTAATACCTGTTCCATGGCCCTGGGGACCTTTCCTGGAGCCAAGGCCACTTGCCCCTCTGGTCAAGTTGGTCAGAAAAACAAGCCCACTCCAGCAGCCAGTGGCTTTCCCTGGCTGGTCAGCCCTGGGCTCCCCACCAGCTCCAGGGACCTGGCAGGGGTGGGAGATGGTGTGGGGGGAGTGAGCCCACAAGTGAGAGAGACGTGGAGTGCGGAGGTGGAGCCAGCCTGCAGTGGGCGTTGCTCAGCCATGCTCGTGCGCGCGCGCGCGCGCGCGCGCGCACACACACACACACACCCCAAGACAATAAATCGACAAACACTTAATCTCTCTGCAAATTGAAACGGAGCTATAAATATCCACTGTATCCCAGCAGCTGAGTTATGAGTCTCGTTTATTAATCTCTTTAGTCCCAGGTGATGGATGGAGGAGGAGAATGGCCCACCGGGGCGATTCCGGGGATGGGGGGAGGAGGGAGGAGAAGTGGGTGAGGGGTCTGGGAGTAGCCCTTCTGGAGGAGGGGTCAGAGCCGGGAGGCCTGGGTCATGTGTGCTTTCCCCCCTTTTATTCTCCACCTCGGAAAGCTCCATCAACACAGTGACTATTAATAAGCCTCCTGGCAAAGTGGACAGCCCTTTACAGTTTCCAATTCACTGTCATCCACTCTTTTGTTATTCCTTCCCACCGCCTCAAGAGGTTGGGGTGGTGGGGGTGGGAATCTCTTTCACTTAACGATAAGGAGACAGGCCCAGAGAGATGGAATGATTTATCCAAGGTCACACAGCTCTTGAGTGGTGGAGACAAGCTCAAACCTGCTAGAGCTGCACGAATGAGAGGAAGCCGGAGGAAGGTCTGCAGGGAGAGATAACAGAGACGCACAGGAATGCGTCTCAAATGCTTGGTAAGCACCTTTCTCTCTCTGTCTCTCTCTGTCTCTCTCTGTCTCTGTGTCTCTCTCTGTCTCTGTCTCTCTCTCTCTGTAGGAACTGGAGGAGGAAGAGAAGGACAGAGAGGAAGAGGAGTGGAGCTGGTGAGCGCTTTCAGCCAAGCCTGGGAGCTGCGACGACAGTTGCACCCTCACAAGATTTATTTTTAGAAAGCTCCCGAGTGCCAACATGCAGGGCTCACCACTCGGGCTGCAGGAGTGCAGGGGAGGAGACGAGGAGGGCTGGGGTCCTCAGAAGACTTCCTGCCTGCAGGAGCTAGGCCTGGGATGGGAGTGGGGTCCGGTGCCTGTGTGTGATGAACACGTGAGGACAGGTGGACAGAACAGGGGTGCTTGTAGAGTGACAGGGACAGAAGACTGACCTGGCACATGGGACCACAAGCACTGGGCGGTGGAGTCGGGACTGCTGAGACTGGGGTGTTGGAGCAGGAGGGATGGGGTGACAGTGATGTTTCTGGAAACACCTGGTGGCCTGTAGGGGGCACGGAGTCAGGGCCCTCTGATTGGAGGCTGTTGAGGTGGGCACCAGAGGGCTGTGCTTTCTTTATCTCTGTCTCCATCTGTTTCTCTTGTATTTTCTCTCCCTCTTGTGGTCCAAAGATCTGGGTAGAGCTCAGACTCTCAGGGACCTGGGTGATCTGCCTCCCAGGTTGGGCTCGGTGTCACTCTGGTTTATGGAGGCCAACCCCAGGCTCCTGGGCTTTGTGATGCCAACACCCTGAGCTGACGTTCTTGCTACTAGGTGCCACTGACGTCAGTAGTGTCCATACTCAGGCGACCACTGCTGGCGGCTGCCTCCTGCTCAGGACCCATCACCTGCCACCAGGTGGTGCCCAGGGAGCCGAGGTTGGGCCTGAGCTTCTCAGCCTCACCAGTCTGCAGACCTCCTCCTGGGCCAGAGCCAGGGGGCAGGACCAAGGCTCCAGGAGCCCCAGGGGACTTTGGAACATCTGCTCCAACTTCCTCTGCTGACAGAGGAAGGGACTGGGGCCCAGAGAAGGGCGGGGAGTTCAAGGTCATTTCAAGGAGGTGGTGAGAGTGCTGTGAGCGCAGGGGATAGTGTGGAGCTGGGCTGACGGGCAGAGCGTATGTGTCCTGTGGCTGTGGGGTGCTGAGGGGGCTGAGGGTGTAGCCATCATGAAAAGAGCGGGGCTGGGGCAGGGGAGGGCCCACGCCATGACCACATCCTGATTTGCCTAGGACTATCGGGTTTAGCGCTGCAAGTCCTATGTCCCGGGACCCCTCAGTCCTGAGAAAACAGGGATGGTTGGACACCATAGGGCCACGCCGGGCATACTCACAGGACCAGGCTCACAGGTGTCTCTGCTATACTGCCAGCCCTTTCTGAAGGCCCCTCACCTGTTCCATTTGACCCTCAGAAGTAGGTAAGGCAGGTAAGCAGCTCTTTTCTCTTACAGACAGAAAAATCAAGGCTCAGAGACACAAAGTGCTCTAAGTCACCCCGGGAAGGCATGGGAAAGCCAGCACTTCTCCCCATGGCTGGGAGGGAAGCAGTCCCTGGGCTGGGAAGCCTGCCCTCCTGTCACCTGAGCCCCAAACTCCGCTGCTGTGTGACCTGGGAGGAGCCACAGCTTCTCTGGCCTTCCTTCTTCTCCTTCTCCTTGAAATGGGGCCCTTTGTCCCGAGGAGCTGAAGTCAACCTACCAGGTTAAATGGCGGTGAGGACAGCTGGAGAAGGGGACGCTAAAAAGCCAGGAGGTGAGGGGGATCAAGGGATCATTCTGGGCTCAGCAGACTCAGGAGTGGGAGAGAAACAAAAGTGTTATGTTCAGAGCAGGGCGGGCACGTGGGGACCAGGAAGGGGAGAGATGAAGGGAGGGGTTTAGGCTTCCAAACAGAGAATGAAAGAAATGAGTTATGCCAGTGTGATGAGGTTGGGGAAACTCCACTGAATCTTTAAACAACCCTCGTCAATTTTTCATCTGCTGGTGTGAGGGCCCTCTGGTCTGCCACAAACCTCCTCTGAGCAGTGGAGGAAAGGAGGGAGGGAGGCGGAAAAAAGGGGGCTGGGGGAGAGAGAGAGAAAGAAAGAAAGGCAAATATTTACTGGCTACTGTGCACCTACTCTGTCACTCCTGCCTGCCGGGGAGCTCCCAGAGCTCAGAACCTTGGCCTCTTCCCACCCCACCTGCCTCACTGTTGGGCACAGGGCTGGGCACCTGGCGGAGGGGTGTGTGTGTCTCTTTCCCTGGCTGATTGGAGGAACTGCTGATACAGCTGCTGGGGAAGGGGAATCTGCGCAGCGGCTGGCTTGTCTGGAGGCCGCATGGAACCCCTCATCTCACCGGCTCTCACCGGTGTCAGAAGACATTGCCTGGCTCAGCATGAGGTGGGCTCAGGGAATCTAGGGGGTGAGCGGGGAATGCTTACACGTTGTATAGTGTTTGGAGAGTTATCATGTGTGGGATGTCTCTTAATATCACATTCTTCACCCTCACTTAAAAGCCCACCTCTTCCAAAAAAGACTCCCTGGGCTGCTCAGAAGGGAGGTGAAGGCTTCCTCTAGTTGTGCCCAGGCCTTACACTTGACCCAAGGTCATACCCACAAGATGCTGACCCTGGAGGGTCCACTCAGGACTGGAACTTTGCACCCACTTTGATAGAATGGAACTTGAAAGGCCTGTGTCAAAATCAGATGTCCCGGATAAAGGGAGGAAGAATTGACTGGACTGAAGGCAGATCCAAGGGCACACTGTGGGTAAGGGCGTCCGGGGGTGGTGGTGGGGTGGGACTGGCAGGACCCAGGGCAGCGAGCATCTGTGGCATTCTGTCCGAAGAGAGGGTACAAACCCTGGTCTCCTCCACTCCTTTCTCTGTTCCCAAGGTGATCCTTTCTCCAGAAAGTGTTCAATTTTCTATTAAGCTCTGGAGGAAATCAGTGGCAGAATTGTTTCTTGAGCTCTGGGGACTGTGCTACAAGACCAGACACAGACTAAGGCACTCCTGGAATCGAGAGGCTCACAGCCCGGATACAGTGGCCGAGAGCTGAGGGACACAGTTAATCGTTTGCTCACTGCACGATCACTGCCATGTCACTGGGGCCCACTGTTACACCCCCGGGCTCTGCTGCTGGTGGCCACTCCCTGACCACACGCCCAGGAGTCACACACCTTGCGACAGTGCCATTGCCACCCCGATGTGTTCTAGGGCAGTCAGGTATTTTCCATGTTCTGTGACCCTGTCTACAGTGTGCGCGCTGTATTCCGTGCTTATTGCCGTGTTCTATGGCTGCGTCTTCCTGTCGTGCAGTGTTGTGTGATATCATTGTACGGCTTGGGTCTATTGCTATGCAGCTACACTCCACTGCTCCTGCGCCGTGTCCTATAGCTTGTCATTGTGTCTGTTGGTCGCATGAGCTCGCTGACTGCTATGTAATTTTGTTTGGTTGCTATGGAACAGTGACCCGTTGCTTCATGCTACCTGTCATGGAGCTGTGTGCTGTTGCTACCCACCCACGTTCTAGTGCTTGTTACTGGGCTCTACTGGCTGCATCAGTGTTTGTCTGGCTCCTACTCTGGTCCTTCTGGGCTCTGCCTAGGGGCTTGGAACTGGAGCTGGGGGCTGAGTCTCTAGGACCCAACCGAGGCAGAGGTGGGAATAACCAGCATGGTAAATCTGTGGTGACAGAGAGACAGAGAAGAATGATGCGCTGGAGGACTGAGGCAGGGGTGGAGGGTAAATAGGATGAAGCCAAAAGCCAGGAACAAGGAGGGAATAAGATGGAGGCTGGACCTGGGACAGGCTGGGATGGGCAAGGGAGAGGGGCAGGCCTGCTGGGCCCCAAAGCCTTCACCTACATCTGTGTAGGGTCAGGCCTGGCCTGGGCCCTGGAGCCCAGAGATGAGGAAGGTGGTGGCTGAGTGTACCTAAGTCAACAGCAAGCTAGGGAGAGCAGCCAGTGCTTGTGATCTTGCCAGGTGCCCAGCAAGGGGAGGCTAGAGGGACCAGCCCCCCAATGGGAGTGCTGGGGTGATACCCAGACAGGGCATGCTTGAATTAGTTCTTCATATAGACACAACTCACAACGTCTCTGACGGGGTAAAGGGCAGCCTTGAGCCCCCTTGTTCATACTCAGAGCCTCCCCAAATCCTGTCTTAGTGCCCTTGGGCCACTTATTTCTCCTCCTGCCCTCTGTTTACTCAACCCCTTGCTCAAAAACGGTTCTTCCTCATGGCTAACCTTGACTTCTCAAATGCAGTCTAGTTTCATCTCCATGGTTTAATCCTTTAGAGAAGATCCACACTAGCTGGCCTACTACCCGAGTTATTATGCTTTAAATATTAAAGGATGTGAAAAGTATATATATTGTTTGAATTGCTCACCTATTGGATCCATCCTATATGTCAAGGCCCTTTCCCCTCAGCTCTGCTTTCTTCTCCTTCTTTCCCCCATTCTCACCATCGACAATATCACCATCGCATTTTATAAGCAGAATGAAGATTCCAACTCAGCCGATTCCAACCCTTTCTACATCTTACCTCCCCAAGCAAATATATAATATTGAGTCATCTCTAATTTCTCTCAAATAACCCAGACCCTGAGACTCACTGACCTCCACACAGACCTTGGATCCTTTGCCAAGCAGAAATGTTCACTGGACTCCAAACCAGAGAAGGCTTGCCGTGCACGGTACGAGGAGTGGGGCCCCTACTGCTCCCTTGGGTCCAGCACCCAGTGGCTGAGATGAGAGGCTCATCCTACTCCCCGGGGTAGTGTGAGATCTGCATCTGGCGGTGAGGTGAGGGCCTCCCTGGGTGATGTCTGAGGCTTGGCTGGCTTGGCATCCCAGGGGAGGCTCCCAGAGCTGGAGGGGTGAGGGGAGGAGAGAGCCCTGAGCTCTCTGCAGGGTTGTGACCAGGGAGGGATGCCTTCATCTTTCCCCTTCCTTCCTGTCTGCCTTTCCCCTTCCATGGCGCCTTCCCTTTTCCTTCATTCCCTGGCCTTTTCCCCTCCTTCTTTCTCCCCTGCACTACCTCTGCTCAGAGGCACAAGAGGGGCGTCATGAGGCCGGGCTGTGGAGGCAGCAGGCATTGGTTTATTCATGCCGCCCAAAGCCTCCAATGGCAGGTCTGAATCTTTATTTTCAACCCAACTGATGGCTGAGCTGGCAGGTCAGGCCCGGGAGCCGCCTTCCCGAGGGGCAGAGGTGAGAGGAGTGAGTGTAGAAGATGGCCTCGGAGTGCTCTGGACCTGCCAGGGAGGGTCCCATTTGGGGTGGGCAGGGACGTTCCATGTGGGAGCATCCTGGGTACATCCAGCAGACAGCACCTTTCCTATTCGTCCTATGGAACATGTTCCAGGAAGGTGCAGAAGTGCCAGGGGAAGATGCGAAGGCTGTCGGTGGAGAGGGTCAGGTCCTGGGAGGAGCAGGCCCTGGGCTTCCCTATGGGTCAGTGGCCTTGGCTCCAGCCTTTTCTCAGGATCTTCCGGAGCAGCGTTTCCCATGGGATCTGCTGTGGACGAAGGGAAGAAGTCACTTATGAATTCACCCATGGTGGTTGGGACAGGACTTCAATTGGAGCCTTTGACTGGACTGTCTTTCCGGTGGCCTGTCCTGGAGCTTTCCGCATCAAGGGGCTAGGACTCAGCACTGAGCCCTCAACAAATTAAGGCATCACCTCGGCCGGCTGCCTGCACCATCCCTCTCCCAGCATCTTGTCAACTGGTAACGGGAAGCCAGACCAACTCCCACAATCAAGGGTAGAGATTCTGTGACCAAAGACAATATCCTCTTTGCTTTGAGTCCTACTTTCCTCTTTCAAAAGTTAAAACTAATCTTTCTGGGGCTTCCCACTACCCAGAGGACAAGCTCTCGAGGAAGTTCTTAGTTGATGGCTACTTGAGTCAGAGGAACCCAGTCTTACAAGTGTTGCAGGGGTTGTTTTGAAAGAAATCACCTGAGAGTTCCATTCAAAGGTGAAGAAACTCTGTAAGATGAAGACTCCACACCTTCCACCAGTTTAGGGTGACTCATATATAGAGTGTGCCTAAAGGGAAGGTCCACTCGCCACCCAAGGAGTGAACAGCTCACAGGTGGCAGGCAAGCCCCTTCTCCAGGCCCCATCCCCGCTCTGGCCCTCCTGGCCCTGGAGGGGAGACACTCACCATTGCTCGGGACATCTTGGGCACCTGAGGCTCTTCCTCTGCTTCCTGAGAAGTGGATGTGTTGGAGCCAATTGTGGAGCTCACTGTGGCCTTGGACCAGGACTCACGGATGGTACCCAGCTTCTCGTCTAAGATCTTGGGGTCCAGGATGGGCAGAACCTTGCTGTTGTTTGGTGTCAAGAAGTTTTCCGGCCTCTGGGAAGAGAAGGTGCAGAGACATTGCTCTGTGCCTTTCTACCATCAGCGTGCCTTTCTATACCCCGCAAGCCTCTCCTCCTCATGGCTCAGGAGGCCCTGCCTGCTTGGGCCCTGTCTACCTCCCACCACCTGGCCCCTTGCTCACTGTGCTCTAACCACACTGTCCTTGCCTTTTCTCCAACAAGCAGAGCTCTTTCCTGCCTCAGGGCCTTTTTATCTGCTGTTCTCTCTACCCAGAGAGCCTCATGGGTCTTTACATGCCTGTCCCCTTCTCATCATTCAGGTCTCAGCCCAGATGTGATCTCAGAGAGGCCTTGCCTTTGAGATAGAGGCCCACCCCACCTAGAGTAACCCCTCCTCCAATATACTCTATTCACATTATCCCATTTTACTGTGTTCACAGTACTTACTCTACCAGAAAATTCATTTCCAAAAAGTGTGTTTACTTGTTGACTGTCTGCCTTGCTTCTCCACTCTCCACACTCGAATGCAAATTACCTGTAAGCTGGGAACTCATTTATCCCTAGTGTCTGCCTCATTGTAGGTACTCAAGAAATATTTGTTGCAAGAATAAACAAACCGTGCCATCTATGACTCCCACCCTTGGTGCAGTAACAACAGATTCGAAAATCTCCATGCTCCTTTGACACCCTTTGCTGTGTAGACTTGCTTTCCATTCCATCTCCTTGTCATCCTCTCATCCTCTCACCCACTAAACAGTGTCTCTTCTCTCTCTGCTCTGATGGGCCTCTTTTTCCAGCCATGTTCTTTTTCCTAATTCTCTTCTTCCTCTCTTGACATGACTGCCACTCTCATCTCTGCTTGTTTAGAATTTAACCCCACTCAAATACCAGCCCTTCCAGGAAGACTTCAGGGCCTCCACCCACACTTGCTCAAAGCTTTTCCGGGTTCTCCCAGCCCAGCAGCTGGCTCTCTCTGCTCTCACACTGTCCTCTAATTCCAGGTTTACTTGCCATTGTTGTTTTTCTGACAAAACTTTAATTTCCTCGGGCTTAGGGACATGTCTTATACTCCCTCTGGGGAGAGGTTATTTGAAAGCTCTGTTGGAAATCCATGGTTAGCCCCCAAAACGTGCCCATTGTTCAAAGAATCATGCAGACTCAGGTTGGTAGGGACCTCAGAGATGACCCGCTTCCACTCTACGTCAGCTGTTGGAATCCTGTCTTGACCACACAGTAGACAAATATTCCACTGTCTAGAGTGTTGTGCTAGAAAGAAGCAAATAGAACAATGGGCAAAGTGCCAACAAAGACAGATGTGCTCAGGGTTAGAAGTGCCCAAATGTCTGACCCTGAACAAACAGAGAGAATGAGTGCAGGTGGGCCTCTATTTAAGTGGATGCTATATATGAAAAACCACACCTATGTACCAGATGAATCAAGACAAGGACCCTTCCGTTTACCTCTAGGATCCTTTAAATAACTACCCTTTAAAAATAAATTTGGTGTGCAGAAATTCATTAACAAGAAGCATTTTCAGTCTTGCATCAATAGATTAAGGGACATTCATACATCTACAGAAGTATCCAATCCAGTCTGGGCCTCATCCCCCAGTCCCTCTACCATCAAATATGTACCGAGAGAAAGCTGCTATATGAAGACTCTTGGGGTGGGAAGAGTGAAGCATTGGATGACTCTGAGGCTGACTTTGGCACTGACTGCACTTTATAACCAAGACTTCTGGGGCTGTTTTGTCCCTGGGTATTAGACCTGGCTGTCTCTCTCACCTGCTCCTCTCAGTAACTTTCATTCATTCGGAGGCTCCCCACTGAACATGCCCTCTGTACAGCATCTGAGTCAGATGGTTTGGGGTTTCCTAGTTGTCTGTGTGTTTTAGATAAGAAAAAGCACCACATCTATCTCCTGTTCAGAACAGCTGTAGCAGAAAAACTACAGAATGTATATTAGATGGATGGGTGGGTGGATGGATGTAGGAGAGAGGGAAGGAATAAATAACTAGCCAGGGCAAAGACCGACTCGCCATTGACCAGGTGGCCCCTGGGGCTGGGGTGAGATGCTGATTCAGGACCTGTAATGACATTTCTCCTCATTTCCAGGCAGAAAGCCAATCTTGATGCCCTGGATTTCATAGACTGCCATCTAATCCAGTTAGGGGAGGAAGTAGAAGTAATGAAATCAAGGGAGAGGTCTCCAGAGGCGCCCTCATCCGTTCTGAAAGGAGGGACACACTGCTGAGAGAGTCTCTTCCTCCACAGCCTGTCACCCTGACATCCACCCTGCGTGGCCCCAGTACCAAGTGGGTCAGCTCAGTGACCCAGAGCCGACACTTACTGGGTCCCTGATCAGAACTGGGCACTCACTAATTTTATGTGGATTCTGAAATTTATTATGTATAATTAATTTAATTTCATCACAAAGATGAAATAAAAATGAGACGGACCCCTCAGTCCAGACCACCCCGTGAGTCTCTGGTGGGCAGGGGTGTTGTTCCAAGAAGGAGGAAAGGCAAGTATCTATGGACTTCAGTCTACTCTGCCCATCCCACCCCCTCCTGACCCCCAGCTGCTCTTCCTGTAGCTTCTGCCAGACTCAGTGGTCCTGCTCTGCCCTCTCCATGGCTGGCTCCGGCTTATACCTGCTTCCACAGTTGCTTCACGAGACTACCTCCCCAGCCCTCACCCCTGCAGGTCTCCCAGTGAACTTTGCCAGGATCCATCCCAGCCTGGGGCTTGGGGTAAGATGGGTGGGTGACTTTTATAGAAAAATCTTTACACTTGCACATAATGCAGACCCCAAAGGGAAGGTCAGAGGCAGTTGTTCTAGTCATGTGAGGTAAGGGGTCCCAGGAGGACCACAGTGCCTCACATAGTGCTTAAGTTCTCTCTATTGTTCCCTTACATCACCTGTCCAGACTCATCGGCTTCAGTCTGCCTACATTTCAGGGAGGGGCTTGTGCCCCCCTCTCCTTGCTCCTCATGGGAGGGACCTTGTCTGAGACTACAGGGAGGAGCCGGGCTGCTGGAAGCGGTGGGTCAGGGTGGAGAATGGGGGAGAAACAATGCTAAAATGGGGATGGAAAGAGGGGGGATCTCTGGGGACTAGCTCTTCCGTATTCGGGCCCAGGCTTGTTTGCTCTCCTGCCTTCCTCCAGGTGGGGGAGGAGGCTTCTGGCTCACCCCACAAGTCTGCTTATTTGCTTTTCTATTTGGCAGGCTTTGCCTTGCCTGCGGAGGCAGCTTGGGGCTGACAAGTGGCCCCTCACTCTGTGGCTCCGTGGCTACAGCACATCCTGCTTCATTAGGACTGTAATTAGGAGACCTACTTTGAAAGCTCAAAGTGATGCATGACCGCGCACTGGCTCAGACTCAGCGCCCAGCCCACTGTTCCTTGTCCTGCTGCAGCTGTCCCACACCACATGAGGGCATGGTGGGGAGAAGACACCCCTTCTTCTTCCTTCTCAGCCCTCACTGTTGCCTGCAGAGGGTCTGTTGAGACAGACCAGGCCAATAGCATAACAGGCTCGAGGATTCTTGGGTCACCTGTTTCCCCCCTCCTCCTCTAACATCTTCTGCCTCCCTCCTACCCAGTCCATCCCCTAGGTCCCTGATCATGCAAAATGCAACTGTTCCAGCCTGCCCCGGCAATTACAGACTAGCCGAGTTGCAGCTGCTGTCCTCGGTGCTGAAAGTGCCCGTCTTGCAGCCTGCCTGCCTCTCGCCCCGCCCTGAGCCTTCTTGCTGGAGCGCACAGGCTCTTAATTCAATTAGCTGGCCCTGAACCCTCCCCAGGGAGCCTGGAGCGGAAACTGACAAATTCTGTTTAACAAAGACATTTGTCCCCCCGCCCCGCTGGCTTTGGGCTCTGCCCGCCTGTATCCTGCTCATTAGGTATCTAACAAAGTGCTTCCCAAGAAATCTGCTTCCAATCGCTGGTAATTCAGGAGGCCTGATGCAATTTTCTCCCTGATAAGGGTGTCTCGCCCGCTGGCAAGTGCCATAAGAAGCCCTGTGCAGCGGATCCCCCATCAATCGCTGCTTTGTCATTTCCTGTGGCTGCAGTTGTAGGTTCTTATCTCTTCAGCTGAAGGAGTTTCAACGGGTCCCTCCAAGGGGGCTTGCTGCCTCCCCTGCATATCGTAGGTCTCATTTATGACAAACCATGTGGTCCTGCAGCTGCGGTGGGGTTTTTGAAGCTCTGAGTCTGTCTTCCAGCCAAGAAGGGTCCAAGTGTTAATCCTCACTGGGGCCATGATTCAGTCTCCAGAAAATGGTGTCAGAGGGTTAATCTAAAAATAAGTTGTGGCGTCAGAGGAGGGGAGCCAGTGATAAAGATTTTTTTTTTTTAATTCTGGCAGGGATTTTATTTATTTATTTATTTTTGGATGTAGGTACCATTCTAATATCTATCTATCTATTTATCTGTCTATTTATTTATTTATTTATGGCTGCTCTGGGTCTCCGTTGCTGCGCGCGGGCTTTCTCTAGTTGCGGGAGTGGGGGCTACTCTTCGATGCGGTGCACAGGCTTCTCACTGCGGTGGCTTCTCTTCTTGTGAAGCACGAGCTCTAGGTGCGTGGGCTTCAGTAGCTGTGGCTCGCAGGCTCTAGAGCACAGGCTAAGTAGTTGTGGCACAGAAGCTTAGTTGCTCCGCGGCATGTGGGATCTTCCTCGACCAGGGGATCGAACCCTTGTCCCCTGCATTGGCAGGCAGATTCACAACCACTCTGGCAGGGATTTTAGTATTAACTAGAGCCCTGCCTATAGCTCAGTGGATAGGCTGTGGGCTCACTCTTGTTAGCCTGAAACCTGGTCTTTCTGCACTTAATCTTTTCCCTTGGGTTCCCCCTATTCATATCTAGAGAGGCCCTTCCAACCTATAGGTCAGATCACATCCTACTGCTGCTCAAAGATCTTCCTTAGCTTCCTATTACTCTATGACGAAGTCTATACCCTGTATCCTGGCGTTCAGGCCCTCCAGAATCTAGACCCCATCTTACCCTCCGGTCTCACCGCCCACAACATCTTCCTCATGTCCCATGCACTCCAGACACTGTCATGTTTCCATGGCTTTGCACCTGTGGTTCCCTCTGCCAGAAGCACCCTTGCCTTGCCTATTTCCAAGCCACTCTTTGAGGCAGAGTGCAAACCATGCTTCTCTATGACTCTTCCCTTGACAATGCAACTACCCCAACTAGAACCCTTAGCAAGATGAACAGCGATGTTCTTTTGGGATGCTTTACTTCTTGGCACAAGTTAAAGATCTAACAAATGGTTGATGAATTCATGCCTGAATGACCTTGGCTGGACCAAGGGTGCACATGGTTTGGCTAAAAAGAGGTCTAAGGCTGTGGTAGTCTGGCTTTGAGATGGGAAAAAACCCAAGAGCAGCCCCCACTTTCTGAGAAGTCTGGTCTGGAAGCTTCTGCCCTGTCTTACTGCCTCTCCTCCCCCTTCTTCAATCCATCAGCTATGCATTTGGCTCATGTGGAGAGCAGAGCAGGCCAGGGTAAGGCCCAAATGTCCAGTTCCTTAGTCATCCCTGCATCCTGACTCAATCCACTCCATCTGTGGCTGGGAGTCACAAGCTCACATTCTCAAGGCAACACAGGGTGGTTGGTGAGGCATTCAGGATGAGCCTGCAGTATGGCTCTGGGTCCGTTCCTGCCCACCCTGGCCTGGGATCTCACAGGCCAAGAAGCAGGTCTTCATTTTCTCTATCTCCTCTCTAGCTCCCAGCTCAGGGCTCTGGCCTCTAGAGAAATGATTGTCTATCTCTTCTCCATTTCTTCATTCTCTGAAAAATTGCTGTGAGACCAAATGTGGTGCTGGTGACGTTTATCTTCAGCACTTGACAAGGCCTCCTGATGTCCTTACGGATGTGAATCTGGTGGAGCAGCTGTCATGAGGGGCGGGTGCCGAGTGATGGATGAGCAGGGCTCTGTCGTTCCCCTCCCCCTGGAGCTCTGTCGTCATCCCTGATGAGTTCAGCGTGTTTGTCAGCAACTTGGGTGAACAATAGTAAGCGCTCCCTTTACTGAGTGTCTGCAAGAACCTTTGCTGGGCACTTACACACGCTCCCTTATTCAATTTTCACTACATTTCTGGCTGGTAGGGATCACAACCCCTTTCTATGGATAGAAAAGTAAAACTCACGGTGGCTAAGATCATGTGGAAGATCCAGAATTCAAACCCAGATCCAAGGATGCACGCTCTCTAGTGCACATTGCAGCAAAGTGTCCTAGCTACATGCACAGATGACCCGGAGCTTGGAGTAGGGGTGGAGGTGGGGCTGCGAATGTGTGACGCGTGATGAAATCAGGGCCCAGAGAGATCTCAAGCTCAGACAATATGCTGAGACCAAGAAGGTGAGTTCAAAATAGAGCAGCAGAGGTTCAAGGTGAAGGTGTGCCACCTGCCAGCGGCTCACATACCGGACAGGACTCCCAGGCTCTAAATGGACCCCACAACCTTGGTTAGGAATAAAGCGAATGATAGACTCTGGCTGCACCAAAGGGGAGAATGTGTTTGCAGGAAAAGGATGATAGTCCTACTTTACCCACCAATACTGATCCAGCTCCACAGTTTGGGGGGGGACACTTTAAGAGGATTGTTGTCAAGATGAGACAACCAGGAGGGTGAGAAGCAGAAACCCAGTGTGACAAAGAGCAGTCAGAGGGAGAGTCGGTCAGGCTGGAGATGACACAACTAGTTTGCAAACAGCAACAGGGCCGACCTGGGCATGGGCGCTAACTTCTCTGGAGCCAGTCTCAGGAAGGAATAGGCAGGATTGGGGGAGGCAACTGGAGAGAGATAGGAGGAAGAGGTCTACAAGGGAGCTGATAGAGGCTGGAGAGGGCTTCCTGAGAGGAAATGAGGTCCCTGTCACAAGAAGTGAGCAAGCAGAGTCTGTAAAACCCTGTGTGTTGGAGGGAGTGTCAAATACCCTCCCTGAAATGGGGAGCATGGGGGAAGTTGCATCATAACCAAGAGGCTGTTGGGGAAGCATGGGGTTGCTGGGAGGGGTTCAGGCACTGTGAAAAGCAGGCAAGAGCCTCTTATGGTGGGATGGGGACCCCTGACCCAACGCTGAGCATCTGTGAGCCAAGGGCCAGGCTGGCCCCGGAAAAGCACGGGCTCTCCCCTCTCGCTCACCTGTCCCCAGCTTCCTTGGGTCGTATGGGATGATCTCTGAATTGGGCCTAGAGTCTGAGCAGGTGGGGAAAAGGGTACCTGTGAGCTGGGGAGGGATAGGTCTTTTCCTCTGTCTCCTGCCGTGTGGCCTGAGAGAGGGGGAGGACAGGGAGAGAGGGGGCGCAGGGTGAGGTTGGGGGCCTGCGCGTAGGACAGGGAAGACAGGCAGGGATGTTGCGAGGTTGAAAGAGGGGAAAGGGTATTTTTCTCTGGATTCATCATTATCCTTACGGTAGTGTTTTCAGAGCTGGAGTCTCGGGGGTGGAACAGAAGCTCCCAGAGGACAGAAGCAGCTGAGGAGGCTGCTGTGCCACCCTGGACACTGGGCCTTCTGGGCAGCTGGGCTTGGTGAGGAAATGGAGGACGGCTTGTGTTGGGGCTTCTCTGAAGACCAGCCCAGGCCTGACGTGTGTGGCTTTCCAAAAATCCATAAGAATTCATCAGAAGTCAACATGTTTCTGCCTGTCCCCTGCCCTCCACTCCACATTTGCTAAACAGCCACTTGTCCCCACTCTGGGCTGGTCTCCAGAGAGAGTGGTTTGAATAAAAACACCGGGGCAGCCTTTTACAGGGCATCAAAGACCTGCCCGCACCCCACCCTCCCTTGAGGGGAACAGGGAGGGGAAGGTCAGATGGGGCTGTGGGAGCCACCCCTTCCCTCAGTGGGGGATAGCAGGGGCCACCTCATCCTCTCCTTAAAGGCACGCTCTCTGTGCCAAATCCAAAGAAGCAGTGGGTTTTGAATCCTCCAGCATCTCTCAAGTCTGTGGGCTAAGGAGAGGGGGCTGCTCATCTGAGAGGCTCTGCCTCTGCCTGGTGCCCTGGCACGCTGCCTGGGCAAGACCCTGGATCCCAAATCCCAGCCCCAAGAGGGCACCTGTTGCTGAACACCCAGATGACAGCATGGGCTTGTCCCACCTCATGGGAAGGCACATTTCCAGGCAAGGAGGCAGGAGTCGACACAATGAGCACCTACTGTGTGCAAACCAGGCTCTAATCCACAATAGTCAGCCTAGGAAACCCGGTCAGTTGTCTCACTTCAAAGACGTTGTCTGCAAGCTGGGGGGCACCCAGGATGCTGTGGGATCTTGAAACCAGTTCATTAAAAGAGGCAGACTGCTTAGCCTGGAGAATCATAGACTCCTGGGGGACCAGATCACACTCTTCAAAGAGAAGAGGCCAAGATCAGAGGGTGAATGGAGGAGACTAAGGGTTTATTCGTGTATGTATATATGGAGTAGTCATAGGCTCATGGGTTCTCAGAGGCTAATGGACCTCCAAGGTGAACTCCCACTGAACAGGGAATAAAGGGAAGTTTTCTGTGTATACACAGATGTCTGTGTTTTTCTAGTTTTTTGTAGCTATATGTAGTTACACATGTACGTACTCATCTACACACACGACCCTAGCTTAAGGCAGAGCACTCTGAGTCGCAGGTGTCCACAGAGAAGTTCCATCAGAGGGAAAAAGCTCAACCCATCACCAGCGGAACCAGCGTCAAGCACGATATCCCAAACCAAGAAACCACTCCTTCTTGCCATTGACTGTGACTAGTCGGCCTGCCCGCGTGCTGAAAGGGGGTTTGCAGGGGTTGCACTGCAGCCCCAGAGGGCAGAGTCAGGAGCTTGGGGCAGAGGGAGAGCCCCTGGGGGTAGGGTGGGCTCAATGTGGGGTGAGGATTTCTATCAGCTGTAGACACTGAACCATGGGATGGGCTGCTTCTAGAGGTAGTGAACGGCCCCCTGACATGGCAGAGCAAGAGGAGAGGCTGGGATGACCACCCGTGGTGGATGGCATCAAGGAGATTTCTGTCCCGGGTGGGCTGTGGAGAGACATCTCTGTGGCCTCTGCCTATTTGGAAATTCCACAATGTTCTCGTTCCTGGAGCTCTGAGAATGGGTGATATGGAAGCAGTGGGTGTGGGGAAACTGTGTTCCCTAAAATGTCAGTTAACCAGGATGGCCTGTACGCAAACCTCCAGGACATGAAGGCTCTCAGGAAAGAGGCTGTGTCCTCAAGTGGGAGGTACCCAAATAGGACAGGCATATTCATTTGTTCTGAAGCATTTCCTCTCTGTAGTACAGCTGTCTATGAGCAAGGAGTTGCCCCCTAAGATGGTGCTGTTAGCCAGGTGGACGAGGGGCCCTGAGAGGCCCATTATCACAAACCCCGGCGCAGATGGAGTATCCACAGGACTCTAAGATCTCCAGGCTTCGGGTAGTGGCTCTTGGGGCTTTGAGCAGTGTTTGATTGAAACAGTGGAAGAATCGATAGTTCTGGTCCTAGGTCTGGCGCTTCCTTCCCACGGGCTGGAATGCAGAGATGAAAGCTGGGTGCCTCTCACCATGAATTGGTGGCCAACACCTTAGGTGAAACAATAAGATGGAAGGAACCGGGTCTTCTCTGTTACAGCTGCTTGGCTGGTAACCTTACTCAGAGAGCACATCAAATCCAAAGAGCCTGTTTGAGCACTCCCTATCGCGTAACCTCGTTTGAGTTTCATCAGGCCTCATATCGTGAACTGATATCTGCTCATGAATTGATTTGCTCTTATCTGGTCCACACTCCCTGCTCTCTAAGAATGCAAGTTTTATGAAGACAGGGGCTTTTTCTCATCTTTTTCAGTGGAAGATTCCTAAACCCAGGACGGTATCTGCTCCCCAGCCAGGTGCTCAGCAAAGATTTGCCGTTGCACGGAGAACGGCGGTGGTATTACAGAGAAGGCGATGGTGAGGAATGCAGCTGGGGACACGCTGCAGGTGCAGCCATCTGATCTGTTCATCAACACCCTCCCACCTCCACATAAGGAGGAGGATGACAAAAGGGCTCAGACACCAGCAGAGAGCCATGTCCACGCCTGAGGGTAAGTTCAAGCAGACGGGCTCCACGGCTGCTGGCCTCTCCCTCTCCTCACTGCAGTCCAGAAGGGCAGCTAAAACT
Organism: Monodon monoceros; assembly: GCF_005190385.1. Taxonomy (NCBI): domain Eukaryota; kingdom Metazoa; phylum Chordata; class Mammalia; order Artiodactyla; family Monodontidae; genus Monodon; species Monodon monoceros. Next base: position 76,077,706 of record NW_021703778.1, on the reverse strand, counting down.
CTAGTCCTCAACAGATATATGTGGGATAAAAGAATGAATGACCGGGTACCATGGCTGTAAGATTATGCTAAGTCCATCTTAGCTTTTCATGTTAAGGCCCCCAAATTGGACTTCAAGCTTCTAGAATCAAAGTGAGTCAGTTATTGGCCAGTTCTCAGGTAGTTTCACCAAGAAACAGTTTAACCACAAAAAGACTTCTCTTCTGTGTGTGCCAATGCGGGTGTGAAAACGTCTGTGTGTCAGTTTGCTCGGGTGTGGGAGCACGTATATATGCCTTAAATGTGTGCACTCTTGCAGAGGGATGTGTATGTTTGCGTTGCATGTCTTTGCATATGTGATTGTCTGTGTGTGGGTATTCAAATGTGATTGTGTGAGACTCTGTATGTGTAGAACTGTGTGTGTGTGTGAATTCTTGGCTGCAGAATTTGAATTTCCTCCAGTACTATTTTCCTGGTACACACTCAATCTTGATCCCCTTTCTTTTCCTTTCTTCTCGGAAATCCACTACTGAAAGGTTTTTTTACCCGCCTCCAGGGGGAGGGGGCTGGAGGAAGGGGAAGCTAAAATCACAAGGCCCAGATCAAAACACTCAGCTGCTAAATGAATTCGGCAGCATTTTCCCGCATGACTTGGAGGGATAATTTAGTGAAGCCACCAGCTGGAAGGAAAGGGATTAATTCTGCACTTAGCCCAGCTCCAGTGAATAATTCATCACTGAGACCTTTGTGCCCAGCCCCTGGGCAACTGGGGAAGTGTCCTGCCCACCTGCCTGTTGCCTGCCTGGGTCCCCCAGTGCCCTGACCAGCGGCACTTGACACTTCTTTCGGTTCTCAGGACACACGTGCCCCAGCGAAGGTGGAGGAGGCAGGGGGAGGTGAGGAAGGGGCTAGCAGTGGCCACTGACAGACTCTAGACCCTGAGAAGAGCCATGGAGGGTTGAGCTCCCATCTGGGACATCTGGGATCCCTGCTTCCCCTTTCTTGGGGTCTTTTGCTGCCTCTGTGTCCCCTCCCCTCTCAGTAACTTCTTCATCCTGTACCTGGTTTGGTGGTGATGGTGGTGGTGTGGATGTCAGGTTGTATCTAACAAACTCTCTCTCACCAAGAATTAGAGGAGTCTCTACGGGGCAATGTGGAACATTCCACAGCGGGGAGTGTTAATGGGAGGTTTCAAGCGCTCACGAGGGGCCTTGCGGGGAGACAGTTTTGGGTGGGTACCTTCCCAGATCGACCTCTTAGACCCTCCAACAGGTAAGGTGACAGGGCCGAGTAGTACCCCAGAGCTGATGTTTATTTTTCCTGGCGTGGGAAGCTAGCAGGAGTGGGCTGATCAAGACATCAGCCCCTGCAAGCATTTCCAGGGGGTCATGGTCTTCAACTGCCCACATCCCAGCTTCATGCCCCACTCAGCACCACAGAGAGAAAAGTGGGAAAATTCCAGCCTGTCAGGTGCACTGGAGCCAAATGACCCGAGGCCAAGCTGGACTTCAGAGCCCAGGTATAGCTGATAGAGGAAGTGATCCCATCCATCAGGCAGGGCTCAGTCCCTGGGGACTTTCAACTTGGGGCAACCCAGCTGTGGTGGGCAGGATTCCAAAAATGAGCCTACAAGATTCCACACCCTAATCCCTGAAACCTGTAAATGTGATGAGCTCTCACTCCTGTGATTATGTTAACATGACACAGTTGACCTTAAGATGGGAACTTTATCAGAGTGAGCCTGACCTAATCGCATGAGCCCCTTTAAAAGCAGAGTGTTTTCTCTGGCTGCTGACAGAGGAGAAAGTCAGAGAGCTTTGCGGCGTGAGGGGGATTTGATATGTCTGCTGGCTTAGAGATGGATGAGGCATTGTGAGAAGGAATGTGGGCGGCCTTCAGGAGCTGAGAGAGGCCCCCCGGCTGACAGCCAGCAAGGAAACAGGGACCTCAGCCCTACAACTGCAGGGAACTGGATTCTGATGGCAACCTAAGGGAGCCTGGAAGCACACTCTTCCCCAGAGCCTCCAGATAGGAACAGAACCCTGCCAGTATCTTGATTTCAGTCTTGCTGTATTGCATTGCCTACCTACAGAAGTGTGAGCTCATAAGTGGGTGCTGTTTTAAGCCACTAAGTCTGTGGTAGTTTGTTACACAGCAAGAGAAGCTAATATCCAGTTCATGCTTGTAGAATCTTGATCCCAGTAAGCCAGGCTTGGCTTGGGTTGAGTTAGAGGCTGACTCCCAGGTCTGAGTGGCCCTCTGTTCTCAACTCTCTCTTCCTAATCTCAGTTTTTGCAAGCCTTAAATCACCCTCAGAAATTTCCATCCAAAGCAGCCGCCCCATCCTTCTAAAAGCCCCTGGCCCCAGCCCCCTGAATAAGGCCAGCGATTGAAAAGGAGGTTGGAACCCACAGAGAGGCTACAAGAGCTGCCACGTGGCTGCCAGGCCCTGAGCTTCCCCTGACCCACAGTCTTACCTCAGAGGAAAGCAGCTGGAAGGAGAGATCCACCGTGGGGACCTCACCATTTATGGTTTTCAGCCTGGTGTCCTGGAGGAGGAGAAGGGAAGAGTCGGCCACACTGGCCAGGGCAGGCAGCTTCTGCCTCTGCTCTGCCCACTCTTTCAGATTCCCCGGGGAAGTACCTGCTGGACGCTGTGCCCAGAGAGTGGGAGGGAGGCGGTAGCTGGTCTCCCACCTCTGCTCACCCTCACTGCTTCTGTACTACCCTTCCCAACTCCACAGGAGACCTGACTGGCTCCTTCAGACTTGCCTCCTGGCAGAGTGGGGAAGCTCCAATTTGTTGAGGTCTATTATGTCAGGGTGGCCAGAGTATTTTAGGGAAAAATGTGGCATAGAAATAGACAATGATCATAATAACACATTGATTCTTATTGAGAACGTATTCTGTTCTAAGTGCTTTACAGGTGTTTCCTCCAAAAAACCTCATAGCAACCATATGAGAAAAGTACTATTACTATGAACCCATTTTACACACAGGGAAACTAAGTCACTGAGACCGAGTAATTTTTCCATGGTCCTGTAAGCTGATAAGTAGTAGAACCAGACCGTCTGGCTCTAGACTCTCTCACTATGCAGAGAAATAATGTACGGCATGTCGTTCCTATTTTAGAGATGGGCATTCTAAGGTTCAGAGAGGTTAAGTAACTTGCCCCAGGTTCTACAGTGAGGACTAGGACAAGTCAGGGTCTGAACCCAGGTCTGGCTGGTTAAAAGTCTGAACTCTTGCTGCTATCCCCTAGGGCCTCCCTGTGCTTCTCGCAAGTTGTCTGGGGGCAATTTCATCACAAGCCCGGGAGTAAGACTGAGTTTTGGTGTTGGGGGTACTCCTCACACCTGACAGTGGTCAGATTCCCTGGTGCGGGCTCTGGTGGAAGCTGCTGGAGAAGCCAGATCTGCCTCTGTTTGCGGGGGCAAGTGGAGCAGGTTGGGGAGGGGTGGGACCAGGTGGATCTGCCATGGACCCTGTCTAGGGGACGGTGGTGGGTACACACGGTGATGGGGAGCTTCTCCACACGCAGCCCATTCAGGCCCTTCCCTGTCAGCATCTTGCGGTACAAACGGCTCTTTGGCGGCAACACGGAGATACCCAGGGGCTTGTTGATGGTCCATGGTTCACTGCCTTTCACTGTGGAGGTAGGACAGGCTGGGATTCCCATCAAAGCCCCCAGCCCAAGCTTCTTGGATCCCAGTGTCTGAGGTCCCAACGGGCCCCATCCTTTGGTACCTGACATCAAATTCTCCCATCCCTCACCGCCCACCTGTTCCCTGCCTCCTGGCCTTTCCCTGCAAAACTCTCCTCTTCCTCCTCTGCTCTTCAGGGCTTCCTGAGTTCAAGACCAACTCTAAACATATTCTGTGTCTCTGGGTGTGCTTCACTCTTATGGTGTGGAACTAGGACTGTGGATCAGCCGGTCTCTGACTCCTGTCTCCACACAAAGCTCCCCCTGTGAGCTCTGAGGGCTCCTCCCCTCCCTGAAAGGTACTGTGGACGGGGTGGTGGTATAATAATACGAGGGTCTAGTATGGGAATAGGACCCACGTGTCCTGGCTCATATCCCAGTGTTGTCATTGGGACAAGGAAGCCAGCCAGGGGCTCCCCAACCTGTCTGCACACATGGGGAGGCTGCCTTGGGACTCCTCACCCACCCCCACAGGAGGCAGAGGCAGGATGGTCTGAACACCCTTCCATACACATGTCCTGGTATGTGGTGGCCCTGACCTGGCAACGGGGGTCACTTACTTGAAGACGAGGAGTAGTACTCCAGCACCAGGGCTGTGTCCTCTGAGAAGCTGGTGGCTCCATGTCGGCCCTGGAAGAGGAAGGACTGATTCCACAGGGGCAGCTCTGGGGGTCCCCCAGGCTTGGACAGCTGAAAGGAGAAGGTGGGAGAAGGTGGTGAGGCCACATCTTCTCCCAAGTCAAAGGATGTCCAGATATTTGGTGGTGTGCTTGTCTATGTATGTCACAGATGCTTGTCCCGATTATAAAAGCAATAACTACACACTTCATGAAGAAACTTTGGAAAAAAAAGAAAAGTAGAAAGATGAAAAAAAAAAAACCCACCTAAATTCTTACACTAAAGACAACTGTTCATAAGATTGTTTCTTTCTAGCTTTTTCCCTATGCCCTAAGTAACACTAATTACCCAGCTTTAGTAGCTGCAGGATATTCTGTCACGTCCAAGTGTCCTGGTTTCTCCCTTCCCGCTTGTTCAATAACACTGCATTGAATGTTCTTTGATACATAGCTCTGTATCTCAAATTATTTCCTTAGTTCAAGTACCCAAAATAGAATTGCTGAGTTAAAGGACATGCATATTTTAAGGTACTTGGTTCATCCTGGGTAAACTGTTTTCCTGAAGAGTTGCACCAGTGTTCCCACCCATGGCTGGTGGTGTCATAGATGCCAAATTAGACGAGACCTCTGCCCTTGTCACCAGCCCTTCTCTTCCCGGCACGGGTTTCCCAGCCCCTCGCAGGAGCCACGGCAGGTCTTCAATAGGGGATCTGGGGGACTTGATGGCATGCTAAGCCAGCAGCTGGAGCACACATGTGGGTAATATTTAAACAACAAAATAAGACAACATAACTAGAGCCCCTAAACAAGGGACTATCTGAGACACTCCCGTGGGTGATCAGAAAAGCCATCTTGCAGGAAACAGGACCAGAGGAAGCCTCTGAGGGAAGATCTGGCAGACTGAAGGGAGGGAGGCTGTTATTCTGGGTGGGAAAACAGCCTAAGCAAAAATGTGGAGGTGGCATCAAGCCTGGCATGTGTGGACACCTAGAATGAGGAAGGACTCCAGGGAAAAGAGGTCCGGCATCTGCAAAGGCCAGAAGGTAGTGAGTGAGGAATGGGACTTGGGGGCATCAGCTTGTGACACCCAGAAGGCAGCCCTGCATGGTCCCAACACAGGCAGGGGCTGGGGGTCATTGGCACAGACTCTCCAAGTGGCTGCCTTGCCTCTGCCCCCAGCCAGGGGCTGTCAGCAACAGTGGCAGCCGCTCCCACCTCCCGCTCCCCTGCGGGAATCAGTCATCACTCGAAAAGGTCAGCACAAAGGCACAGCCAGCTCCAGGAGTTATTGACGCAGGATCGCGAAATATCGGTGTGGGTCCACTCCCCCCGCCGTGGCAGGGCCCTGATGCCTGTCACACTAATGTATCTGCTCCTGTTCTCCCAGGCCCAGCCTGTGGCCCAGCTGTGTCTGCCCCTGTCCCTGGGGAGATGAGCTGCAGTCACTCTGAGGCTAGGGGGCCCTGAATACAGGGACAGTGACTGGGGTGATGGGAGTGTTCTTGAGAGCAGGCTCTGGTGGCAGCTCAGGGACAGCCACTTGGCCACCAGGCCAGGCCAGAGAAGCTTCTCTGGGTTCTGTGGTGCCTGGGAATGGCCTTTCAGGGTTTATCACTAAACCAGGCTCTTCCCAGAGCCACCCCATTCTCCTGAATCCCCAAGGGGCATCCACACAGCCTGGACCATCTGCCAGACACTAGGGCACTCAAGGAGGAACTGTGACAGCCCCCTCCGCCCCATCCCTTGCTCCCACCCAGGAAGAAGGGTGTTTAATGGACGCTGGCTGTCCTCTCTAGGGCCTATTAATGTGTCTAAATGGAGTCTACAAAGCAAGAAACAGTGTCTGCCAGCCCAGGAAGGACAGCTCCTTTCCTGAATTGTTTCCCAGATAAGTCCCTGAGGAAAGAGCCCTTGAGACCTAGAATTGGGGAGGGAGGGTCAGCCTCTCTCATGTGTGTATGGGGTGGGGCAAGGAATCAAGGTTAAACCACCTTCAGAGTCTGATGCCAGGGACCTGGCGAAGGTGCTAGTGGCATGTGTGTGTGTGTGTGTGTGTGTGTGTGTGAGCACCGCGAGCGGGGAAGCCACTCCCCACAGTTGCTTATGGGAAAGACCCTGGCAGGCTGTGCAATAAGGGATGTGATTAACCTTCAGCTGTGATCTTCAGCAAAGCCATTAACCCCCAGCCACTGAGGCAGACCTGCCTTCTCTGGGGACAGAGCCTTCATTATTACATGGGCCTATGGTCCCTCCTCCCATTTCCCCAGGGCCCACCCACACCCACACCCACACCCACACCTGCTGCTGCCTGCTCTGCCCAGATGTAGTGGTGGCCATCCTGGGAAGAGTAGCTGCTGGGACAGCTGATGCTGGTGGCTAGGACACCTAGGCTCTGGGCCCAGGTTTTCCTCAACCTTGCTGTGTGACCTTCAGCAAGTCCTTTCGCCTCTCTGGGACCTGGTTTTGTCATTGTCCGGTGAGAAAACATCTTATGCTCCATGCTTTGAAAGGCTGTTTTGAGGGTGGAAGGAGACAGTGGATGTTTTGCTATGAAGGTGCAAGTTCAATTCAATTGAACTCAGCAAATGCTAGTTGGCAGCTTCCCCATGCTAGTGGCCTCTGGGGTTCAGCAGGGCATATGGGAGAGCTAGAGCCAGACCCTGCTCCTCTCTGGAGCTCATCGTCTTGCAAGAGGATAGGACACACACACACACACACACACATCCCTATGATCCACGCAGAGGCCTGAGCAAGTTGTGGGATGTGGAAGCTGAATGTCTGAGGGGAAAGCTATGACTTCCAACCTGGGGAGGGGAGGACCTTAGGGATGGTGCAGTAGGTAAGAAGGTGGAAGGGCATTCCAGGCTCAGAGTACGGCAGAGGCAAAGACTGGGAGGTGACAGAGGACAGCATGGGTGTGAACAACCAGTCATCCAGTGGAGCTAGGGAACGCCTGGGTGAACTGGGGCAGTGAGCCAGGAGGCTGGAGGGGACAGGTCCTTGTGTATCTGGCTGACAGTGAGGGCTTTGTCCTGTCCATGGTAGGGACAAGGAGTCCAGGGGTAGGACCTAATCCTGGGCAGGGGGTCACCCTGGCCGCTTGTCACAGGATGGATGGGATGGGAATCTCCTAGTGGAGGCTGCTGCAATGGTCCGGGCAAGAGAAGATGCCAGCAAGGTCTATGGGATGGACAGGAGCCCATGAGAGCTTGGGTACAGGCTGCTGTGGGGGCTGAGCAAGGAGATGAGAGTGGGCACAGACAGCTTTTTTCACCGCTGCTTGGGTTTCATCAGCCAGGAGGTCTATCAGCTCTGTAGGAGGCCAGGCCAACAGGAGCCACCTGTTGGGCAATGGCCCCCCTCAAGAGTACAGGGTACAGGGCAGGAGTGACTCCCAAGTCCCACCCTATGTTGGGTCCCACAGGCTGGGCCAGGTCAACAAGTGCATGTGATCAAATTCTGGCAAAAAGGATGAGAGGAGGGAGTCTGCTGAAGGGCAGCTGGAGGGGAGGTTTCCAGCTCCTCATAAAAACCATCTGTGGGACTTCCCTGGTGGTGCAGTGGTTAAGAATGCTCCTGCCAATGCAGGGGACACGGGTTCGAGCCCTGGTCCCGGAAGATCCCACATGCCATGGAGCAACTAAGCCCGTGCGCCACAACTACTGAGCCTGCGCTCTAGAGCCCGCAAGCCACAACTACTGAAGCCTGTGCGCCTAGAGCTCATGCTCTGCAACAAGAAGCCACCGTAATGAGAAGCCCGCGCACCGCAACGAAGAGTAGCTCCCGCTTGCCTCAACTAGAGAAAGCCCGCACGCAGCAACAAAGACGCAACGCAGCCGAAAATAAATAAATACATACATTTATTAAAAAAAAAACACACACACTTGTGGGAAGGGGAGGCTCTCTCTTCCCCAGGTCCTGGTCATGTCTGCTGGGGGGGCGCTAGGAACATTTTGCCCCCTGGGCTCTCAGCCAGCTGGAGGTGGCAATCCAGGGGTGTTGGAAAGATCCTGAGTCCTTGCAGATGCTGCTGAGCCCGGCATCAAGCAATCCTGGCAGCATCTTCGTGGGGACCCCCTCCCAATGTGCCACAGTAAATATCCTTAGAGCTTCAGTCCGTGGGAGTTGGGGCTTATATGACTTGTAGCCAAATGTAACAAGAGCAATGGTGAGGCTGGCCTCAGAAGGGGCATTGGCACTAGGGGAGGGGCAGCTCTGAAAGTGTCTGAATCCATTTAGCTTCCACCTTGGACTTGGACATTTTGCACAGGTTGTCCCAGTAAGTTCTCCTAATAGCCTAATAAGGTAGGAATCAGGAATTGGAGAAATTAAGAAGCTTGCCAAAGGTCACACAGCCAGTAAGTCACAGAAGACGGGTCAAACCCAGCTCTGCTAGGCCCTCAAATCCCTGCCCAGAGTGTTTTGTCATGGTGGGCAACTGGTGGGACATCACAGCATCCCAAGATGTCAGAGAGACAGGTCCTAGAAATAACCTAGTCCAACCGCCACCGGCTCAGCTGAGATGAGGGGACTGACGCTTGGAGAGGGGACAGGGCGGGGGTCTGTGTGAGCTGCTGACTGGTGCCCCTTCCAGGTAGGGCTCTGCCCACTCCCCACATCTCCCCACCTGTGCCGCAGAAGCCTGCCCCCGTCCTCTCACTGCTGGCACCTGGGCACCTCTGCCGGCTGCCGGTGAGTTCTCAACCTGGCCCAACTGCCGTGGTGCCGGGTGACTTTCAGCAAGCATCCTGCCATTGCTGGACCCCTGGCCTCGAGTCCCACACATGCAAGAGGCACTGGGGACACCTCCCTCACCCAGACTAGTTAGACAGCAAAGGCAGCCAGAAAGGCCCCGGGGTAGGGAGGGGGTTCACTCATTAAAGCAGCCAGCGCTTCCTGCCCCTCGGGACTGCCTGCTGATTGGTTCATAATTTTCTGGGCAAATGCAGGGCCACGTGTGAGATGACTCTGGGGAAATCAGGTTGAGGATTGGTTTGGGTTTGAAGCCTCTGTCTCCCGAGTCCCCCTTTGTCCCACCCCTCCTCATCACCATCACTCTTGTTCGTGTCTAAGCCTTCTTCAAATGTCTTTGCCTTTAAATGAAGGCTGGGGCTCCGAAGGGGTACCTCATTCTGTATTTGCCACGCCAGACGTGAACTCTGGTTGGCAGACAACAGGAAGGACTTCCCAAGCTCTCTTCTTCAAGGCCCCTAGGAATGTTGGGACCGTCGTGTGGGGCAAGGTCTCACTGAAGTGTAGACTATGGGAAGAGATTGATGAGGCCATGGCCCTGGACCCAGCCACAATCTGTACACCCCTCCCCCACATACTCAAACCCACCACCCTCCTCTCCAACCCTGGTGTGTATCATGTCCGTGCATCCCCATCTCCACACCTGTGCTCTTGTTCTCAATCGTTCTGCACCAACATTCCCCTATTAAAAACTCAGGAGTCCTATGTCTGGACACCTGTTCAGACTTCACATCCCTCTCACCTCTGGTTAAAAAAAAATTTTTTTTTGTTGTGGTAAATAGGCATAACATAAAATTTATCATTTTAACCATTTTTAAGTGTATAGTTCAGTGGCATTAAGTACGTTCACAATATTGTATAACCATCACCACCATCTATTTCCAGGACTTTTTCATCATCCCAGATAGAAACAATGTACCCATTAAATAATAACTCCCCATTCTCTCCTCCCCCAGTCTCTGGCAACCACAATTCTACTTTCTGTCTCTATGAATTTGCCTGTTCTAGGTACTGAATGTAAGTGGAATCCTACAGTATGTGTCTTCTCTCCTCTGATTTTTATAGCTCTGACAGTCCCTCCTGGTTTGTTATTAATTATACATTATCTTGTGTTGATATTTAACCTTTTCACATGTGTGACTCCTGTCTTCATCAAACCAAGGGCTCCCTGAGGGCAGCTTCTCCACAGCACAGACAGGCATGGCCCTGGGTTGGGATTCAGTAAACTCTTACTTAATCGTTAAGTGAACAGCTGACTGAGTGAGTGAGTGAACGAATGCACAAGTCGGTGAGTTACTAGCGGTATAAGCCAGAGGAGAGGGCAAATGAGGGAAAGAGCCATACCTGAGGGCACCCATCCTGGCTGACCCAAGGAACATCAAAGTTCATCACGGATGGGATAGGGAAGGAGAGTGGGGTGATGGGAAGCCCCAGGGATGCCGGGTCCCAGTTTACCTGATTGACTCTGGGAAGGCGAAGAGACAGGGGTCAGCACAGGGGTGCTATGGGTGTCCAGCACTGTTGGTTCTGCCCAGTCAGGCAGACAAGGACTCCCACGTGTGCTCTGGATTGATGTGAGAGAGAAAAAGATGAAGTCGCCCACGTAGTTCAGGTCTGGACACCCCGACAGGTGGTGGACACTGGTTCTTCTGGTCGCTGGTCCAAGCCTTGAGAAAGTCTTGGTCACGAGATGGGCTGTAGCTCCCAGGTTCCTTGCCCCATGACTCTCTGTGGCCTTGACTGAGGCCCCTCCTGTGGACTGTGAATCCACCAAACCCAAAAGAGGCCTGGGGAGGAGCCAGGGTTGGTGCCAGGGAGACCTCCAGGAGGGTGAGGAAGGGGACTCCTAGGCAGGGCTAAAGGTCATGAAATTGAGAGGACCCTTAGGCTGCCTCCTCTGGGGACGGCCACTTGATGGTGCCTGGCCCTGAACTAGAGTGGGAGGGGAACTGTGGATGTGGTGGGTATAGATGGGGGGGCACATTTGGAGGGGCTGAGGACGCTTCTCCTCTACGTGCTGGCTCCCCCCACTCCAAGCCTGCTCTTGTGAAGGGTCTGAGCTGCCCCTTTCCAGGGCTGTGGCAGCTTCCTGGGACCTCAGCCCCAGTGGGGAGGTTTGTCGGGCCTTGTGGGGAAGGCAGGTTTCTAGCCTCCCCCCTCCTCTATCCCCCACCCCTCCCTCCCTGCCCACCCCCACCTGGGCCCCACTCCCCGAAACTCCTTGTAGTTGGGAACCACCAGGTCAATGACTACCATGGGGCCGGGGCTGTTGACCCCCCGGAGAACGACCTGGGGAAGAGAGGAGGCAGGTGAGCCCTGGGTGGCCTTGGGCTCTCTCGGGGACATGGCCAGCCCACCATCTTTCTCCCCAACAATGAGACCATCCCTGCATCCACGTCTCTGCACATGCTCCCGCCTGCTCCTGCCTCGGTTCTTGAACAGAGGTTCAAGGCTGCCCTCCTTTAGGCCCTGGGCCAGACATTGGGAAGGCAGCGGGAGAAGACGCCGGTTCTGTCCCCACATGCCTCCGCTACCATCCCAGAGGCTCCTGATCTGGCTCCTGGCCCTCACCTCTGTCCGCTAATGGGCTCCCACTCCCCCTTCAGCCCTCACCCCAAACCCCACCCCCAGCTGTGGCTCCTTTTACTCGTCTGACCCCTCGTTGGCCTCTGCTTCCACTCCTGCGCCCAACCCATTCCCTTTCCCAGGCAATCTGGTACCCGGTGCTGAAAGCTGCCTTCTTAAAAATGAATTGGATCATCTCATCCCCCTGCCCCAACCCCACTGCCCTTAGAATGGATTCCATAATTCTAACCATGATAGCCAAGGCCTGTACGGGTTGGCCTGTCTGCCACTCAGCCCACATCTCCTGCAGCCCCCCAACCTCTTTTGCCTCACCCCTCCAGCACGCCCCACTTGTTTCTGCTTCAGGGCCTTTGCTTGTGCTGATGCCTCTGCCTAGACTCCCCACCTCCACCCTCACCAACTCAGTGGCTGGCTCCTTCTCTTCTTTTAGAGCTTAAATATCACCACCTCGGAGAGGCCTTCCGTGACCACGCTTACTAAAGAAGCCCACCCCCACTCTCTCAGCCCCTGCATTGCCTCTTCATAGCATCAGCATCACTCGTGTTATTCTAATTTCTTTCTTGTTTATTTTCTGTCCATTTGACGAGAACCCTGGCTTTGCAGGGGCAGGGACCGTATCTATCTTATGCACTGCTGTATTCCCAGCTTTTAGCAAAAGTATCTGACAGAGAGTAGAAGCTCAATATGTGCTTGTGGGATAAATGAGTGACATTAATGAAGAAGAAAAGGGGAGAACAGGCGCGAGAGAGGTTGACTGTGCTTATGAGTGTGAGAGAGAGAGAGAACAAGGGTCCTGGGAGGGCGAGGAACAGGAGACAGGCAGTGGCCTCAAGGAGGCGCTGGGGTTGAGCTGGTCTTGGAGGATGGGTGGTGATACTGGTTACACGGTGCTGAGGGGAAGAAAAGCAGGAAGAGGAAGGGACTCTGGACTTGGCTGAGGGGCCACGTCTCAGGAACACCTCAGGATGGGAAGAGGCCCCTGCCAGGTTGGACCATACCTTCCCTGGTCCTTCTAGCTCTGTCCTCAATGGGAGGAGAGAGGCTGGGAGTAGGGGCTTGTTCTGATCTTTTCCTTTTTCTCCTCCCCCTACTCCCCTAGCACCCTCTCCTAAGCCCCTCTGCCAGGACCCATCTCAGCTGATTGTCAGCTCACTCCACACAGGTGTGGGCTGATAAGGGCTTGAAATAGTGATGAGGACTTTTCAGGTCTCACTGGGGCCTCTGGAGACTGAATCCCTTTACCAAATTCAAAGGACTGAATCTCTGACGGTGGCATTTCAGACTTCGGATGGGGATGAGGTCTGGGCCTGAGGGATTTCACTGGAACCTGTTAGACTGTCTACTGCTCACAGGGACTCCAACAGGTGTAAGGGCTGAGAGGTGGGTCTGAGGTGTGTGTGCGGGGTGCTAATTTACAACTGTTTTGTGATGAATGGTCAGGTGTGAATGAGACAGCTGCCCAAGCAATTTCTTCTTCCACTGTGCTCCCTGGTCTGCCATCAGGAGCAGACAAGGAGGACATCTGTGCTGGGGCAGGGGAGTAGGCAGGGTGCTGGAGGGCAGAGGGGCCCAGACTCTGTGGGACAAGTCAGAGGGCTGGTGTGGGGCTGAGGCAGATCCACAGGGAGGCGCCCTGCAGGCCAAGGTTCCGCCTGGATCTCAGAGGTGTGGTCTGACAAATGCTGGCATCCAAGGATGACTGAGGGGAAGCAGAGATGTGGGTCAGGAGCTCTGGGCTCCCATACCAGACTCTCCTTGGGTCTCAGTGTACCCAGCTGTGAAGTGGGGCTAGTGCCCTGCCGGGCTTACAGTGATATGGGGCAGATCAGATCAGCCCTGCTGGGGCAGGGGAAGCCCAGAGCTTAAGCCCCCTTGGCTCCCACCCTGATCATACTCAGGCCATGACTGGATTTGAATCTCTCATCCTGGGCAGTGTGAAGGCTGAGGGAAAAGGAGAAGGCCTAGGTCCCAGGACCACATCTTCCTGGAGCATCTCCAGTCCCCCTGGGGCTACTGAAAGACCTAGGGATAGAAGGTAATGATGGGTGGAGAGCATGTATGGAAGCTGGGCTTAAGCTGGGCCCAACCCCAGCTTGGTTAATGGAAGAGGCTCCAAAAATAGTGGTTGAATGAATTAATGAAGACCTAATTGGAAGACCAGCCAAACAGAAACAGGACTCAAGGAAGAGTGGGGAGGCCCCTAAAATTTTCATTTAGGGGGTGTAGATCCTAGGTCAGGAGTCACTACTCCAGAAGGGAGCGAATAAGAGAGAAAACACCAGAAAATGTGGGCCAAGGTAGGGGCGCTTTACTTCCCCACATGAGAGTCAGGGAGACATAGACTTTAGGAGCCTCCTGTCTTCCCTATGGCACTCCCTGCAGGGTGTGAAGGAGCATAACAAAGGAAGGCAAGGTTAGGGCAGGGTCATATGCCTGGAAAGTGCTGGAAAAGATTAGGCAACATCATCATCGTCTTTATCCCCATCATCCCTGCCATCCCAGGGCAGGTTCTCTACTAACTACTTAGGCTATTTTTGAAGAACCCAGTTGCTTTTTTCTTTCTTGATTTCTTCCCCAGACACCCCTGTCCCACACCATCAGACCAGCCAGAGGTGGCCAAGGGCAGAGCCCGGGGCCTGCTCAAAGCTTGGCCCCTTCCCACCCCATCCCACCCCTGAGGGTCCCGGTCCCAGCACCTCCAGAGCTGTGTGGTTGCGGCCCATGTAGTGGGGGATGAAGCTGCCCTTCCGAACAACTGTTGCATAAAGTTGGCTCTTGGCGGCGGCTTCATCGGCTTTCCCAGACTCAGTGGGCTGGGGACAGGGTGGGGGAAGAAGACACACAAGGAGGAGAGTGACTAAGGGGCAGACCCTGGCCATAAATCCAGCCCTCTATAGACAATCACTTGGCATTGCTCCACTGGGGCTCTGAGCTGATAATTAAAGTTCATGGTCCCTGTGAGCCCTTCCAAGGAGATCAATATAATAAATCTTCCCTTTTCTATTTGAATATTTCATCGCCCTCACAAGGACCACTCCCTGCCTGCTCTCTTTGTAAAGATGTGATAACAAGGTCTGGGTTGTAAGTGGACAGAGAACCAAGAAGTCTGGGTGATGCTCCCAGAATTACAGCTGAAGTGCTGAGTCTCCCAGGTGAGTCACTCATCTCTCTGGGTCTTTGCTTCCTCATCCTGAGGCCCTGGGCTTGGGGTTCTCCTTAGAGTCTAGGGAAGGTAAAGGCCCCCTGGGGCCATGGTTGAAGAGTTGCTTGGAAAGAAAGTCGGTGCCAGGGCCTGGGGGAGGGAGGGAGGAGGGGAGCTAATCTGAACTGAGCACTTGCTATGTGCCAGGTCCCTTGCTAGGTGCTTTATGCCCATCATTGCACTTGACCCTCCAAATGGCCATGCTGAGAGGGATGTTATCTCGGTTTCGCTAATGAGGAGCTGAGGCCTCGGGTTTTTGGATATACAGCTAGCAAGCGGCAGACCTGACTTAGGAACCCAGGCTAACTTCACATTGTTCTTTACTCTAAACAACCATAGTGGTCTGGGATGCTCATGAAGAGAGGGAAAAGTGATGCTTCTGCCCATCTCTTGCCAGTGCCTAGCACACAGTAGGTGCTTAATGAAGTACTTGAGCAATGAAAGAGTGAATTCTCCCTTCTATCAATCAGCACTGGGGAGAGGGGTTGGGCAGGGGGGCTGGCCTGGGAGGTTTAGGCCATGGACAAAGGGGCCCTGAGGCTCCCCACTCCAGGCTCATGCCCTATTGCCCACTAGAGGGGTGCATTCCAGGGAACACTTTATTTCCCACACACCCCAACTCTCCTGGGCCTTCTTCCTGTCGATGCAGTGTGAGGAGACAGCACAGAAAGAACTGGCTTGGGAGACAATGTGACCTAGGCTCACACTTGACTCTGCTCTTCACTTGCTCTGTAACCCAGGATGAGAGGATTCTGCTCTCTGGGCCCCAGTTCTATGTATGCAAAATGTGATTCACGTTGAGGATTAGAGTTGGTGTGTGTGGTGTCTAGCCCAGAACCTGGAACTTAGTAGGTGCTCTGTAAACACTGTATTTCTTTGATTTTTAGGTACATTTCCACTCTTTACACATGTACGAAATGAGAATACAGCTTTAATTGGTGTATTCACTTAATGTGGCAGATGTTCTATGCTTATTGGGCTGTTTTATGGAGATGAACTTGAAGAACTCCAAATTCTTATGGAAATCATTCCTGTCTATCTTCCAGGAGCTATTTTTCCTGAGCCCCACATGGGCCAAGAATTGTCATACTTCTGGGTGGGCATGGGATGCCCAGGGTTGCTCTGAAGGAATAGCTAGGGGCATCAAGGTGGTTCCCACCCGCCCTCCCCCTACTTGTCCCAGGCCTAGATGGGCTCAGAGCCCAGGGCTCTGACTCACTTTCACCAGCTCAAAGTGGGAAGGGTGGAAGACACACAAGTACTTGATGGGGATTTGCTAGGACAACAGCTCCTCTTTCTTTTTATTGTCCACCACCTTGAGGATCACATCTGGAGAGAGAAAAGATGAACACAGGGTCATGGCAGGGCTTAGCTAACCCCTGTCCCAGGTGAGACAGTTGAGAGGTGAACAAGGGAGCAGGGCCCACACTGAAGAACCAACATGCATGCATATGTGTGAAACACACAGATGCACACAACTTCACAAGCACTGTTTGAGCCCCTGCACGGGGCAAGTCTCCTTGCTAGGTGCTGTTAGGACTGAAAGATGCAATTCTCTCCTGTTCCAGAAACTCCCAGCCCAGAGATGAACACACACAGAACTGACCCCAGTCCCCTTAGCAACAGACACATGTGCAGACACACATAAGCAGGAATAGGACCCCTTCCCAGGAACAAGGCCCCCTTCCTCTGGTCACAGACACTCTCGCTAACTCCTCAGGCAGGAAGGGAGGGCTTATCTCCCATATGCTATAGAGGGGGAAACTGAGGCTCAGTAAGGAAAAGTGATCTGTTCAAGGAATCTTTCAATGCAAATATCAATAAAAGTCTACTCCAAGTAAATGAAAACTGGTCTAAACACTAAGAATGATGCACCATTTAAGAAACTCCTTCCAAAGAGACTACATTTTGTCATCAAATGCATGAACTTCAGGAGGAACTCTGAGAAAAATACCAATGACCTGGAAATAATCATGGTGGTCCTACTTAGTGAGCACCTACTGACTGCCAGGCATGGGGACGGGCACACCTGAGCCATTATTCCAACAAATTTCCGCAGTCCCTCAAGTAGGAATCGCCATTTCTGTTTTCTAAATGTGGACACTGGAGCTCAGAGAGGTTATATAACTTGATCAACATCACACAGCTAGTAAATGGCTGATGTGAGAGGCTGGATTTAGTGACCTTGGAGTCATCTTCCCACTCTGGAAGTCTATGATTTAAGGAAGAACAGGAGATGGGGAAGGAGGGAATGAAGAGGTGGATGGAGGAGGGAGCGAGATAAAAGAGAGATCTATAGAAGGATTGGAAGGGAGGAGCGGGGTGGACGGGCGTACCCGAGAGAGACTCTTGGGTAGCTCCTTGCCCTCTGCCTCTCTTCTTGAGACAAGGACGTTTCAGCACCAGGGACAGCTGCCTCTCTGCAGGCTCCCTGGGAGCATCGCGCTGCTGGGTCACTTGGAGCTGGGTGGGTCATTTGGATGAGGGGGTGGAGGAGGAAGTTGACAGCTTTGCTGATTACTCTTCCTTTCTTCTTCCTCCCCACAGCTACCCGGGATGCACAGAGAGGGAAAGACACTTGCCAGAGTCCCTCAAGGGCAGGCCATGTGGGATTCATGTTCAAAGGAAAGAGGGGAAAATGGTCACCAAAAGGACTTGAGGCTGTCTTGAAGAAACTAGAGTAAGGGACTTTCCTGGTGGTCCAGTGGTTAAGACTCTGCACTTCCGCTGCAGAGGGTGCAGGTTTGATCCCTGGTCGGGGAAATAAGATCTCATATGCCAAAAAATAATAAAATAAAATAAAATAGAAACATGAGCAAAGTAAGTGATATATTAAAAAAAAAAAAAACCAAAACACAGAGTAAGGCAAGAGGTGTGAAGTTAGCAGACCTGGTTTCTAGTACTAACACACCAACTTGCTTTGTGACCTGTAGCCAGTCATTTAACCTCTCTGAGCTTCATGTTCCTGCTCTGCAAAAGGTTAATACTTTAAAGAAGAAAAACTCTGTCCCTCTCCTAATAATTGCTGTAGGGAGGGGAATATGTTTTCCGACCTATGAAATTCTAAGCAAATGCTCCTCGTAGCTGTCACCATTTTCCTGCCTATTAACCATCTGTAGTGCTCCATACGCTTACCCAGCCCTGAGCAGATTGAAAAAACTCAGCTGGGGGATTCCCGTGCTCCTAGCCAAAGATACAACAGTAGCTGTGGAGGCTGCAGCCTCTCATGGCCACTACCCACGGGCCCTGAGTCCCCAAATACAGTTGGAATACGCTGAGGCCGAACAAGGGGTGAGTGCCCTGCATTTTTCCCCCTGCCCCCAGTCTCTGCAGCTCTGTGTGGGCAGCCACACAGATGAGCTGTAATTGGAGGGAATGGACAGCCATTCCTCCCTGTTCCTGTCTCCGTGCTACAAACACGCTTCATCAGTCTCTCCTCTGGGCATTGTGCCCCTCTGGCCTCCTACAGCTCCCTTTGTGTGGCCAACAAGCCATTTCTGCTGCCAGTCTGCTTTAGCCCTGACACAGCATCTGCAACTCCCCTTTGCTTTTCATTAACACATCCTCGAGCTACCTCCTGCCTTTCCCCCACCTCTTGGTCTGGACCCCGTCTCCCCCACCCTCCACCGCAGATATCACCACAGCAACCGGTTCCAACCAGGTTCTAACAAGCATCCAGCTACTTCAGTCTGCAAAGAGCCTCCTGCCAATATTCTCTGCTTGCCCATGAGGCCTCCCCACCCTCCTGTCCTCCCTGCAGTGAGTCCTGCTTCCCTCTCTGCTACACAGATGGGCCCCAAGGCCACTGACTCATCACGCCCTTTCCTGTAATCACCCCAGATGTGTAGAGCCCGGGACAGGATCACAGCCCTGGTCCACTCATCACAACCCCTAACTTCCTGTCAGCCACATAGATGTATACACACACACAAACTACACACACTTAGGTACCAACAGGTACATATCAGCTCCCAGGTAAATCTAGGTGCACACATAACACACTGTTGCAGCCAGACATGTGAATGCACGCACACACATACAAGACACACAGACATGCATGCCTGCAGGCATAGTCACAAGCACATACTCACACACTCACACAATGTTCACACACGCACATGAACCAGCATGCAGGCATTCACACACAGGCCCACACGAGCATTTGCATGAGATCCTAGGTCAATTTCTCCTCCTTTTCCACATTTTCTCAACAGCTCCATCTATCCCTTTACAGGCAGAAGAAAATCCTCTGGCTTGACCTAGAACTAGCTTCTTCCCCTTTTACTGGCGCTCCTCTTCACCCCTTTTCTCTCTCCTTTTCCACCGTCTTTAACAGCTGGCTTTCTGCTCTTTGTGAGGTAGACAGGGAGCTCTAAGTCCCTGGCAAGATTTTCAAGGGCAGAGGTAAAGCATGTCATCTGAGGTGTGTCACTTGCAAGACGGGAGCCTGAGGCTCTTCTGACTAGATATGACCAGAGACATCACGGGCACCTGCGAGTCTGTGCTGACAGTGCCTGATGCCGGTACCCACAGCTGTCCTGTCATCAGCCAGCCAATCAATATTCCTGTGTGCCCGGCTTGAGTTCTCACCTGAGAGTGGAAATCAGGTGGGCCCCCAGTGTGGAAAACACAAGTGTGCACACATATGTGTGTACGCTGGTACGTTAAATTGCCTGCAGTGTCAGAATTTGCCAAAACACAGGGACTGGAAAGCCTTCTGGGGGTGGAGGAGTGAGAACTATTAGACAGTTTCTATGACAGCAGCCCCCGACTTTGGAAGCACAAAGTCTGACAGTGGGCAGTTCCCAGGGAGGACTAGACAGGATATGAAGCCATTCTAGGGACGCAGCTAGAGCTCAGGAACTAGACTGAGAGCATGGAATGCTGATCCTAGGTTCCCCCCACTTACTGACTACTTGAGCTGAGCCTGTGATATAAGTTCCCTGAGCCTCAGTGCTCTCATCTAAGCAATGGGAGCAGCATTGCTCCTCTTGGGAGGGGAGATCCAACGAGCAACGCATGGGGATGTGCCAGGAAGCTGTAATGTGCCATTTCAGTGGGAGACGGTGGTAATAACAACCATGAAAATGATAACAATGGTCGTAAAATAGATAAGCTTTCATTGTCTGGAAAATTCATTTATGTGGAACAACTCATTTTTCCAGCAGGCTGGGGAGATGAGGCGTGACAGCATTATGATTTTTTCCCTTTAAAGTGCTTTTAACTGAGCCCAAGGAGACGTTCAGGTGGCTTCCACCTGCATTGAGTGGGAGGCTGGTCCTGCCCTGCACCCCTCCTAAGCCCCGCCTGCCCCCTCACCGCCTCACCTTCATGCCCCGTATCCTCAGCTTGGACCTCCCCTTTGACCGTGTCCCCGCCAGATGGGGGCTTTGCTGGGCTCCGAGGGCACAGATGTGACTGCCTTGGAACTCTGGTTCTTCGCTGCCTCACATGTGGTTTTCCTGGGGAGGGGCGGGGCAGGCTGAGTCAGAGGGAGGGTGCCCTGCCTGTTGCTCCCCCACTCTCAGACTCCACCGTCCATAAATCTGAGCAAAGAGTGGATGGGGCATGAATTGCTCCCTCTCAGGCAGAGACACTCATGTCATCCCAGGCCCAGGGAACGCCAGACCTCTCTCCTCGGCTGCCCTGCCTGCCCAGGTGACCAAGACACCAGAGGATGAGGGTGGGGGTGGAAGAGGAGGTAGATGCCTAGCCTGTCTGACTTCCCGCCCCGGCCAGGTCAGGGCTTCCCAGCCTGAGTGCACAGACTCCCATGCTGATCCTCTTCTCGAGGTTCTGTTTGGTGGGAGGAGGCCTCTGGGCAGGGCAGCTGTGCAGTGCCCACCTGGCTGACCTCTCCTTTAACTTTCATCTCCCCAAGCTTCTGGCCCAGCTACCTGACTCTGAACCTTTTCAATGGGGTACACACGCACCACTGTCTTCTGCAACAGCCTTCTGCGGCCCTGTGTGCAGGGTCCCGGGCAGGGCACGTGGAGCTGGGCACAGGGCAGGGCAGGGGCTGGTGAGGGGTTTCAGGCCTGCAAGCCCTCAAGGCCCTGCAGGGTCAGGTTGTCCCAGGTGAGGTGGGAGCTTGGGCCTTCTGCCTCTCAACACATCCCACAGGGATCTGGGATGTGTCCCTGAGATCCTGAGCCATCAAACAGTTCAGTGAGAGAGTTAATGTTTCTTCTGTTGAGGAGGTTATTATATCAGGGCCGTAAGCGGTGCTGCTACATTAACTGCAGCGATCATGGGTGAGGACTCATCTCAGAGAGCCTTGGCAGGGGGAGCCACAGCACACACTCGGGAGGGAGAAGCATCGTGCACAAATGGTACCCCAGGGTGGGAAGCAGAAATGGCGTCCATACCAGCCCTTGGCCCCCACCCCCAGATGCCCCTAAAGAGAGTGTGGGGCAGGCGAATCGGCCCAGAAGCTCAGACCCAATGTGTCCCATGTGTTAGCAGCCCCAACCTTGATCCTTCCCAGCCCAGCTTGTTCCTCTCTTCCAGGAAACCCTCTGGGACCCCCTGGCCCTCACTGCTCCCTCTCTCCTCTTGACTTCAGTGGCCTGGATCTTTCCTTCTAACCATTACAGCCCTACTCCTGTGGACACCCATTCTTGTGGGAGTCCTGTATTCAAGCTCCAGGGGTCAACTAAGGAGCCCCCTCTGCTGAGAGGCAGTATGACATGGTGATGGTGACAACGGGGTCCCTGGAGTTAGACCACTTGGGTTCCAAATCCCAGCTCTAACTCGTAAGTAGCTGTGTGACTTTGGGCGAGGTTCATAACCTTGCTGTGATTTACCTCCTTCATCTGTGAAATGGGGACGGTAATGCAGAGTTGTTGTGGGCATGAAGTGAATTAATATGTGTGAAGTACCTGAGACATTGTTAGATACCATGAGAGTGTTAATAATAATAATAGTAGTAGTAGTAATAATAATAATAATTTTAATTGCCCCAGGTCTGGCGTCTCCCTATCTTGATCCCCAACTCTAGGTCTGCAACTGGGGGTCTCTGGCTGCTGTGACCAAGGTAAGTCACAGCAAAGAATACCCAGAAAGAGTACAGGCTTTGGAGTCACACTGACTGGTTTCCAGCCCACAGTTCTCTTCCGGCCAGGTCCCCTCCTCTCTCTGAGCCTCAGTTTCCTCTTCTGTAAGTAGTACCTCCCTCCGAGGGTTGGTTATAAGGACTGGGGAGAAAGCATGTTAAGCTCTGGCACACAGAAGGCCCCCATTCATGCTATTCCCTCATTTGTGATACAAAACAACCTGGGCAGGGCTTCCCTGGTGGCGCAGTGGTTGAGAGTCCGCCTGCCGATGCAGGGGACATGGGTTCGTGCCCCGGTCCAGGAAGATCCCACGTGCCGCGGGATGGCTGGGCCCGTGAGCCATGGCCGCTGAGCCTGTGCGTCCAGAGCCTGTGCTCCGCAACGGGAGAGGCCCTCGTACCGCAAAAAACAAACAAACAAAAACAACCTGGGTGTGTCCAAAGCCGCCTGACTGAGGGCAGCGTGAAGGGGAAAGGGATGCACTGCGGGAGGGCTGAGGTGACAAGGGGTGTGTTGCCCAGAGAGCCGGAGAGATGGAGCCCGCCAGACTCGGTGCCCACCCAGACACAGCCATCACCTCCCCACACCCGCAAAGCGGGTCCCTCTGGCCCAGGGCTGTGCGGGAGGCTGCCAGGCTGGAGAGAACAAGGCAGTGAGGCTGGCGGGTGGTGGAGCCCAGCCTGCCGACGCTCCTCAGGCCCCTTCCTCCCGGCTCCGTGACCTCTGCTACCTGAGGCGTGTGACCTGGACCCCTCCACCTGTCAC
Organism: Monodon monoceros; assembly: GCF_005190385.1. Lineage (NCBI taxonomy): Eukaryota > Metazoa > Chordata > Mammalia > Artiodactyla > Monodontidae > Monodon > Monodon monoceros. The sequence goes on along the minus strand of NW_021703778.1, from coordinate 76,055,048 downwards.
TCTGCTCTGGTTCCCCCTCTGCCAGCCGCCCCCAAGGTCAGAGGCCTCAGAGCTCTTAGCAGCCTCCCACCAGCCCCCATTCCACCTGCTCTGTTCTTTCTCCACGCCTCCCTTCCTCTGGGAAGCAGGAACTGGGCTCCACAGAGGACACAGGGCGGAGAACAGCGGAACGGCAGAAGCACTAAGCGGAGACGCTTGCAATGATGCATGTGAGGAGGATGTCAGACCTTCCACACCCTAACAGCAAGCTTGCTCCTGCAGGGCACGTGGTATTTGCACCCCTGTGGGCTTCCCGGTGCAAGGAGAGGACAGAATCGGGGGTGAGCGATGGACTTAAGTCGCAGCAGTGCCGTGACACAATTCAGGTTGGAGCCCATGACCCCAACTTGCCAGCCTGTCTTCCACTCTCCTGATGTCTTCAGCCCCTTGTCCCCTCCCCTGGGCATCTGGCAGGAGGAATTCCAGGTGGAAAGAGACCGGGGAAGGGCGATGGACAAGGCTAAGGGAGTCTGCTGGTGCTGACTTCGCTCAGGCATAGAAAGAGTTAAGCAAGCACTTCCCTCAACACACACCACAGAGGTCGGATGGGGCTAGGTGAGCAGAGAAGAAATAACTCTGGAGGGGTGAGGCCCCAGGGAAAAGAGGAAGCTTTTAGCAGGTGGAGGGAGGCTGTCAGAGTAATGGCTTTTCTTGGCACAGCTGACTCCTCTGGGCCTTGATGTTATTCTAGAAACGAGAGCTAGAGGGGCCTCTGATTCCTCACAGAATTGGAGAAGGGGAGCAGCTCACACCCTGCTCTCAGCCCCCATTCTGTGCCCTCTGCTGGCACAGGAGAAGCTGAGTTCTAGGGTCCCTCAGGCCTCTGATGGAGCTCGGGTCTCCCAGTGCAGTCTCAGAGCCCAGGGGGCCTCTCTGGGACCTGCCTCCACACAGCCGCCTGCAAGCCTGAGATCCTCCCTCCCTGTCCCTAAAGCCCTGGCCTGGCTCTAGCAGGGGCCCGGGAGGAGCTGCCAGGTGCTGCCTGCTGTCCTGAGGCTCAGACTTATTCCAGCCATGGGAGCAGGGCAGCCACCCCAGGATGGAACCGGGGCTGGGCTCAGAGGCACAGTGAGGTAGTCCTGGGTCCAAAGGTGCAGGAAATGTGACCCCCGCTTCAACCCAGCCCACCCCTCAGGGCACTGGAGGGGTGTGTGTATGTTTGACAAACTCCAGCCAGGCCCAAGCACAGCTGTGAGTGGGAGGGGAGAAGGACTCGGCTTTCCTTCTGTGAGGTCAGAACTAAGGGGAACATGTTGTCTGGTTCCCAGGGGCTACAGCTGTGAGTGGAGGTGAGCACTGGAAATGCATGGGATGTTGATGGAGAAAGAGGGCAGGCCCCTGAGGTACTCCCCACCCTCCACTGTCCTCTGAATGCCCCCTAGGGCACACACCTCACGGGTGGAACCTGTGTGTCACTGTCCCTGTGTCCAGGAAGTCTCCCCTCACTCCTCTCTTTCCGCTCCCCCATTACAAGCGCACATGTGCATGCATGGATGAGTGCGGACATACACATACATACACATACACAGGATGCCCCAGAGAGGTTTGTGTGCCACACTGTACCCAATCTCTGTACACAGTCCCCAGTGTACCAGCCCTCAAGCTGCCTCCACGGTCTCTAAGCCCACCTCCCGCTCTGCCTGTCTTCTTGGTCTTCCACATTCCTCAAAGCATCAGAGCATGAACAACTGTCAAGGTCCGGCCTCCTCCTGGGCAGGGCTTTGGAAGGATGCAGGCCACCTGTGTGCCAATCCCAGGGCAGCCCCTGGGAGATCATGGGAAAGGGAAGCACCCCAATTTGGGTCTGTTCTGGCTGCTGGGGCCCTGGCTGGGCAGGCTCCTGAATCCTGAAAGTCCAGAGGGATATTCCCAGAAGCCCTGGGGAAAGAGGTGGCTGGGTAGATTGGAGAAGGATATGACGGAGGGCAGAACCTTTAGGTGGATGGGTGGCAGAACAAGAGGTCTTGTGACCTTTTGACCTGTCCTCCACAGCCCTGCTGCTCTCTCCCAGGGAAACTTAGAGGGAGGTGGGGGAACAGGCTCAGATTAAGATTCCTGCAGGCCTAGCACAGGGAGATCAGCTCGGTGCTTTGTGACCACCTAGTGGGGTGGGATAGGGAGGGTGGGAGGGAGGGAGACGCAAGAGGGAAGAGATATGGGGATATATGTATAGCTGATTCACTTTGTTATACAGCAGAAACTAACACACCATTGTAAAGCAACTATACTCCAATAAAGATGTTAAAAAAAGATTCCTGCCGGCCAGATGCTGGTGTGTCATGATTGGGCCTTATCCTGTCCCGAGGAGGCAGGGCAATTCCGTTCTACCTGGACCCTCCATGCAGGTCTCTGAGCCAGGAAGGCCAGCCTCCCTCATCCTCCTGAAGTCTAAGAGGCACACAGACTCCCAGGTCACAGGCCTACCTCTATCCCTGGAAGGCACAGAAAAACCCCATGACCTCCTCCTCCCCCAGAGGCCCAGCCTTGTGCAACAGGGACAAAATGGGAGAGTTGGCCTCTGCAGAGATGGTCATCTGAACGGGCTGGTCAAAGGCTGGATTCTTGTGTTGCTGACCCTGCCTGGGCTGGACCAGGGAAGGAATGTTTCCTCGAGGAAGCAGGGTTTGAATAGTTGGAAAGGAGGACCTTCCCAATCGGAGAACAGAGCCTGAGGCTCAGAGGGGTCATGAGCTCATGGGCAGCTCTGGGGAGGGACTAGCTGGCCCATCTAGGGTCCGTGGGTTGGGAGCATGGGTTGGAGTAGTGAGAGAGGAAAGCGAGGCTTGTGGGCCTCCCTTACCCCATTCCCTCTCCAGCCCCTTCTCTCCACACCCAAATGCGTCATCCTCTGAGGCCAGACAGGCAGGAGGGAAAACCCCTGGCCGTCACAAGGCCAGAGGACAGCTGGGCCTAGCTGGGCAAGAAGATGCGGCCTGAGGCTCCATGAAGGAGGAGCTGAGATCTGAGGCAGGGAGTGTCTGGTCTGAAGCTCCCTTCTCTCGCCTCTCCCACTTCACCAGACAACAGCCCATCCATGGCACCCCCCCACTCCATGATTGCCTCTCCCCAGCCCCCAGTGCATCTGGTCCTTGTGGGTTTTGAGCTCTTGGGAGGCTGCCACTTAAAGGCATGAGCGGGGCTGCTATTCTCAGCAAAGTGATGGGCTCTCGTCCTAGGTTTCATTTATTAATTGGACTCTAATGAACCATCACTAATTGTTGATGGTGCTACACCACTACAGGCGGGCCTCAAGTTAGAGAATTGAGGTGTAACGGGGGTGTAAACCGGAGGCCAGCCATCTCGCAACCACATGGGCGTGGCTCCTCCCCTGCACTTTCCTGCAGGGAGTGGGGACTGCTCTAGAAATCAGAAATGGCACATTCCAAGGAACTCTGAGAGGAGCACTCTGGCAAAGGGAAAAATCTTTCTGTAAAACCCAGAACGCTCCCCACATCTCTACCCACACATCATCTGAAATAGTCCTGCTGTTCTCAGGGGAGCCCCTTCTGGTCAACAGGCACCCCTCCGCATGGCATCTCAGAAAGGCAGCAGGGCAGGGATAGTCTTTCCATATGGTCCAGGGGGAAACCAGAGCCCACAGAGCTCTGGGACTGGTCCAAAGTCAGACTCAAGCCCCAGTCTGTCAGGCACTATCACATCTTTTATCCTCTCCAGAGGAGAACTTCCTTGTTTTCCAGGGAGCCCTTTTTCTCTCTTGAGGCAGGAGGTGGTACGGGGCCAAGAAGGGCCCCTGCCTGTGCCATCTGCCGGCCTTTGGAATATCTAGCTGTGGCCTATCCTGTGGCCTAGCTTGGTGGGGGGACCTGGGAGCCATCTTCTTAGGTGGAGGAGAGAGGGTCCAGCTGTCAGTCAACACCATAGCCCTAGGGGATGGAATGACAGCCCCCTTGACAAGGGACAGCCCTGGGTGGGACAACCCCGTGAGATCCACCATGACTTGGAATTCTTCTTGATAGGTCACTCTGAACATCCCCTCTTCTGAGTATCCCCTTTCTCATGGATGCACCTTTAGAGCAGGAGGAACGTGGGCAGACATACAGGTGAACTTCCCAACCTCAGAAGAATGACTTGAGATGCAGAGCCCTACCTCCTGCCCCCTTCCAAGAGACAGCCTCCCTGAGGGGTCCTGGTACCCAAGTTCTGGAACCTGCTCGGCTGCCTTCTGCCTTGGGAGACTGTGGGCATAGGACAAGTGAGTACTGTCTACCACCACTGCCCTCCTCCCACTAGGCTGTGAACTCCTGGAGGACAGGGATTTGCCTTGTCACTGCTGTAGCTGTTCCCAGCTCCCAGGCTGGGCACAGTGGGACCCAGCAAGTGTTTGCTGAGTGAAGGGAGGGGTGGCAGACCCTTGGAAAACCACGTGGAGACAGAGGTAGTCCCTCCTCTCCAGCTCTGTTAGGCCAGCCCCCAGTCCAGACTGCTGGGACCCTGCTTTAAACGGTGGCAGCTCATCAGTACCGCCCTGGAAGCAGCTCTTGGGCTGGGAGGAAGGTTCAGATTCCAAATTCTAGTCCAAACGCATGTCCTCAAAAGGAGGGACGCAGAGCTGTGGGGACTGGGGTCCCTTGAGATTCTGGGGCCTTGGGGCCTTGAGACCCTCGGTCCAGCCTGGGTCCTGGCCGCCATGTCCCTGCCTGGGGCCCTGTGGCTGGATCCTGGGTCTGTTCCTCCTGGCCACACTGACCATCCTGATTGCCCACAGCTGTAGTCATGGTCTGCGCCCCCCCACCCCCACCCCAGGCCCTGCTTTGAACATCCACAGAACACAGCATGCACACGGCACTCCCCACAGGCCCTGGGGCTGCCTGGGAAGTCAGAAAATGAGAGACGGGGGAGGAAGAGGGGCTGATGGGGGACCACCACTCCCTCCCCTCACTCGGGGCGAGCCGCACCTCTGTCTCTACCTTTGTGGGAACAGGGAAGGAGGAGGCCACAGCCTGCCCTCCCCAGAGAGAAAACCGCTCAGCCTTGGGAGCATTCCCGGGCCAGACAGACAGGATTAATGCGCAGGCTCATGGGCTGTGGTTCTGAGTCCTGGCTGTACTGACTGCAGGCTCATCCTTTAACAATCTCTGAGCTCAGCTCCCCCCAATAATCGCTCTCTGTAACGCACAGGTTTCTGGATGGACGAGAAGACCAGTTTGGGGAAGAATGAGTCTGGGGTGGAGTGTACACTCACCGGTGGGTCCAGGGGCTGGAGCTTAGGAGAAAGGCCTGAGCTGCATCTAGACATCTGGAACCTTCAGAATAGGGGTTGGGGTGGGTAGCCTGAGGTGAGCTAGATCTCCCAGGAGAGTAGAGATGCAGGGGAGAGTCGAGGACTGAGCGGGAACATGGGCATTCACAGGGTACAGGGAGAAAGGACCCCACAGAGGAGTGGGCAGAGAGAGAAGGGGGAATCAGGATGGGAGTGTCCTGGAAGAAAAGAAAGAAGGGGCTTCAAGAAGGGGGATGCCTCTCAGACTCGTATAAATGCTGAGCAGCCGTGGGGCAGTATCTGGCCCCTGGGAGAGGAGGACAGTTGGTGAAGCTGGCTGTGGAGTTTGAGTCTGAGCAGGCTGAGGGTTCAGGACGGGAAGACGGGAGGTGAGACTCAGATCCAGCTGAGCAGAGGTGTTTGCTCTGCCGGTAAAAAGTCGTTGATTTCACATAACAATGTGGATTTCTGGCTTCTCTTGAAAAATTGAGAGCACGGACAACCCAAGCCTGCATTCCTCCCTCCTTGGCAGAAATCAGCAAGGGTGCCTGGGGGCTGCTCTCAATGAGCCAGTGCCCTCAAGTTTGCCAGTGGATTCAGCTCTCTATGGCATCATACACCCGGCTGACTTCAGTGTTTATTAACTGGCTTGGGACTTGAAGGCACTGACCATGCCATCCCTGGCCATTCCTTCTGGTGGAATCTCATTGTGTGTGTAGGGATGGGAACAGACAGATATGGGGAGAGCACAAGGGCAGAAGGAGCTGAATTGGAACCTGAACCCTGGCTCCCTGGCCAGTGGCCTCCCTCCCTCTTCGATAGATGCTAGACCACGGGGCATGTGACCCTGAAGCCAGTAGGGGCCAGGCAAGGGCAGAGCGAAGCCAGGCCGAGCCTGGAGGGGGCACCAGGCCTCCTGGCTGCTCAGGGTGTCCTGGGAGGGAGGAGGAGCCCCGTCAGCAGCTGCATTGTCCGTGCTCAGAAATAAGCAAACCAGACAGCCTATGTCTAATGCAATGAGGACAGCAGGAAGGCCCCCGCCGGCTTGCCTCATTTCCTGAAATCTCCCCACTACTACTTGCTTCTTTTGGTAAGCATTGTCCTTTTCGGGCTGCTCCTCCAGGATTCCAGCAGTCCTGGGGGAGAGCTCAGGCTTTGGGGGCTTGAATAAATGTTTCGGCATGAGAAGACCTCACGGGCCCTTGGCAGAGGTGATGGGGGAACATCTGGAAAGAATCCTGTGGCTTCAGTCTGGCTGGGGGTCTCGGGCCAGCCTCCTTCTAAGCACTGATGACAGCTGTGTTTATAGCCCTGGGACATGGGGATGTTCTCACTGAACAAAGATTCTGAGGCACTGAGCCTCAAGGGACTGACGTCATTTGGAACAGGTGCAGGTAGGTCAGGCCACGCCATAGGCAGGAGGTCCTGCGTGGAAGATAAGACCCAGGATTCTCAGGGCCTTCTCTACCACGTGACTTCTCCCACAGGCATCCTGCTGGGAAGGAAGGAGGCTTGGCCTCTGCCGGAGCAAGTGGCCGGTTGTCAAGATGGGGACAGTCATCTTCGTCTGCTCCACTCCCACTGGCCATCCATGTGAACTTCGTCAAGTCCCTTCACTGCCCTGGGTCTTAGCCTCCTTGGCTATCACATGGGGCTAATGCAACCTGCCTCCCAGGGCTGCTTTATTAGAGCCAGCGTGCCTGGAGACCCAAGCTCTGAGTGAGCTCAGTGTGGGGCTCAGCAGCAAATGGGGGCTGCTTTTTACTCCTGGTGCTGTCCATGACCACTGTCACTGTGAGTGTTATTGTTATTCTTGCGAGTCCAACCCTCTGGCTGCTGAGACAATCTCCCAGGTCACCTGTGGTTCATACCAGACCTCCACCTACTTCGCCCAAATTCCTGCCCTCTGGGGCCCTTGGCCAAGGTCCACAGCCAAACAAGGGAACGTGTGAGCAGGCAGGTCCCAGGAGGGGTCTTCAGACTGGCCACTGGATCTTCTCTGTAAGTCTGGGTTAAGACCCTGATGCCAACATCCCCTTCCAAGGGCAACAGCTACGTAAAGGTCGAGGTGGAGAGTGAGGTGGAAAGAGCTTTTGATTTGGGAATCCTGGATCCTGGGTTGGGCACCCACTAGTTCTGTGACTTTGGGCAAAGTCACAAAAATGCCCTGAGCCTTAGTAACCGCATGTATAAAATGAGGACAATGTTACCTAGTTCATGGGATGGAGTGATGAGTAAATGATATCACACACACACACACACACACACACACACACACACACACGTTCCTTTCTTACTAGCACCTCTGACAAATCTGCCCTACTTCAGTATCTTCTTCAGTTAGTCACCAGGGTCAGGGCTCTCAGGCTTATCCAGGAAAGGAAGCAGCCCTTCCCCTCCCAGTACTTGCTCTGTCCCTGCTCATTAGCTCTGGGCAGCAGGCAGTCAGAGAAGCAGCTGCCAACTGGCAGCCCAGCCATCCAGCCTTTGGCCAAGGGTCAGAACCCCACAGGCCGCCTCCTGGCTGGCCCCTTCTCCACACTCTGCCTGCTGGGGTACTCCCCACCTGTCAGGACCACTGCCTTCCTGATCCCTGCTGTGCTCTGACAGACAGGTCTCTCTGTGCCAAGCTGGGAGGCAGGTGCTGGGCACTTCTCAGGCCCCAGAGCCTTGAGCCAGGCCCAGACCACTCAGGGGAGACCCTGGGCCTGACCACTGACCCAGCAGACCTGGGTGTGGAATCCGTTGGGCAGTACACCTGGGGCTCTTTTTGCCTCTAAGGAACTGAGTCCATTTCCCAGGCCAGAGCACAAACCAGCCCGGCAAGCCTGGGACAGCGTGGAGGCCAAGCCTTATATCCTGGCCATGGGAAGGTCAAGACTCAGAGAGGGGCAGTGACTCCCCTGAGGTCACACAGGGAATCAGGGGCTGTGGGCCAGACTCTGGGTTCTCCTGATTCCATTCTGGCTTCTCTCCACTGACCTGTGGTTTCTTCTGCTAGGTCTCACGTGCCCACTGTGACTCTTACTAAGGATACCCCCTCTCCCTGTGTGATACTTTAGACCTGTCAGCATCTCCCAGATGGTGGTCTGGCTCCACCATCTCTTCAGCCCATTGGGACAGGTTCCCAGGTGAGGTATTCAGCATCGAAAGGTAAAGTAACTTTCCCAAAGTCACAGAGCACGCTCAAAACATGGCCAGATTCATTCATTCATCTGTTTATTCATTCATTCAACAATTATTAATTGAGAGCTTCCTATGTTTCAGAGTCTGTGTTGAAAGTAGGGATAGGATGGTGAAGGAAACAGACCTGGTGGTTGCTCGTGGAACTAGTGGGGGACAATGGGATGAGGCACTGATGAAGAATAAGCCAAGAATCACATCAAAGCACATGAAACACGCGAAACTGCACCTCCAACACTGGAGAAGTACACAGTCCCATGGAGGCATGTAATGGGGGAGGATTAGGCCTGATCTGGGAGGTCGGGAGGGCTTCCTTGAGGAGGTGATGACTGAGCTGAGATCCAAAGAGGGGAGGGGAAGAGAGAATGTTCTGGGGGAGGGAGAGTGCAAAGGCCTGGGGTGGGAGGGAAGAGGGTCTGCTCAGAGCATTGAGAGATGTTTGTCCATCGGGTGTGGCTGGAGCAGAGAGAGGGAGGTGGGGTCATGCTGCTGGGGAGCTGGAGGGGCTGACAAAGACCCAACCATACTGGGCCTAGAATCCTCAAACCCTGAGAGCAATGTGAAGGGTTCAAAGAATGGGTTCCTCTGGTACTATGGCACCACAGTATCGAATGGTAACCTGCCTTTGAAGGGGGTTTGAAGAGGGGCAATATTAGATGTACCAAGAGCAGAACACTGCAGTAACCTAAGGTGGTGGAGCCGGCAGAGAGAAGTGGATAAATTCAAGATCGGAGAGGAACTGACACGACTTGGCAATGGATTGGATGGGGGCAAAAGAATGTGATTACTGATGCCAGGATGAAGATGAGCTCACACGAAGAGAGAGTATAGAGAAATAAGAGAGACCTAGGGTTGAAACCTGTGACAGGCCAACATTTAATTCCAGGTAGAAGTGTTGAAGAGGTACACATAGAAGAATATAAGAGTAGGGCATCTTGGAAGCCAAGAAAAGCAAGGGCCACCAACACAATCGGTGGTCATGAGGGGTTAATGCCACTGAGAGACTGCGAAAGATGAGATACCCATTGGAAGGAGAACTAGGCATGATGATCTCTGGTGACTTCAGAGACAGCTATTTCAGTGGAGAAGTGGGGTCAGGTTGGAAGCAAGTCAATGGCTTAGCTGGAAAGAGGCAGAACCAACCACAAGATGAGCCAAGTGGACCTGTTGGTCTGTCATAGTCGCCACTGGAGGACACACCCTATTACTAGATTGGCTCAAGGCTAGAGCCTGCATGGTGGAGGGAAGTGGCTACACCCCAAACTAGGGAGGCCCCATCTTGGACCTGAACCGTATTCTGCTCCTCACTAATGGGTTGAGTAAGTGGCTCTGGGCCACTTTCAGGCCTGTGCTTCAACCCTCCCCCACCTTGGGGCCCCACAATGGGCCTGCCTGCTGAGGACACAACACCCCAGAGAGGAGGAGGGAGCTCGGCAGAGACAAGACCCTCCAGGACCCCATTCCCAGTCTGAGGTGAGACAAATGGGATGGAAGAAAATAGGAAACTAAGCCAGGAGACCGAGCTGAGGGCACCAAAAGACAGGCAACAAAAAATGAGAAAAAAATGCTTTGAAAGACTATAAAATTATATATATTCAATATATATTATGTAATATGATTTAATAGTATTTAATATATATATAGTATATAATATATATTTTGAGCATTGAAATATTCATTGTGAGAAAAATGAAAACTTTGGTGGATTTACTTATGCCTATTATATGATTTGTTACTGTGTATTTGGAATCAGACATGGTGGAGGGGCGGATATCATATCCTTTCCAGGGGTTAGGGCTTCTGAGGGTCTCGGTCCTCCCTCTGGGGTTCCTGCCTCGGGCGGGGGGCTCGCACTGAAAGCCCTTTTCAGGTCCTGACAGCTGGGCCTTCTTTCTCAGAAGCCCTCCCTTCTGCTTTCATTTGCATCTCATTAGCACCTCCTCGGCTGGTGGCAGCTCAGCCGCCCGGAGCCCTGGAACGCAGGCTGCAGGCTTGCCTAGGCCCTGCTCCCTGCCCCCTCTCTGGGTGGAGATGGGTGCACGGATGCACCAACCCCTCCACACCCCTCACCCAGGCTCCGCGGCTTGGCTCCCGCTGCGCGTTCCCATGGCAACCGGGTGATGGCGCAGGTCGCGGTGGCTCTGTCGAGGAGCCAGGGGCCGCCCAACTCCCCGCCCCACCGCCCAAGCTGGATTGGTGATAGGCGGGGCCTCAATCTCCCGAGATGATCGGCGATAATTGGTTTATGGAAATAGCTGAGGGGAGAAGGCGAGCTCCCTGCCAAGCCTGCTCTCAGCCACCTGTCCTTCTTCACCACGGAAATGGAGTCGGGGGAGGGGAGGGCCGAGGAGCTGGGCAGGGGAAATGGGGCTTTGGAGACAAGCGTTTCACCTGTTGGGCTCCAGCACCTCATCTATCCCACTTTCACTGTGTGTGTGTGTGTGTGTGTGTGTGTGTGTGTGTGTTAGGGAGGGGTTGTTGTCATAGTAACCTGGGGTGTTTGCCTCAGTGCTCCTTGACCCCTAAGTGTGCTCAGGCCTATACCGGGCATATTGTTGGGGAAATGGAGAGGGAGACATGAGATCTGTCCTTGGGAGCCCCAGTTTAGGGGACAGAGGAGCAGCACATAACTTCATTTATATAAAGTACGTCAGACCAGTGTTGCCACTGCTGTCCGTCTTCAAAGGAGAGAGAGCTCAACTTGGACGGGCGCCTGGAGGAGGAGGCTCACAAACAAGGCTTTGAAAGTGGATTTTGGCAGATGTTGGCGTAGGCACTCCCCAAAAGAAAATGTGGGCAAAGCCTGTAGGCAGGCACTGAATGCTACTGGTATTGGTAGAGGAGGGGAGGGGTAGGTAGCTTGGTGGGGAGGCCCCAGTGGCTCCCAGTGTCTACAGAAGGGGCTAAGGGATGGCAAGCTCATGGGAGGGGATTACTGCACGGGGCTTTATAATCAAGACTGAGTAGATATCCAACATCCATACAGAAGCTTGGCTGGATGGAGACTCTGTCACCCCAATACCCTTCCAGGAGAAGTGAGGCCCATGAAGGGGGAAGTGGACATGGCATGGCAGGCCTCGCTTGGATACCGGGCTGTGAGAAGTGTGTACCCTGACTCCGGCTGGCTGGAGGGGAGCGTGCATTAAAGGATCAGAAGGAACTAGGGAAGCACCTGTAATAGAAATGACTGGAGAAGTGGTGGGGGCCAAGGAGGAGGATCCTACCCCAGGACTGGGCATGGTAAGATGGGGCACTCAGAGGCTGGGAGAACAGCCCTTAGGCCTTCTCTTTCCTTTGACCATCACCTCCCACTGAGTCCAGCCCAGGCCTCTGCATCCAGGGGCCCTGCCCCACTGAGGTCGATTCGTGGCCAAACACTGGTCAGCTGGTTGTGGGATCACGGAGTGGCTCTTCCCTCCTTCCCCAGCCCTTTGGGCGCTCATATCCCAAATATCCATACCCTGGTTTCTGCTCCAGCTTGGACACCATCCCCTGCCCTCGCTCTCAGCCAGCTACTTATACTACCACATAGGGCCATGGCTCAGAGCCATCCTTAGAGGCAGGAAGGTTGGTGGCCCCATGGAGAGTGACTGTGATGACCTCTTTATCAGAGGGAGGCAGGTGGCTGATGACAGAGCCCACATTCTGGAAGGTATTCGTGGGCTCCTCTGGGCCCTCGGTGACCTGTGGGGAAAGTCAAGGCTGAGCGCCTCTTCCAGTGTGCTCACCTCCCTTTACTGCCTCCCTATAACTCTACCCCCTCTCGGTTCCCCTCCGAGTGGCTGTCTCCCTCTGTCAGCCCCACAGCCAGTCTGGAACTACAGGGGCAGTCACCTTTGACCCCGTTTTCTCCCTACCTCTGTCCCACACTCCACGTCTCTGTCTCCCTCTCGCTTCTTCCAGTCCTGGATCTATCACTTCCTGCAGAATTAGACAGGCCACTTCACCTTTCAAGTCCAGTCCCACCTCTAAGCCTTTGCTTTTGCTGGTATCCTTGACTGTAATTTCTAAATCCTTCCCTACTTTTGAGGTTCTAGCAATTGGCCCTCTTTGCTCCTGCAACCTCACCCCAGGCCAGCTGTCACTTCAGGTCCCTCCTGTGCACTGCGCTTTATAGTTTACAAAGCCTCTCCACATCCATGGAGTCACCCAAAGCATTAAGTAGGGATGAATGAATGTGTCTTTCCCAGATGCCTCATCCATCGTCTACCCAGAAAACCCTGCGGACCAGGAAGGAGGAGAGGTGCCTGCCTGCACACGGGGCCTCCTAGGCTGCTTGCCCCAAGCAGACATACGTGCAGGAGCTCAACAGCTCAGCATCTTGTGGATTCACACGCTGGAAAGCAGAACCCTGAACCAAGACAGCAAAGTGGGAAAGGGAGGGAGCTTACCAAGGCCCGAGGAAGGCTCAGTTTGACTCCGGAGGCAGTGGGGAATCCAGGGAGGGTAGCAGAGTCAGGGTATGGACGTGGGGCTGCTGAGGTTGAGGTGTCCTGTCCTCCCTCGGCACTGGCTGCCTGGCTCTCATGCCCAGTCCCGGGGCGTTGACACAGTTGACCCAGATTAAGCATCATCTGGCAGGAGGCCACGCCCCACCTTCGTCCCTCCCGCTGATTCAGCTCCAGCTGATGTGAGAGGCCCTCCTGGCCCCGGGAGAGAAGCAGCGGACCTCTTCAGCTTGGAGATGGGGCCCTGGGGGAGGGCATCACTGGGGGCCGACCCTCTTATCTGGGAAGCTTGGCCTGTCAGTCCTGCATTTCAGGGCAGGCTGTGGCAGGGGTGGCAGAGTCCTCAGAGCGGGAAGAGTCCACGGAGACCATAGAGAACCATGTGAGACAGAGGCCCAGAGAAGAGGAGGGCCTGGTCCAAGGCAGGCTTTGTGCTGGTGGCAGCCCCAGCAGGCTGGGTCCCCTGACTCCGTCCTGATGAGCACTGAGTGTCTGGAGGGCTGGCTTTAAACCAGCTCTACCTCTCACCACGGCGGGACCCAAAGCCAGTTGTGCTCTGAGAATCGGTTTCCCCAATGGAACGATGAGTGCTTAAACCAGACCGTCTGAAACTTGCCCTGCTTCCTCTGTGAGGGTCCAGGTTCCCCATACACTTCTCCCCCTTTGAGCCTGGGGGTCCCGGGCACATTGGCTTCTGACTCTGGGAAGCCTCCGGGCCGAGGCAAAGGGGAGAGCTTTTGATGGCTGTTCTTTCATGCAGTTCCCTGCGCTACTCCAATCTGTCAGCATCTCCTGCCAGCTCTATCTTCACACCATGTCTAGAATCTGACCTCTTCTCACCATCTCCACTTGGATTCAAGACACAGAATTCCTGCACTTGCCTCCTCATTGCTTTCTCGTTTCTGTTTGCTCTGGCCCTCCCTCTGCCCTGCCCCATCTCACAGAACAGCCAGAGTGATCCTCTACAAATTTCAACCAGACCACATCACTTCTCTGCTCAAACTCCTGCAGTAGTAGCTCCTTGTTTCACACAGAGCCTCACTGTGGCCTGTAAGGACGATACACTCTGCTCCAGGAAGCTGACCTCGTCTCATCTCTGGGCCCCTTGCCCACTCACTCCAGCCACCTTCTAGTGGCTTCTCGCAGCCACCAAGCTGGCTCTTGCCTCCCAGCCTTTGCCCTGGCTGACCCTTCTGCCTGGACTGCTCTTCCCTACATGTCCATCTCTGCGGCTTGTTCCTTCACTTCCTGCACGTCTGACTCTTTCTCAGAAAGACCTTCCTGGTACAGGCTGTGGTCCTTGCCTAGCAAGATGACTAATTAGGAGGTGAGAACATCACCCCCCTCCCCAGCCCCAGAAGTGCCAGCCCTACAGAGACTCTCCTTCCCTTCCTCTGGCTGAGGAGCCCCTCCCCCAACCCAGGACTCAGCAGAAGCCATCGCCATCTGCAGAGGTGTTGAAAGCTGCCCCCTCCTCCCCTGTTCCTCTGCCAGGCCAGGGCAGGAGGAGGGGGAGGGAGGTCAGTACTCAGAAGGAACGCCTGCCAGGTGGAGGGGGAAAGAAGGAGAAGCAGCCACATAGCCACCCCCTACCCTCATAGATCAGTGTGCCACCCTCACTGCACACCCCGTAACCCACTCACTCCCCAGCAGGTTTGATCTGGTTCGGTGATATAGGAGCAGGACTAGCAGCCTAGGGGTCGAGAGACCTAGGTTTCAGCCCGGCTATGCCCCCAACTCTCTAGGTGACCTCTCTGAGCCTTAATTTTCCCACCTGGTCAATGGGGATATCTGGAACGGTTTGTAATTCAGCCTTCCTAATAACTGGCCTGAGGTTCTTGCAGTGAGGTCAGGAGAGGTGACTAATGTCCCTCCCACTCCCAGATTCCCAGGAACTGCCTAAGATGGTAGCTCCAGCCCCCTGATTGCTGTGATGAGCTCCCTAGGGCCCCAGAAGTGAGGGCCCAACAGCATGGCAGTTGCCCAAAGGCTCTCAGTGACTCCCTGGCAGCCCCAAGTCCAGCCAGGCATTTGGCAGACCAGGCCATGAGTGGTGCCTCATCTACGCCCTCTGCATCCTTGCACCCTCTATGTCCTCTGTGCCTCCCTCTGGGACAACTGTCCGGGAAATAAAGCTTGCAGGGGCTTTGGCAAGAACGGTTCATGCTTCACCTTTGGGTGTGAGGCCCGCTGCCGGGCTGGCGCCTCCTGGTGAGGCCTGCAGGCGTGTGTCCGCTGGGCAGGCTGGGCCCAGGGCCAGGGAGGCCTGGGGCCAAGTAGGAGGCCTCGAGGGGGGACAGTGGGCCAACTTTTCTGCCTTCCCCTCTTTCCTGCCTATGTCTGGATGGGAATCTGCAGGCTTCCCTCAGACGTGTGCCTGCATCAGGACTGATGTCCTCTCCATGCCCCGCCCTTCCCAGGCCTACACTGGAGACTTCAGGGAACAGAAAATGTACAGGCTGGGTTACATGTGGGGCAGTGAACTGTGGGTGATGACGAAACTAAGTATGAGGTCCTACAAACCCATCTGTAGGGGTGACGTGAGCCCGAGGAAGGGAATTCACTTCCCCCGAAGACACCTCCTGCGGGCCAGGAGCAGAGCTGGATGCTTACACACCACTGGTTTACTCCCTGTTAACTCGTGCAGCACTGCTAGGGTGCAGAAATCAGTGGGCAGTATTTCTAGGCAGAGGTTTAGCTGGTTTACCACCGCCCAAGGCCACTCAGCCGGTACTGGCAGGGCAGGGTTATGATTCCAAAGCACAGCTCTCTCAGCTGCTCCACTGGGGCCTGGCACGTGGGAAGGCTCAGAAGTTGCTAATTCCAACGTCTTACCTCCAGACAGCCTGCCTTGCCCTCAATAAGCCAGGATTAGCCAGCAGATGTCCTGAGGGACCTGTGACTGCCCATCACTCAGGGCATTTGGGGATATGTGTGCTGGGGGGAGGGGACAAGGTGGGAGGGAGTAGGAAGATTGCACCAGCAGTGAAGGAGTTAATGGTCTATTGGGAAGGGACTTAAATTGGTTCTCCTGAGGGGAGAGATGGAAGAAGACAGTCTCCTCCACCCTTCCCTGGCCACTCCTCTGCCCAGCAATCTGGGAGGCCATGGGAAGCAAGGAAGCCAAGTTCCACCCTCCAGGATGCCCCTGGATCTGAAAGCCATGCCACTGGAGAGGCTCTGATGGTGGCCAGAGGAGGGGGCACTGGGCTGGGAGTAGTCATTTGGGCTAATTCACTCCAGGGGCCTCTGTTTCCTCAGCTCTATCACCAGGGCTTCGAGTTGAAAATGGTCCCTCATGTTCCTTCTCGTTTCAGCATCTAAACTTGCCTGGGAGCTATGACGGCCATGGTGAAGCCCTTCTATAGGTGAGGAAACAGGCTCAGGGACACAAAAGCCCTTGCACCAAAGCACACAGCTTAGCTCACAGGCACAGAGCCGGAAATAGAACCAGCGTCCATCCACCTCCACTTCCTGCTGTCTCTACTCTCCTCTCTCACTAGCAGTTCTTTGTATGTGACGTGCTTTCTCTGGGCCACAATGTATACACTCTAAAGCTCATAACCCGAGTAGCTAGTACTAGCACATGGTACTAACAATAGGAGTTGTGGTGTTTGGAGCAGTAGAGGCTTTTCAAAAGGACACAGAAGTCAAAAATCATAAAGAAAAGGATTGATATGATTACATTAAAAAATCCATACTGGGGCTTCCCTGGTGGCGCAGTGGTTAAGAATCCACCTGCCAATGCAGGGGACACGGGTTCCAGCCCTGGTCCCGGAAGATCCCACATGCCGCAGAGCAACTAAGCCCGTGTGCCACAACTACTGAGCCTGTGCTCTAGAGCCTGCAAGCCACAACTACTGAGTCCACGTGCCACAACTACTGAAGCCCGCGTGCCTAGAGCCCGAGCTCCACCACAAGAGAAGCCACCGCAATGAGAAGCCCGCCCACCACAATGAAGAGTAGCCCCTGCTCGCTGCAACTAGAGAAAGCCGCGCGCAGCAACAAAGACCCAACGCAGCCAAAAAATAATAAGTAAATAAATTTATTTTTTTTAAATCCATGCCAACTTCTATAATGGTTCAAAATTCACCACAAGACGTAAAAAAAAAAGACAAACTGGAGGGAATATCTGCAGTATATATAAAAGGATGGATATCCCTAATACATACACAAAGAACACTGAAACCTGTAAACATTACCATAACAAAAAAGACATGAATGGAGGACTCACAAAGAAATACTAATATGTGATATTAATATGTGACATGTAATTATGTACATTATGAACATCCTTATAGGGGATTCTACCCAGCTATCAAAAATGTTTCCCAAAGCTATGAATCAAATAAAACAAATCTGGCTCCTTCTCAGGGCTCCCATGCACCCTCCCTGGATCCCCGAATCCGGTTGGGTGGGCAGGTGGGAATGAGCTCCGGAACCACCTGGCAGCTTAGGGCCCCCAGGTCAGGCTGGCTGGGTGCCTGGTCCCATGTGTGTGACATTCCGGAAGGAGGCTTAAAGCAGGAGGGTGGAGTCAAGAGGAGGAGCCAGCTATGGGTAGAGAACACAAGGAACCAGAGACACCAACGTCAAGGGTAATAAAGTAGAAACGGCACTGGGGTCTCGGTACCCTTAGCTGTTCGGTTTATTTGACCTAAGAGTGTAACTGCAAAGAGGGTGTTCCCTAGTTAGCAACTACCTGTGTACCTTTGGCAAGTGACACAGTGAAGGGCATGGGTTCAGCCTTGCCAGTTAGCCCAAGTAAGGGTCATGCTGCTCTGTCACTGCTATTAAGCACCTATTATGTGTCAGGCACTCTTCTGAGTACTGGGAATAGAGTAGTGATGGAAACAGACAAAAATCCCTTCTCTCCAGACATCGGAGCATTTGTGGCCGGGGGAGAGGGCTGGGCCAGGGCTGGGAGACGGTGGAGCAGTGGGGCATGGGCACTGCCCAGGCAGCAACCTGGGAATCTCCTGGAGGATCTTGGAGGATGATGGTGAGCCATCGCGATAGGCTCTCTGAGCCTCTGTGACGCCCCAGCGACAAGAGGACAAAAACTCCTTTCCAGGCTGTGTGGGGGGGGGGGGGGGGGAGAGTGATATACCCAGTTCAAGCTACGTTTCTCTCTGGGTCACAGGGAGATGGGCAGAAATCACCAGATTGAGTTGATGACACCTGCAGGCACACCGCATTTCAGAGCCCATGTGTTCCAGGAGTATAGGACACCTCACCGGGAAAAGCCACAGCGCCTACCTCCTTCCCCATTTCACAGCTGTGAAAACTGAGGCCCAGAGAAAGGAAGCTTCTGTCATGATTCAGGAGCAAACAAAATAAGGGACTTTGAAGGAGAGATGAGTTCATGCAGGTGCACTCCCCATGACCCCAGGAGTCACCTTTTTCTTTTTCCGTACCATCCTCTTGGGGGCAGGAGTGTTTGGCCTTGTTTGCCAATCTTGGGGAGCAGTACTTGGTATTGCTGGGTGATCAATCCTGCTCGGACAGCTGGCCTGGGTACCTTGGAGTCTTTGGGGGTGGCGCACAGTATGGAGCATCAGTGTGGTCTCAGGGGTACCGGACACTGGCTCTGGGACCTGGGCAGGGGGAAGGGGGAGGGCAAGGGTCTGCCACTTTCTCAGCAGGGAGACATTCTGCAAGCGGAGGTGATGTGTGGGCTCTGGGCCATGGCCACCTGGGCAGGGGTCAGCAGCTGGGCAATAGGCTCTTGGCACCCCCAGAAGGTAAAGATAGGGGTGGACCGCTCTCTGCCCAGACCTGGAAAAGCAGTGAGCTCTTCCACCCACTTGGGTCACCTGGGCGACACTGTGTGAGATCACAGGGCAGGGCAGAAGTCACACAGACACCTGTCAGGTGCAGTGGCGGGGGAGTCCGAAGCCCTTCCTCCTATTCCTGGGGTTGTGTCCTGCCTGCTCTCCGGCATTCAGTCCTCATCCTTCCTGCTCTGGGTACTCCAAAGAGCCCATCAACCAAGATTCACCAGTGGTCCTGTGTGCCCGGTCACATGCTGACCACCGTGCAGGAAAGGAGGAGACCCAGACACTGCCTGCAAGGAAGTTGCAGCTTGGTTGGAAAAACAACTATTTCTGTTAGTGAACCTGCCGGCATCCTGCCTCTTTGGATGCCTGTAGCGTTCTGTTTGTATAATAGTAATAAACACAAAGTTCAGGAGAATGGTTTCCCCTTGGAGGGTGTGTGGGAAGATGGGGGAGAGAACGGGAAATAAGTAGATGTGGTATTGTAACGTTGTCCCCTTAGATTGGGTGGTCAGTTAAGAGGTGTTCATTATATTATTGAAAATAAATGATAGATAACTAAAGAGGGCTATGTACGGGTCAACAACTGTTCTAGAGTATGGACCAAAGATTATGACTGATCCAATTCTGAGCTCCACAAGAAATGATTACATAAATAACGACTCTTTTTTTTTTGAGCACTTACCACATGCCAGGCACAGTTCTGCCACCATGAGATGGCAGAATGAGGAGTGACTGGCCCTTGGCATGCGGGTGGAGTCTGCTCCATGGGGAGACGAGGCGTGAACTGGCCTCAAAGGATGATCAATACGGGGTGGGGTTGAGAGATGTCTGGAATACCCCTGTGGCCTGCCCCATTCTTTTGCCAGCTGCTTTAGACACCATACGGAGGGTTCTTCCCATTTTCCTCGGTTTGGGGGCCAAGAGCAGGCCCACCCTGGCAGCAGAAAAGCTGAGGACTCACCTTTGATTAGAACTGAAAGGTCACCAGCCAAGGTCACCCAGATGGTTGGGGATGCACGCTGTGAGTCCCACTTCCAGGTTTCTCCCCTCCCAGGCCTGGGCTGACAGTCACAATCGAGCATGCTTGGAGAAGGCCTAAGTGGGTGGTTCCCTAGTCTCCCTAGAGTGCCTCCCCCTTCCACTCAGTCCCAAGCGCCTGCCACCGCACCTCCTTAAATCCTGCACCCTAACTGCCTTGCCTGCCCTGCCCTGCAGCTCCCTGATTGCACCTGAGCTTTCTACAGCTGCAGCTCCCAGCCCGTCGGCCTTCCTGCCTGGGAAGAGGATAATGCAACTGGGCACTGGTTCCAGGCCGTCTGGCTCCAGAGCCCTAGTGAGCCCTGAGCCCTGCATGCTCAGCAGCCAACGGAAAGAGAGCCTTCCCACCGCCTCACTCACTGGCTGCCCAGCTCCCTGGACCAAGGGCCCCTGGGACACTCACTCCTGTGCTACACTAACCTTCCCTCCAGAACTGCTTACTCCTCACCAGTGAGATGGCCATCAGCCTGGGGACTGGATGTGGCTCTCCTACCTAACGACGCTACGAACCCCATCCCCCCTCCCGCGCACGCTGTTCTACCTGCCTCATTGCCCTTTCCCAGTAAGGGGAACTCCGCCTCCACCAGCCAAGGGAAATGAACCTGCTCCCCAAATGTCCAGAAGACCTTCTGCTCCCCTGCCCAGGGGACCAGCCCCAAGCTCTGATGACTCAAGGAGATTCCACTGTTAGGGGAAGCAGGTAATGACTGATCTCACAGCTAATAAGTAACCCTACCCAACCCCTCCCCTCAGGAGAGAACACCTGGTGCTGCATCATTTGGTAGGGCCAGGGGTTAAACACAGCCATTAGGGAGCCCACAGTCACTGCGCACTGGATCTGAGGCTGGCTCTTGGGGAAGGAGGGGTCCTGCTTCTTCCGCTGGCTTTGCACTGGGCTTGCTGGGCAGCGGGAAGAGCCTACCCCTCCGCCTCCCCCATTCTTTCACCACCACTTCCCCACCCCCATCACTTTCTCTTCATTTCTTTTGGGCAGTTGAATTGGGCTTCTGGGAAAGGGATGGGATAGATGAGGTGGAAATTTAGTGTGATTTTTGTAGCAAATAGCAGCCAATAGCTGTGTGATCTTGGTTCACATACTAACCCTCTCTGAGCGTTGGTTCCCTTCTTTATACAGTGGGGAAACCAGGCAGCTTTGAGGACTGAAAGAGACAATGCCGGTCAAGCCCTTAGTGCTGATACTCATTTAAGTTCTCCAGAAATGTTCGCTCTTTTCCCTGCTAAACAACCCTGGACTTGGCAGGTTGTCCCCAGAAGAAATGGGCCAGAAAAGTGAGAAATATCTGCAGGGTGCAGTCTCCCCCCAGCGCCTGAGCCTTCACCCCCACCTCAGATATCCCAGCCTCCCTCTTCTCTTCCCCAGACCCACTCTGTTCCCAGCTTCCAAGACCATGCCCACAGCCACCTTTCTCCAGGCAGCCCCCTCGCCAGAAATCTCTTCTCCCCTCCTACCTAAATCCAATTTATCTTCAGGGTCCAGCTCAAGACATTTCATCCAGGAAGCCTTCCTGAGCCCCCTTCTCTCCTGCTCTGAACAGTCCTCTGTCCACGGTAACACCTGCCTGTGCCTGTGTTCGTGAGTTCACTCCCGATAGGAAATAAACCTGAGGTCAGGTGCCTGCCCCTCCCCGAGTTATTGGCAATTGTCAGCCAAGGCAGTTCCTTTATTTTATTTTATTTTTTTTTGCGGTACGCGGGCCTCTCACTGCTGTGGCCTCTCCCGTTGCAGAGCACAGGCTCCGGACGCGCAGGCTCAGTGGCCATGGCTCACGGGCCCAGCCGCTCCGCGGCATGTGGGATCTTCCCGGACCGGGGCACGAACCCGTGTCCCCTGCGTCGGCAGGCGGGCTCTCAACCACTGCGCCACCGGGGGAGCCCAAGGCAGTTCCTTTAGAGGGCCGCCACCCTCCAAGTGCCACTACCCCTCAGCATCAGCGGCGTTTACAGCAGATGCTCTCTCGTTGGCTGAAGGATGGCCGACTCCAGGAGGGCCCCCTCCTCAGATTATGCAGAGAGATGTGGGGGTGAGTAGGGGAGGACTGGCTCCACCTTGTGCTTCAATTTCATCTCCCACTGGGGCCCCTGGGGGCCGTTCACACCCTACCCCTTAAGGCACTGGGCAGAGTTTGAGCTTAAGTCACTGCAGCCAGAGCTCTGCTGGGGGCACCCGGAAGCCCCTCTCTCTGTGGTTCCCTCCAGCCTGTCCTCCTTCCTGCCCTTAGTCCCGCCCACACCAAAGAAGCAGCCCAAGGACAGGGCCACCGCTTCCTCTGAGAGTGTTCCAACTGGGGAGCAGGAGGGTCCTCTCCCGTCACCTATGGTGCTGGGCGGCTCCCATTTGTACCGTACATCCATTCTCCCTCTTCTCCACCCTGCGCTGTGCCCAGGAGGCTGACCCACGTGGCCACTTCAGTGGGTTCTGGTTGGCTTGGGTTTACGGGAGGGCCATCAGGGAGCTAGGAAGATCCTCCTGGCTGGTTCTCTGGGTTGGCTGGTCCCTCTCCCCAGGGCCACCCTGCCTAGCAGGCAGCACTCTCCATACAGCTGCCCCTCCAGGTCATCATTCCCCCTCTTGCCTGTTCAGGTCTAAGAGACAGTGACGGCTCCTCTCACTTACTAGCCCCCAGGGGACTACATTGTCCCTTTTGTTTTTCCTAAACATCACTCTCAACTTTGCAAATAGCGCCTCTAATAAATTCCCCTCAAATGACAGAATTTGAATGCCTTCTTTTTCCTACAAGGCCCTCAGCTGATGCACCTGCTGCGTGAGCCCTTCTTTGTGGGCCTGAGCGCTCATCTGATAAATACCCTGATATTGCTGCCATTCATCACCTCCACATCTTCACACCCTGCTAACGATGAGTGAGCTCTTACTTTGTGCCAGGCGCTGTGCCCAGAGTTTACCTCACTGTCTCATTTCATCCTCACACTCACAGCCCCAGGAGTTATTGTTTTTACTCCATTTTAGAGAAGAGGAAACAGACGCTCTGAGAAATGAAGGGACTTGTCCAAACTTTGAAGCAACAGAGTTGGGATCCAAATGCAGATCTGCTGGCTCCAAAGCCTGTGGTCATAACCACTAAAGCATATTGCTTTTTCCTTTACTCCCAGGGCAAGGGGTCACATCTCTCCATCCTTCACTCCTAAAACTGGGACAACACGTAAAAGGTCAAGTTCAGAGATGAAAACACCCAACCTCTTGAAGGGGGCCAGAGAGCTGCTCTGTGACAGTGCTGTCCACAGACACCAAGAGTCAAAGGAGAGAGAGGCGGAGCATCCTGGAGGCTCACTGGGCACGGCTGGGCCAGGCCTCTGTAAACCAGGGCAGAAGCTGGGATGTCCAGAGGAGGACATTGTATCCAGCACAAATGCGTGGCAGTGTTGTTTGGTGGAGCCCTGGTGCTTGGGGGCTATGCCTGGGATCAAGCTCCCAGTTCCAGCTAAGCCCCTTCAACGCAGCCTGTCTGCTGTCTGGGTGGTGGATCCTGGAGGCACTGGGCGGCTGCCCTCTGACCTTCCTCTGGTGCCCTACTATGCAGAGGTGACCTGGATCTGCTCAGTCATTGGCTCCTGGGCCTAATGCATGTGCCTCCATCATGGCTTACTTGATAGTCCCAAACTTGTCACTGTGCCTCGTTTCTGTCCCTCAGGACTGACCAGCCTGGCCCAGCACCATCACACTGGGCAGTAAAAAACACCATCCACTGGCTTGGAATCCGCCAAGCGAGGCTTTAACTGTGGCTCCTCCAGCCCCACCAACAAGCATTTGCACAAGTCCTTTGACCATCTGGGGCCTCAATTCCTCACCTGCAAAGCAGCAAGGAGAATCTACCTTGCAGGGGTGCCGTGAGGATCAGGTGAGAGAATGGACGCCTGGCACATGGCAGGTGGCCCAGAAAACCGAGCTTCCCCCACGTTTACGCCAGTTTGTGCCAATCCGGAGCCCCTGCGGCCCCAGCTGTGCAACGGGAGACTTGGGGTGATTGTCATGGATATGCTATTCTCCTTGTTGGCTGACACCGCGTCCCTTAGCTCAGCAGGCATGTTTATTGATCACCGCATTGAAGGAGTCCTCTCAGCATTGGTAACCAGAGCTCTTGTTTGGGGCAGCCCAGGTCCCATCATCGTGCCATGAATCACTTTGCTAAAGAAGCAACGTGGCTTTTCGGCATTTTTCTTTTGCAGAATCAATAACTCATTAACAAAGGACTGAATAAAGGGGTAAGCAGGGAAGGCCACATGCTATTCCCTTCCATCAGGAGGGGGCGGAAGAGGGACCCTGCCAAGGTCGAGTGGCACCAAGGTCGAGGGGTCCACTCAGGGCAGAGAGGCCTGAGGGGGGGTGGGCAGTAGGCTCAACCAGTTCCCTCACCCCAACTCTTCTGACCCACAAATCTGACCAAGTTCCTCCTCTGCTTTGGTAAACACTTCAGTAGGCCTCACGGCTCACAGGAGAGATGCTGACTCTCTCAGGAGCCTCATGTTCGGCTCGCCTCAGCCCCTCCAGCCTCATTGCTGCAGATCCCTGCCTCACACCCACACTCCAGCCACACTACACGTCTGCAGTCCCCTGAAAGGGCTCTGGTCTCTCCAGCCTCCTGGCCTTCACCTAAGCTCTGCCTGGACTGTCCTCCCTCTACCAGCCTGAATAATTCATCGTGTTTCTTCAAGACACAAATGGAACAACCTCAGGTGAATCTTCCCTGAAACCTTCCCCCACTGCCTCCACTTCCACCCAGGGGCATCAGATCCATAGCCCCTGGGCCTCCCCCTGGCCTGGCTCATGACCCACTATTGACTTTTCTGGGAGAGGGTCTGTCTCCTCTGAGGGTAGAGACTGTGCCTGGTGATGCCTTGTCCCCAAGGCCCAGGCTGTTGCCTGGTACAGAACTGGTGTCAGGTGGGTGCTCATTGAATGAGTGAGGGATGACGTTAGCACCAGATGCTTTCCTCCTCTCCGCTAGTTCCCCAGACGCCCCCACTTCAGCCTGGGACAGTGATGCCTGCTCCCCAAATAGCCCTCTCTCTTCCAGAGAACAAGCCCTCAGGGGCCTTCTTCCCCTACTCGGGCATGAATATTTGGTGTGAACCTCATAAGAAGAGCTAACGATTAACAAGCGCTTGTTATGTGCCAGGCACTATTCTATGCATTTTACATCTGTTAACTCGGTGCTCACAACTGCGTGTGAGGTAGGTACAACTGTAACCCCTTTTTACAGATGGGAAAACAGAGGCAGTACCAGGAGCTGAACAGCCAAGCTTAGACCCAGGCCATGTGGCTGTAGAACCTGCATTTGTCATCACAGCCCTCTCCCTTAATGAGGCTTGTGGGGAGTTTGGGGGTGGGGGGAGACAGCCCAGAGCACCCCACTCCCAGGATGGGGCCTCAGGGCCCACTCTGCAGCTGGAATGAGCCAGCAGGTCCGAGGAGCTCCAGCTCCTGCTTACTCAGGCTTTACCTGCTGGGATCCCTTGATTCCCTCTCTCTCATTCCCTCCTCAGCACCAGCCCCTCGTCCACACCCGCTGCCCAAGAGCCTCTGGCCCTAATCTCATTTGCGGCCATGAAATCGCGTTTGCAGCGTATTAATGCAGCATGGAGCTGGCCCAGCCCTGCCTGTCTCCTGGAGGAGAGGAGCCTGGAAAGCAATCTTGTGGGGAGGCGCGTCCCGGAACACCCACCGACGAAAAGCAATTATGCTTTAAGAGGAAGATTAAAATAATATCCTCTGCAACAATCCCCACCCGAGGGCCTCAGCTCCACCCAGCCTCCACCACCTCCCGACTGTGATTCAAGGGAGGATTCCTGCTGGGGGGCGGGGCGGCAGACTCAGTTCTCTCCCTCTGAGGAGGACGTGCCCCCAAGGCCTGGCCCCTCACCTGCCCCCACATTCACCACTCTTTACCTCCCTGAGTTCCCCAAAGAAACTATGCCCTCTCAAGCCTCTGGGCCTTTGCCTAGGCTGTTCCCTCTGCCTGGAATGTAGCCCCCCAACCCTTGTTTACCTGGCAGGCTGCCATTCACTCCGCATAGTAATCATGGGTTAAGCATTTAGTGTGTTCTTTAAATTTACTACATGTTCAATTCAACAATTCTGTCAGGGGACTATTGTCATTATTCCCATTTTATAGATGAAGAAAGAGGGCCACAGAGAAGAAGTCCCATAGCTGGAAGGAGGCAGAGCAGGAATTTAAAGGAGAACATTCACCCTTTCGCCCAGGGTAAGCCCAGCTGCTTCCCCTCCTGTACCCATGACTGCAGTGGTCTCACTGTGGTGTCTTATCTCCCTGAGGACTCTGAGAGGCCAGGCCTGGAGGAGAATCGGGATTTAACAAATAATTCTTGGGTGGAAGAAGCGACACACCTCCCTACAGGGATAGAAGGGGTACGAATGTGTGTCCCACTCTTGCCTCCGAAGCTGTATCCTTCCAGTGGTGCCTTCCAGTTTATCCGTATTGAAATTGGAATCTATTTGGAATCCCCTCTCCTCCAGGAAGGGCTCCTGGACTGCATGCAGTCAGGTTAGCATATCATTTAATCTTCATAATCACACTGCAAAGTAGGCATCATTATCCCCATATTACAGAGGAGAAAACAGAGGGTCAGAGAAGTGAAGTGACTTGATCAGGAACACTAAGTATGAGGCAGAGCAGGGATCTGAATTCATGCCTGAATCCAGCTTCGATGTTGATCCACAGCATCTTCTTGGCAGTGACTCACTCTCACTCCTCAGACAGGGTGGGTAAGGGCTTAATTCTGTGCTGGGGCTATTTATGCGACACTTTTTTCTAGGTGTCATGAGCCAACTCCAGTAGGCCAGGGGGTTTGCCTGGGGACTCTGAGGCACTGACAGCCCCAACCCCATCCCCAGTCCTGCTCCCAAACCACCCGGCGCAACAACGAGCAGTTGCTGTTAGGGTCAGCTTAACACTGAGTAATCTGTCTGGGCTGGACTTGGAGTGAGATGGGGCCACCAGGAAGAAATCTGTTGCCCCAAATGCTTGCCCATGAGCCTGTCATGTCGCCTAGAAAGCCCATTGAAGAATGAGTCTCCCTGGGAAAGAACACTACAAGTCATTCCCTCCTCTGTGCTGATTGCTGTATCAGAAAAAGCAAAATATATGGTGGGGACCTGGATTCTAGCCTGGCTTTGCTACCGAGTCAATAGGAAGCCATGAGTAAAGGGTTTACCTCCCAAGGGCTCAGTTTCTTGCTCCAGAAAATGGACATTATCAAGGCTAACCTGCCCACCTCCCAAGACCCATGCAGTGCTCTAATGGGCTTTGTACCTTCCCCCTTTGCCAGCCTGGCTCTGAGCAGCCTGGGCAAACGGTATAGCAAAGGGCTCAGAGCCTGGGAGCTGGCACCGACCCTCCATTCCCTCGGCATCCCCTGCAACTCCTCATCCCACAAACATGCTCTCTCCACTCCATCCTTTCTCCCTTCTTGCTGTTCCTTCACACACCTCATGCACCCACACCTTTGCTTACCCTGTTCTCTCCGCTTGAATACGACTCTCCTCAGTCCCTACTGGAATCGCACCCATTCTTTGAGGCAGGGATCAGATGTTCCCCATTTGTGAGGTGGGTTTTAATGAACCAAGCAATTTTTCACCCTCTTCCTCACCTGAGCCTCACAACCTCCGTGTCAGTGGGTACTGCTCTGCCCACTGTACAGATGAGGAACTTGAGGCCCAGGGAAGTAAGTGATTTGTTCAAAGTCATACAGCTCTTATGCAACTGCAAAATGGAGTCCTAAATCAAGGTCTTTTGATTCCCAGTCAGAACTGGCTTTCCTACGGCAGACTGAGTCCTTGATGACCACCCAGCTCATGCCCATCGCTTCCTCCCCAAGCTCCAGCAGCCCTCACAGTGAGCTTTTTAAGTCATGGTCTTCCAACTCCTCCTATTTCCTCTCCCCACCTAGCCTGGTGGCTCCCCAAGGGCTGGGAGATCAGCTACCTTGTTTACTGCTCGGAGTGGATGGATGAATGGTTAGATGGACAGATGACCACTGTGGGCCAAGGGAGGTTGGACCATTGGACCCAAGGGCAGGCTGTCAGATCCAGGTAGAGAAAGGATACCCCTGACTCATCCGCCATCCATCCTGCTGGCCTCGGCTGCGCCTGAGCCCAGGGACTCTGCAGAACCAGCCGGGGGTGTCTCGGCTGACTCCTGACGGGCCAACCCCTCACCAGGGCCATGGCAGGCCAACTGGGCACTGTCAACTTTCTTTCCCTTCTGCCCTCCCCCATCCGCTGTTTAATATTAGAGACCAGTTATTTACTTTTTTCTTAAAAAATATTTATTTATTTTTAGCTGTGTTGGGTCTTCGTTGCTGTGCGTGGGCTTTCTCTAGTTGCGGTGAGCGGGGGCTACCATTCGTTGAAGTGCACGGGCTTCTCATTGCGGTGGCTTCTCTTGTTGCAGAGCACGGCCTCTAGGCATGTGGGCTTCAGTAGTTGCGGCTCGCAGGCTCTAGAGCGCAGGCTTAGTAGTTGTGGTGCATGAGCTTAGTTGCTCCGCAGCATGTGGGATCTTCCCGGCCCAGGGATTGAACCCACGTCCCCTGCATTGGCAGGCGGATTCTTAACCACTGCACCACGAGGGAAGTCCTAGAGACCAGTTATTAAAGACTGGTTTCATATGGGGTTTTAATTTAACATCATACATGCCATATCCCCAAAGCTTCTTTCTCCTCTGCTAGAGGCTGCACTTGGAGGGTTTGTACAGAGATAAAGCCAGGAGGGTCCCAAGGAGGTATGGATCTGTGTGTGGGAGGGGGTGTGCCCCATGTATATCCGTCAATGAGTTGGTATGAATCTATCATTGTGATGTGGGCAGTGGGTCTCTGCATGTCCAGGATGTGGTGGGTTGTGTATATCCAACATGTGTGTGTCCTTGTGTGTCTGCACGTCTGTGAGAGTGGCTGTGTTCCAGAGTGTCTGTTGGGGGAACATCTACTTTCCAAGGGTGTGAGTGAGGGAGAAGAGAGAAAGATGACCCTAAAAGGCATGACAGCTGGACCCTCCTGCCACTCCTCCCTCCTTTCACATGAAGGTGATTTCTGGAGATGAAAAGGCTACCCTGTCCCCCCCGCCCCACCCCCCCAACCCCGGAGCCCTTCAGCTGCTGGGCCTGGGCTGGCTGGGAGGACATCAGAGCCAGGTACCCCCTTCCTCTCCATTTCCCCTTCACCACACACATATCACACATTCACACACACACATACACAGGGCCTGTAGGAGGTGTGAGTCAGCGGCAGCCCCTGGCTGGGGTGGGGGAACGCAGTGATGGGGGAGGGGCGGCGGGGCCATCTGGTGTGCTCAGATACAACAATCTGCTAATGGAGTTTCTTCCCAGACCAGCGCTCAGGCTGATCCAGCCTTCTCAACCCTGAAAACTGGTACCCAGGTCCCAGAGACAGTGGGCTTCACAAGTTCCCAACACCCTTCCCACGGGAGGCCAGCTAGGCAAGCAGGAGCTACCCTCTCTTCTAGATGCAGAAACTGAGGCCCAGACGCATCTGCTTTGCCTAGTACAGACATCCCAACTCATTACTAGAAGAGCATCTATTAAACCCTGCCTGCAGGGCATGGCTAACCATATACCAGCTCATTTAATTTTCCCAGCAACAGAGGGCATAGGAATTGCTCTCCCCCATTTTACAGATGTGAAAATGGAGGCTGAGGGAAGTTATATAACCTGCACAAGGTCACACAGCTACTAAATAAATGTTAGAGACTGATCTGAACCCAGATCCACCTGACCCCACTGTACCTGCCTCTCACTGCAAGTTGGCTGAACCCCAAACTCTCCTATAACCTACCCGTCTGAGCTCTAGGCACCGACTCCAAAGGCATATATAGAGACTTGGAAATCAGGCAGGTGGGGTGAAGAGACTGGCTCGGGCAAGGACATAAATATGGGACCCCCCCCAACTTACATATTTTCAGGTCATATCCACTATGTCCAGGGACTTTTGAGGCCCTTCAGAGGCCCCTGTGGGCAGAAAGTCTTTCAGGGCCACCCAGGAGCAAGAAGGGACAGCAGGCAGCTTGCAGGGTCATTGTGGTACAAATAGCCAAGGGCCTTTCTCTTCCTGAGGAGGGCCTGGCCACGTCCCTCACCGCCCCTCCCCGCCAACCTGGGGCCAGCCCTGGCCAACCCCGCCTCTCCTGCCAGCCTCAGCTCTCCTCGGCGGCCACTGGTGATGGGTCTACACCCCTCCCTGCATGGGTGACAGCGCTCTCTGGGAACATCTTGACAGTGCCTTTGTTCCCCAGAAATAAAAGAAAATCGAGCTACAAAGGGAAACCTCAGGTAGCTTTTAACGGAGCTCAGCCGCCTGGGGCAGAGCGTGTTTAAGCTGGAGGCAGTTGTCACAGAAGCAGAAGGGGGAGCTGCCCGCAGTCCTCTCCCACCACCCTCGCCCCCTTGATTGAGTTTACACAAGGAAAAGGCTCTTCCAAATAGCAGCAAAGGAGCAAAATCAATGAGAATTGATAGAGAAATGTAAAGCAGCCGCGCGCGTGTGTGTGTGTGTGTGTGTGTGTGTGTGTGTGTATTAGGCACAGCAGAAGTATGCTGCCTGGACCCAGGCTGACCTGATCTGGGGCCCAGGCCAGGGGAGCAGGGGCTGGGAGTCACTCCGCAGAACGTGCCCGTGGAGGGGTGCCGGTGGCTGGGGGAGGGGCAGCAGCCGAGTCTCTCACTCGAGTTAAGAGAGAGATTAATATATTCAATCCACTCGGGGTAATTGAGGGAACAATTGGAGTGTTTTTCTAAAGCCCGTAAAACTGCCTCATTTGCAAGGAGGAGCTGACCTGCTCACATCCTCCGTATGTGATGGAGCACAGGAAGGGAGGGGGAAGGGTGACATTGGGGCCCCAATACCGAGGGACTGGAGCATTAGCTTGGGAGGAGGTTAGCAGTCCTGACCTAACCTGTTCCCACCTTTCCCACCTTGTTAGTAGCAGTCCAAGCCTCTGTTTCCCCACCTGTGAAATGGGCTGTGGGCATCCCCCTCCACCATGAGATTGGATACAGGAGGGAAGCCTGACACTGACCCTGAAGGTCTGGCACTGAGGTGTAGGGGCGTGAGCAAAGAAGTACCCAGCTCCCCCGCCAGGCCAGCTCCCCACCCCCACCCCAGATGAACCGGGCAGGAATGTTAATGAAATCCAACAGTGTGTGCGCCTTTCCCCACTAGAACTGTTCCCATCTCCAGGGCAACAGAAATAGTATATACAATAGTGCGCAATAAAAGGCGGAATGAATTGAAAAGCAGAGCAGGAAGGGGAAGAGAGTGAGGGCCTGGAGTGCTCTGGTCCGAAGGCAGAAAGACACCTGGGGCTGGAAGTGTGCGGGTCTGGAGATCTAGCCAGAACTGGGACCCGAAAAGGATGGAGAGAATCAGAGAGGGGGGTGGGGGAGGGGAGGAGGAAAGGAACAAAGGGACACAGACGCAGAGACAGAGTTTCGGGGACCGCAGGCAGCAGGGACGCCAGGAGAGCCACTGACTGCTCGTTCCCCTCCACTCCTTTTTATGAACCCCCCCCAGCCTGTTGGTGCCAAAGCCACAATCAGAATCCACAGGATTAGAGCCAGGTGCTCAGCATTTGGTGATTGCTTTATTACCTTTTTCTTCTCTTTTTTTCCCCTCCAGGGCAAAAAAAAAAATGTTTTAAATGGAAAGAATTAAAAAAAAAAAAAAAAAGACCCTTGAAAGCATCATTTAAAAGGCTCCTCGGGAACAGAATCATTTCCTTGAAACAAAAGTGCGATTGTTTGCAAGAGGTAAATGCAGGGGAGGGAGCCCGCCTCGCCCCCTCCTTCCCCTCCCCCTCCTCCCCCTCCCCCTCCTCCCCCTCCCCCCTCCCCTCCCGCGTGGGAGGAAGCTCCAGGGCCTAGCATGAAGGAGCCCCCAGGATGGCTCACAGAGCTACCAGCAAGGAATTTTAAAGTTCATGTTTCCTGAAATTTCTTGACTGGGAATTTCCAGTCCATAGTTTCCCTCCTAAACGGTGCTGCCCTGCAGGAGTTTGTCCTTACGCCTTCAGGATCTCTTAGAGAGGTGAGTGAGGTACAAGGAGGGATTGCGGCCCCTGAGGGCCCTGCGGCTCCCAGCCCAAAGCAGTTGTGGCCTCCCCTGCCCCATAATTCCCCAGGAGGCCTCATATGCCCTTAAAAGAGTGGAGCGGGAGTCACCCCCAAGGGCTCAGCAGCCAGATTTGGCCTGCACCTCGATGCTTCCCTCATCCTTGGGGACCTACCCTGCCTGGCACTGGACAGGCCACCCTCATTCTGGTCAGATAAACTCTCTCTTGCCCTGGGGAGAAAGGGCCTTGGGGGTGCCGGGGTGGCACAGCCCTGTGGTCTCAAGCCTGCCAAGAGGGGAAGGAGGCAGGGTCAAGGGACAGGATGAGTCTGGTGGAGCTCCGCCCAGAAAGGAAGCTGCTAGAGGACACTGCAGCTGGCAGGAAACCTGGAGCTCGTTCCTTCCCATGCACAGTAAACTTCCCTCTCCAGCCACTGCCTGCACAGCCCAGTCCCCCAACTCGTGGGTCAGGGCCCGAGGGAGTGATCTCTACCCCGGAGTCTGTTAGTACCTGCTGGAAATACTCATGGGGGATAAGCCCGCACTACCAGCAACCCCCACTCCCTCCCCACCCCGCCACCTCCCCATCTCCCCACCTCCCCATCTCCCCACACACATAACAGGAAACGTGAGTACTGAAGAAGGGAAGATGTTAGCTCAGGGGAATTCATTGTCCCAGCAGAGTCTCCAAGATTTCTGGAATGCTATGACCATGGCTGTGAAGCCTGTGAGCCATGGCTGAGAAGCAAAGTGATTCAAAGTCAGTCACTGAAGCTTCACACTGAGCCCTGCCTCCTGTTCCCTACTCACTCTTGATCACTGCATTAGTAATCCCCCTGCCCTCTGCCCCCGACTCCGTACTTACCCCATCTCTCAACCCATAACCATCATCAGTTCTGGCTTAAAAAACTGACACACAAGTTGGAGAGCAACTTGTGAGCTTACAATAAAGTTTGAAATTGAATAGATTCAATGGTTGAAATGCCTGACCACACAGGACCGAGGCTAGTTTGGAAGGGACAAAATCAATGCAGGGAAGGCTTCCTGTACGAGGTGGCCTTGAGTCTATCCATTGGCATCTAGAGCCTAGAAATCTATTCCTGTCCTTGAACTGAATATTGCTGAAGTTGGGCTACACTCAAGAATGCAGTTCCCTCCTCTCCATCTGTCCTGCTCACCACCTTTTCCCCTCACCATCCCCACCCGCCCCAAGATTGCTTTCTCCTCCTCTTCAGTTGAGAATCAAAGAGAGCTGGGTTAAGTCCTTCCGTCCTGGGCTTCATTTTCCCTATCTGCAAGGAGGGGAGGGAGGATGGTTTTAAGGATCCCTGTCGTTCTAGGCCACATCCACTTCCCCAGGGAGCTGGCCACAGGCCCGGAGGATAGCCTGTGGCCCCACCCTGCGCTGAGAGCCTGGTCATGGTGCTGTCCTACCAGCTGTGTCTTTGAGCCTCCAAACACACCAGAAAGGTGCCCCCCTCCTTCCTTAGGCTGAACTGCTGGATGAGTTTGCCTGAACTGAAAGAAACAGCCCCTCTATTCTCTGAAGGACCCCTCTCTGTTGTCTGTTCCCCCCTGGCTTCCTGGCCCTGTTGTCAGGGCCGTGATGGCTGACCCCACCCCCAGGAGGCAAGCGATTTTCCTCTCCCTTGAAAGCCATTTTCTTGTCTTGGTAGAAGCAGACATCTGACACTTTAAGAGGGAGAACGGCAGGGAAATGACAGCATTAAATAACAGAAATTAGAGCTGCCTCCGATGGCTCAGCCATCTCACAGTCCCCCTTCCCTGCAGCAGTCCCACCCTCCCTCAGAGGCATTCAGAGCTGCAGCCTGCAAAGAACTGTCCACGTGGCCCCTGGCTCAGGTGGCCAGGACAGGCTGGGACATAGACAGCAGGGGACTGCTTCTCCCTGAGCTCTGAGCTTCTTGCATATGTAGTCCTGTAACAAACTGTAGAACATGTCGGAACCCAGGTATCATCTGTCTCACTCACAAGCTCACCGCTGTACCCTCAGCACCCAGCACAGAGCTGGGCATACAATAGGTGGTCAAAAGTATTTGTTGATCGACTGACTAATGAATGAATAAACAGGGGCCAGAGTAGTCCATGTAACAGACTGAGACCTGGGCCAGAGAAGTCGGTGCGCGGTCCCTGGTCCATCCTTCCAGTTCTCCTGGCACATTCTGCCAGATTACTCTGTCTAAACCACGGGTCAGATTGTCTTTCTCAGGCACTAACCCCTCTGGTGGTCCCCCATTGCCTCCTGAATTGAATATCCACCTAGCTCTTTTGTCACTCTTCCTGATTCCTTCCACTTTCTCCATCCATCAGCCGTCTTCCAGCCCAACTCAGTCCACCACAGTGGGCTCCGCTTCAGCCCAGACCAATGCGCTGTGGGGTGGAGGTGCTGCAGGAGAGCCAGGCACCTTTGGCTGTAAACTTTTGGTTTCAACCTCAGCTCATTCTGCTGCTAGCCAAACCCTTTCGTTTTCAGCCAGCTCATTCTGGTCCCTCCTCCTTGGAATGTGCTCCTCAAAGTCCAGAATTGCCATTCCTAAATCTTACCCACCTAGCATGGGATCTGTTAGAGTCAGCATTTAACAAATGTTTGATGGATGAATGAATGGATGAATGAGGGAATGAATGAATGAAAGATTCACCTCAAATGACATCTCTTCTGAAACGCCTTTCCTAGGCTCCAAAATCAGACCCACACACTTCCTCACCGGAGCTCACCTTCCAGCACATAACCTGTGGGACCATATGATGCCCACAATACGCCAGACTGTTTTCAAGCCAGGTGGCACCTTGAACCTGGGGTTTGACCTAGCTTTGGATTCCGTGCACTATTGTGCACTAAGGTCCCCAGGAAATGTTGTTGGCATTAAATGGAATCAAGCATCCTTGGGGATGATCCTCAGTTTCTCTACCTGTGAAATGGGCTGCTTGCTCTACTAGTGTCTATCTATACTCACTGTGAGGCCCACCAGACACACTGTCTGGTTGCGGAACACTATCGCGTTGGGGAACCTTCCTCAGCTTGGACAAGGACTAGACCCTCTCACCTGGGCCTGAGGCTGCCAGGGTCCTGGTTCAGGGCTGAGTCCCTCCTGGCCGTGGTAGGAGCTGGTTGGGCTTGAGGGTGGGCACAGAGAGACTTCTGTCTCCCTCAAAACCTGGTGAGAACGTGCGAGAGTGAGTTTGAGGACCGAAGGGTCTCAGGGGACACTCACCCACTGGGCAGAGAAACCCCACCCAGTGATGTCCTTGATCTGTGTGGCCTTTGCTCCATTTTCTGCCTCTTCCTTCAAACTGGGACTCCCTGCTACACCCTCAGACTGCTTGTTCTTAAGAACTGAATGAGGCAACCTTGGCAAGTCCTGCTGCTCTGCTCAGTGAAAGATTGTGGGGACAGCCAGGCTTATCAAAGACACAGGTC
Organism: Monodon monoceros; assembly: GCF_005190385.1. Taxonomy (NCBI): domain Eukaryota; kingdom Metazoa; phylum Chordata; class Mammalia; order Artiodactyla; family Monodontidae; genus Monodon; species Monodon monoceros. The sequence goes on along the minus strand of NW_021703778.1, from coordinate 76,019,783 downwards.
TTCTAACTGGGGGAGCAGTGATGCTAGAACCTGATGGGGACCCAGGGAACACCCACCTGCAGCCCGGGCAGCTGGGGCTCTGGGTGCGGTGACATTGGTTCTGGCTAGCTGGCGCTGGGGGGGCAGTTTGTGGCAGGAGGCTGAGGGGCCCGGTGCATGTGGAAGGCCACCCTGTAGGCCAGGCCCCCGCAGTGGCAGGCCGTGGGGTCTGCACTGGCCCGGAGCAGAGCCAGGTTGCCGCAGTAGTGGTGCGGGTCCTCGTGCTCCCGGGCCGAGAGGTTCATTCAGGGTTGGTCCAGGCGTGGGTAGATGGGAAAAATGGCCTCGCCCACCCTCTGGGCCGCCCTTCCGGAGGCCCTGCTCAGACTTCAGGCGCAGCTGTGCGTCGTGCTGTCCATCATTCTTGCAGAAAGCTGGGTAGGGAACAGGGGTCTCAGAGGTGGTCTCTGGGGTCTCTCTCTGCCTCCCCCAGGGGATGAGGAGGACAGGCAAGGCCCTTGGGAAACCCGGGCTGCCTGGCCTTTGAGGTGAAGCCAGGCTTGGTTTCCCTGTGGATGACCCCCCTCTCAGGCCCCATCCATGGCCCCCTCCCTTTACTAATGTGGGGAGTGGAGGGCTCTTAGCCTGTGAGATGGTCCTGGGTCCTGCCACCCAGAGGGAGGAGTTCAACCGGACTCTGATCTCTGACCTCTTGAAGGCCTGGAACTTAGGTTCCCTATTTCTGCATGCACCTCCTCCTCCAGGAAGCCCATTTGGATGTCTTCACAGTCTAGGTATGGATCTTCTGCTCTTTCCAGGTCACTTAACTATTCTCTCTTTGGAATTCCTGCCTCTCTACCTGATGGCTGGAATCTTCCTGATGGCAGGGCCCAGGTCTCCATCTCTCTGTCTACCCTGCCTACCCACAGTCCAGTGGCTCTAAGGCTACTCAGTGTGATGGCCGGTGGGACTGGCCCCAAACCTGCTGTGTGCTCAGCTCTTACAAATTCACAAAGCCATTCCTCAGCTGTCCTTTCATTTCTTCCTCACCCGGCCCTGGGTGACCAGCATCAGCATCCCCATGTCATACTGAAGGAGGCAGGGGCTCACAAAGGGTCAACTTGGCCCAAGTGACAACAGGCAGAGCTTTGGGATTCAATCTGGAGCTCTGCCCCTGCCCCTCCTGGTTCCCCTGAGGCTCCCTGGAGTCCCTGACCGGGGCCGGGCAGGATTTGCAAGGTCCCTGTCTCTCCCCAGCCTCCACCCTTACTTCATACCTTTAAGCAAAGTAAAGACAAACTTGTTCCTGGTGAGGGTGAGGCCCCGTCCGGGGTCTTTCTGCTCAACGACATCAGTGACAGCAGAGCAGGCAGGGAGGGGGTCCCCATCATTCACCTGCAACTGCACCCCAGCCCCAGAGCCGGCCTGCAGGGGCCTCTCAGCTGACAGCTGCAGGGCGTATCTGCCCTCCTCGTTAAACCCCACGCTCAAGACCTCGAACTCAAGGTCCAAAGTCTTTTCGTCGGCCTTCAGCCTCTGGCTCAGCAGGGATGCAGGGACCCAGGGTTCAGGCGCCCTGAAGGCCACGCCCATGTCAGGGACTGAGCCCCGGGCTGAGTGCTGCCCCCTCCCAGCCACGTCCCTGCCTGGGCCCAGTCTGAAAGCCTACTGGCTGGGCGCTCAGGGCCACACCCCGACGTTTCTCTGTTTGTTTGAGGAGAACCCAGGTAACAAGCCAGGAAGCTGGGCCCGTCCCAGGGAAAAAAGACAGCAATGGATTCCTCCCATTTAGCTTTTGTTCATTCAGCAGACGTTTATTGAGCATCTACTGTGTGCCAGGCACTATTTTAGGCATCTAGAATATAGCAGTGAACCAAAGATTCCTGCCCTCCTGAAGCTTATCTTCGAGTGGGGGGACAGATAAAAGTAAACACTAAATATAGAAAGTAAGTTAACTATGTTGTCTGCTAGATGATGATAAGTTCTATGGAAAAATTAGAGCAGGGTCAGGGATAAGGAGTACCGGTGTGGGGAGCACACAGGTATGGGGTAATCAGGGCTTCCCATTTCCGGGAGAGCCTATCTCCACATGCCTGTTCATTCCCTAGAGTTCTTGAGTTGGGGAAGTGTCTGTTCCCTGGGAGCATACCCTTAGCACCTGCTTCTAGAACCAGTTTGTTTACCTTCTGAATCAAAATGCAGAATGTGGGGCACAGCTTCACTTTACAGAGAGCCCAGAGCTTGTCGCACCAAAGAATTGTCAAGCTGGAACCCATCCTTCCTGACCCTGGGTCTTGCTGATATCCAGTGGGAGAGGGTGGATTCTGGACACTCCTCAGGAAGAACCATCTCTACCATCACCACTGTGCCACCATCATTATTCTCTTCATTAGCCAATATCATCGCCATCGTGATACCCGTCACTGACAGCCGCTGGGTACCAGGCGCTCTGTGTGGCTCTGTGAGATAGATATAATCAACCTCATCTTACAGGTGAAGAATCTGACGCTGAGAGAATCTCAGACAATGTAGCCAGGAAGAAGCAGAGCTGAGATCTGAACCTAGAGATTCTAAACCTATCTACATTCTCCCCTACTAAATGTGGCCTGGGACTGGCTCAAAGATTTAAATTCAAACTATTAGGGACTTCTGTACCTTCGTTCTGAGTCTAAAGAGTAGATTTACGGACAGCATAGATTTCATTCAAGAGTTCCTTTGAAGTCACCTTGACTGGAAGGCATCATTTTCAAAAAGTAGGAGATAACCAGTCTAAAGATGGTCTGGCCAGCCCAGATAAGGGTCCCGATGTATGTGGCAGGCTTCCTCTGCAATGATTAAAATTCAGTTTCTTCAGGTCCCCCAAGGAGAAACTGAGGCAGAGAGGGTTTATAAGACCAGAGTTCTAGTCACCTGACTTGCAGGTGATCTTGGGCAGATTCCTTTCCCTTTCTGGGTATCAGTGGACCCATCTGTATGATGGGTAGGAGTTGGACGGATAAGTCTTCGCAGATAAGTTCTGGCGGTTTAAAATTCTGCAAGTCATGTTGGAAAAGGCCACAGTCTGGCCATTTGGGGAAGAGGGTGGCTGGCAGAGGTTACCTGGAAACCTTTGCTTCCACAGCTGGGCCTGGCCAACCAGCCTGGGTCTGGAAGCCATGGTTTGCCTCTGCTAGTTCTAAAGTCTTGGAGACGCAGTGATTCGGTAGAAGTAGCTCTCTTCTCTTGCATGTTTGAAGTGACCCTCAGAGATGTTACAAGACGGGAGCCAGTCTCTTCTGCCCTCGGGCAGACCTCTGTGCACTACAGCCAGACCCACGCCCCTGCAAGCAGGCCCCAGCCACACCACCATTCAGGGTTTATCCTGAGCCCCTTCCTCAACGCTTCTCTCTTTCCCCCTTCCTCCCTTCTTTCCCTCCCTCCAGCTTTCTGCAGAAGATCTGAGGTGACTGTGCCAGCAGCCACAGCGTGGTTTGAGGGTCCTCTGCATCTGATGACCCACCCCTCCCACTTCTAGCCTCCCCTCCCCTACTCAGTCTCTGGGCAGAGCTCATGCTTTGGTGTGTATGTTTGGTTATTTTTTTCTTTTTAATTCTGGTAAAATATACACAAGATAAAACCGACCATCTTAACCATTTTTAAGTGCGCAAGTTCGGTAGTGTTAAGTATATTTACATTGCTGTGCAACCAAGCTCCAGAGCTCTTTTCATCTTGTAATACTGAAACTCTACACCATTACACAACATCTTTCCATTGCCTCTGGCAACCACCATTCTACTTTCTGTCTCTGTGAATGAGGTTACTCTAGGCACCTCATATAAGTGGAATCACATGGTATTTGTCCTTTGGGGACTGGCTTATTTCACTCAGCATAATGTCCTGGGCAAGGCTCACTTTTGCCCCAAGCCAGGCCCGCCCCGTCTCTCCTCCCTGCCTTTGCTGGTGCTCTTTCCTCTGCCCAAGCTGCCCAGCCCCATCTGATGTCATGCTAGTCCTCCTCCAGTCTGGCTAAAAGCCTCCTCCTCTGGAATCAGGCTGGTGACTCCACCCGACTGCCACACACTGCACACACCTCAAACTTGCCCACGCTCGACTGCAGGTGCCTTCAGGAATCACGTCTGTGTGCCCAGGACAGGGCTGGGCAAGAGATAGGTGCCTGGGGGATCTTTAACACCTTCTAGAAAGAAAGGAAGGGAGGGAGGGAGGGAGGGAGGGAGGGAGGGAGAAGTGATCAACAAGCCCAACCCAGCTTTTACTTGTGCATAAAAGAATAAGGAATAGTCCTTTTGGCTATTTCATCTCGAGTCCATTTGTGAGAAGGGAAGACCATTCTGGGTTTTTGACTCGCACTTGGACTCAGAGATGCATCGTGGTGTCTCAGTGGGCAGGCCGGTGCCCAGGAGGGAGGGCAGCAGCGCTGGGGGGTGAGCCGCAGGGCAGGAGGCAGTGTTCTGTTGCTCAGGCTTCTCTGGGCCTGGCCTCGGTTCCACCGAGGAAGTCTCCGGACACCTCAGTGAATTTTAGCAGGTCGGGACCGGATAGTTCCCCCATGTTATAGATGGAGAAACTGAGCCCGGGATAGTAGAGCAGGACCAGATCCCAACTCCCTTCCCAGAGTTCTCTTCACTCCCAGCTGCCTCCCTGATTCAGCCTCCTGTGGTTTTTCAAAAGGTTTAAACTCCAGGAAGAGTCCCGACTCCCACAGAAGGAGCCAAGAAGGGGCAGGGTGTGAGGTGAAGACAGGAGGCGACAGTGCTGACTTCCAGGCCACCTTCCAGTCCGCCTTCCGTAGTCCCAGCGTGAAACAACTTCATGGGGCCCTCAAGTCTTCTTTCTTCTCCAGAAGAATGGCCACTCAGAGGCTGCTGGCTTTGTCTGGAAGAGCCTGGGCCTGTAATTAGCCTGCCCCAGAGAGCCCCCTTCCTGCTTCCCACAATAGTTCCTTTCAGCCTCCCCTGCTGACAGCCGCCATGGCTCGTGTGAGCCTTCAGACCCTCATCCCCAAAGGCCCACCTCCAACTCCCCCCTCCCTCACCCGCCACCTCTGCTCATGGCAGGGACATCTGTGAGTTCACTGGATCCTCCCAAGGCCTGGGAGCTGGGACTATTAACACCAGATGGGGTTACACATGGCAAAACAGGCACAGAGAGATCAGGTGGGTGAGTGAAGGGATGGACCTGGACCTCAGACTCCTGATTCCCAGGCCAGTGGGATCAAGCGATCATCACTGCTCCACACTGGGATTTCAGCCCCCAGCTCTTGGAACTGGGCAGTGGAACTGCCCAAGGTCCACACCCCACTCCCTTCAAATCCACAGTGCCAGAGGCTCATGGGATGATAGAACAGACTCCAACTGGCAAAGTGAAACGTAGCAGTCTCTCTCCACTGCACAGATGAGAAAACTGAGGCCCAGAGCTGGAAACGGCTTTGTTTGTGGTCACTCAGCTAGTAAGTGGTAAACGCAAAATTAGAAGCCTGGTTTCTTCCCTCCATTGATTGTGGTGGTTAGGACTGGGGCCTGGCTACCTTGAAACTCTCCCCTCTGAGTGGCAACTGATCCAGCCTCCATGCCTCCGGCCCCACCCTTCCCCTCCAGGTCTTTTGCTCCAGGCTCCAGCATGGAACACTGCCAGGAGAGTCTTGGGTCACCCCTGAAGCCCTCTGGCTCTGGCCTTCAGCCTGGGCTAGGGCCATACCCATGATCCCTGGGCTCTCCCCAACAGCCCTCTCTGCCAGCCTTGGCTCAGGAAGAATGAAGTTCCTGCGGTTGCAGGAGGGCGAGGGTGCTAGCCTCTCTGGCAGCATCAACGGCACTGACCTTTGCCTTTTCTGTGCCCGGTTGCCCAGCTGCTCCACTGGCTCCAAGGACTCAAACCCCTGAGAGGGAGTCCAGCCTGCTTGGGGGCCAGAGGAGGTAAGTGGGGGAGAGAGGAGGCAGGAGCTGGTAGGGGCAGCACCAAGTCAACACACAACATGACCGAAGAAAAGGTACCGCCTAAAACCTTTAGGAAGAGAGATGCACTTCACAGTCAGGCTCAGAGAGAGGGAGACAGAAAAACAATACAAGAGCAGGAGAGAGAAACAGAAAGGGAAAGACAGGAAGGGTAGAGAGAGACAGAGATTGACAGCGAAAGAAAGAGGCAGAGACAGAGAGTTAGAAAGAGAGATAGAAAGATAGCAGACAGGCAGACTGAGGCGGACAGAGAGACGATAATAGGGATGAAAAGAGGCGCTAATGGACAGGGACAGACAGGCAGACAGAAGGACAGAGAGAGAGAAAGAAAGAAAGAAGCCAAATAGGAGATACTGACAGACCCACAGAGGTTCTGGGCAGAGGTTCTGCTGTGTTCTCATCAGGGTGCTGAGAGGTAGGTCCCAGGTCTGCCACTTAACCAACCCTGGGGGCCTTCACCTAACCCTCGGACTGGGCCCCAGAGGGTGTCCCCAGCCACAGAATGGAGCAGCATTAAAGCTCTGGGAAAGGAAGTTTTCTGGGGACAGAACCATGAACTCTGTGTGTGCATGTGGGTGGGGTGGGGGTGGGGGATCTCAGGCAAAACTCCTAGCTCAGTCACTGTCCCTGACACGTCATGTGGCCTCTCTGGTCCTCAGTTTCCTCTGGATGTGAGGGTGAGTAGGGGTAGAACAGGGGTCTCTGAGGTCTCCTCCAGCCCTAAGATCTGGTCTTAGCTCAGACTTCTCTGTCTTTGCAGCTCACTTACTGCTCTATCCTATTTAACTCGTGACCTTCACCTCATAGTCCAAGATGGCTGCTTGAGAGCCAGCCATCACAAGCACATTTCAACCAATTGGAAGGAGGAAAGGCTAAAGAAATCACCTCTCTTTTAAAGAACACCTCTTTGGAAGTTATGCTCAACATTTCTTTTTCCATCTTATTGGCTAATACTTAGACTCAGGGCTGCATCTAACTTCAAGGGAGGCTGTGGAATGTGCAATACTAGGTTGGAGACAACGTATTTCACACAGTTCAGTGATGCCATCACAGCTCCTCACAGCAGCTTCAACACAGCCTTACAATGTTTTCCTTTTGCTTACTAAAGATAGATAGATAGATAATAGATAGTTTTTAACTAGTGCAAATCTCCCTTCATTTCCCCAAACTCATCCCTCCCCTGCGTGTGATCACTGTGAACAGTTTTCTGTGTGTCTTCTAGATTCATTTTTTATGTATTTACACACACACACACACGTATACCTAGTTTAAAGGAACACAGGTGTGTATTATTCTACAACTTGCATTCTTGGTTATTGTTGCATGGCATTATGTCTTGGAGGTTCTGCCGTGCCAGTCCACAAGGAGGTACCTCATTCTTTGTGACAACTGAATAGTGCCTTACCACATAGACTTATCAAAGCTTATTGATGGATATCAGGCTTGTCAAATTTTTACATTACTAACAGCCTTGGGTATCTTCTCTGCATATATATGCAAGTGGTACTTGAGGATAGATTCCTAAAAATGGGCCAAAGTTTAATTCTCTCCTAGTGTCATGGGTTTAACTCTTTCTTTGAAAATCCTTCTTCTCCATAGGGAAAATTGCAGTCAGCTCAGAGGCCCCTTCCATCTTGGTTTGGACTGCGCCCTCTCCCTTCCTCCCTCCCTCCCACTAAGCAAGCACAGCCCTGGCACCATCCTCACTGTGCCCTCTGTTCTAGGGTCTTTACCATCACTGGAATCCAATCTCACATCTTAATGCTGCCTGGCGGCCCCACCCTTTTGTCGACTGTACACCCTTTCTCCTTTGAGGAGGAAGAAGACACCTCCCCTGGTATCCTTCTCTTGGGAATTTAGGGCCCTTCTTCTGGTCCCCACCTTTATCCCTTCCCTCCCTGACTACCATAGCACCATGTTTTAGCACCTTCTGAGCCCTTTGCTCCTTCTCATTTACCCCCCTCCAGGGCACCCCTGCTAGGAGGGGGAGGGAAGAGCATGGTGAATCTGAGCTAATCACCTCCCCTTCCAAGTTATGGGATGGTGATCGGGGCGACTGTCCCTGCAGACTTGGGGGTTGTAGGAAGGTGCTTGGGGTGAGTAGCAGGCCCCAGAACCCCAGACTTCTTCTAGAGACAAACTGGGCTATGAGGAGTTGAAGAGAAAGCTCTCTGAGAGAGCTTTTTGGCCCTCCCCCTGGAATGGATCATACCTGAAATTTGAGCCCCAAAGCCCCATGAAAGTGTGACAAATTCCCCCCTTCCCATGGTCAGGGCCCTCGGCCCAGTTAGTTGGGCAGCAGCAGGGTGCTGATCGGGTTATTAAAAGCTTAGCTGGTGGTTCCCCTCCGGCTTGGTGCAATTCATCAGGCAATGGCTCCCCGGGAGTGATGGATGGTGACAAATGAAGGTAGGTAGGGGGTTCCTTAGCCCATCCTGGACCACAGCTGGGGAAACTCAGCCATTAAAGCCCTGTGCAGGCTTCTCCACTGAAGTGACTCTGAGGGCCAAGGAGATCAAGTTTCGGGCAAATGGTTTGGGGGTTGGAGAGTCTCCGCCAAAGACAAGCCGCCCTGTGTGTTGTGTGGGGCCCCAGCTGGGCTGTGGCCCTGAGCTGGCGAGGTGGGGGTGGGGTGGGCTTCTCTGATGCTAGAATCACAGGCGGGAGGCCTTGGGGGCGGGAGGAGGGGCAGGGCCAGAGCTGGTGGGAAGGAGGGAGCTGCCTTTCTGGGAGGAGGAGATCAAACACCTTTTAAAGCAGGTGCTGGGGACTCTGCTCAGGGCCCAGTGCTGAGACTGCACAACCAGCCGTCCCTCCGGGATCCCAGCCAGAGCTGGTGCTGGCGGCTCAGCGGAGGAGGCCCCAGGGAGTGGGGAGCACCTTGCCTGCCTGGAGGCACAGGACTCTCCAGGGTGACCACTAAGGAGAAGGAAGAGACACAGGAGGGAGAGGTCAAGAGAACGCCTGGTGGAGGTGGGGCTGGAGCCAAGCCTTGCGGGCCAGGTAGGATCGGGACAGGTGAGGGAGCAAGGAAGAGGCACGGCGGGGAGGGGGTACGACAGAGCACAAAGGTGCAGGGCAGCAAGGGGGCAGGAATGGTAGGGTTGAGCAATTCCGAGGGATGAGGTTGGAGACCTCAAGATTGCTGTACTTGGGGGACCCTGGGGAGCTAGTACGAGCTCCAAAACGCAGGGAGACATCAGAAGAGTTGTGTCTGGTTAGGGTCTGCTGGTAGGCAAGAGATTGATGGAGAGCCCTGTCCTGTGGTCAGCAGGGAAGAAGGAGAGAGAACTCAGGGGATCTGCCCGGGAGTTGGTGTCCTCAGTGAGGAAGGAGGGCAGCACGAAGCCCACATCTCAAGACCAGACCATGGTGGCGCCATCCCAGGGAGGACGTGCTGGGAAGGGAGAATCCAGGCCTCTAATAGCTGGGGGCATCTTCATGGCCTTTTGGCCAGTCCTCCTCTGAAGGCATCTTGATGTTACCAGCCTATTCTTGATTGCCTCCTCTGATGGGGGGCTCACTGCTCTGTGAGACAAAGAAAGCTACCTTTGTCCTGAGCTGAAACCTGCCTCCTCTGAGTCAGTTCTAGCTGGCACTCTGGGAGGGGAAGAACACACTGCTCCCCTGGAACAGTTGGCTACCCTCCTTCTCCCCACCAGTGTCCACACTCATACCAGAGCAGTCTGGCTTACATCCCTCATGCTATGATGATGTTATTGGTGAGGGGGGCAGGAGAATTCTAAGAAAGGCGTGTCTTAGATGCTTCTGATGCCCCCACATGGCAAGGGAGGTAGGAGGTAGAGAGCCATCCACACTTTCCTGTCGTGAGCCTAGCAGCCAACAGCACTGCCTTCCGGCCACTGAATGGGGTCAGGCTGGGTCTGGAGCCAGGGTTAGGCGCCTGTGTGTGCCGGGGGCAGTTCGATATGTGTGTATGTGAGTGTGCTGTGTAGATGGGGGCAGACCCAGAGCTCACTGGTCCACGTGGGGTTGAACCTGCCTTGGCTGTTTATCCATGGGTTCATGGTGGGCTGGGCTGCACAGGCAGGCACGTGGGCCATCCCCCACTCCTGGACTGAGGCAACCCTTGGCCATTCTCTGCTGTGCTGCTGGGGACTGGGGTGTTGCTGAGGCTCTGGGTGTTACTGAGGTTTGGGTGCTGTAGAACTTTTGGGGGGTGCAGTTGGACTCAGAGAGCCAAAAGCTGGGATGGGAGGGTGGTGAGCAATGAGGGGCCTCTGGGCCTTTTGCAACTGCGTACCATGGTTTGGACCATCTTGCCCCTACCAGTGCTTGATTTGCCGGAGTCTGAGGGTCCTTGGAATGTGGGCCGAGGTTCTGAGGTGTTTTAGAGGTTCTGGTGTGTTACTGAAGTTCTGGGGGCTGATGGCGGGTGATTCTGAAGTTCTGGGAGTTCTTGTGGTGTTACTAAAATCCTGGGGATATTGCTGAGATCCTGGAGGTGCTCCGGAGGATCTGGGAGTCCTTGGGGGTGTCTCTGAGGTTCTTCCTCACTCCTTCAGGCCCACTGTCAGCTCCTTTTAAGCTTAGCACTTTACCCTTTGAGGATTTTGATAACCACAGGCTGCTGGAGGCACACATGTGGGCCTCTGTTCCTGGACGCCAAAATTCCTCAGATTTAATCAACTTGAACAAAAACATGGGGAGGAAGGAAGCCCTGTCCCGAGGGCTTCGTGGTCCAGCTCCAGCCCAAGGGGAGCTCCGTGCCAGGCCCAGATGGCAGATGGCCTTCGTCTGCTCAGAGCCCAGAGGCTTTTTGCGACCCCCCCCCCCCAATCTGTGCTCAGCTAGGAGCACTGCTGGCGTGGGCTGCTCCCTGGGTGCTGGTGTCAGCCTCATCTGAATGTGCCCGTGTGGGCTCACGAGGGCACAGCCAGGCAGCCCTGAGCCCTGCCCTGCTCTCTCCTTGCCTCTCAGACTCCCCTTCTCAACTCTCCTATGACACTTATACCTCATTCTTGCTGCCATTGCTGACTCTGTCTGACCTCAGGGCCCTGCTCCAGGCCCCCTCCTCCAGGAAGCCTTCAAGACTGCTCAGTCCATCTCCTTATTCTTTCTCCTCTCTTCTCCCTTCTCCGAGTTTTTACTGTCTGTCTTCCAAGTAACTCCACCGGCCAGCTCCTCCTCTCCTGCAGGTCTCTGACTTTTTTGGATACGAGTCCCCCTATAAAGGGTAGGCCCAACTCCAGAGGGTAGGCCCTGGACTCTGCCGCCAGGCCTTTGGAGAAATTCTTCAGGAGCACATCATTACCATCTTTCTCCTCTCAATACTTTTCCTTGCCAGCTTGCAGTCTGGCCAGGTGGCATCCTTCCTAACACCTCAGAGGTAACCTTCCATTTCACAGATGTGAGCTCTCCTAGCTTCAAGCTGAGGAGGTACTTTGGGCTCAAGGAGTGGGGTCCCCTTCCCAGCCTGAGCTATGCAGCCACCTAGTAGCCATGGATCTTTGACCCAGCCTGCCTCCCTGCCCCCATCAGAGTGTATAGGGGAGCTGGGGGCCAGGAGGGTGGGTGGAAGACAATGGGGGATGCCTGGGCAGTCACAGCTGCTCTCTGTAGCTTTGACCTTCTTACTACAGCCAGTGCCTGGTGTGCTGGCTCCACATTCCTGGGCCGTGAAGTCATTGAGGGCAGGGAGTGGGGGCCTTGGGGAGAGGAGAGCCCACAATCAAAGAATCTCCTGGCTGGATAACCTATTCCTCCTGGGAGAGAGGCAGGGCTGAGACTCAGAGAAGCCAAGGGAATCACTCAAGGTCACACAGCCAGTCCCAGGGCTCAAACCCAGGTAGGCTGCCTCCCCAACCAGGGCATTTCTCCCTGCCATATAGAAACCCAGCTCTAGAGGTACTGAACAAAAGACTGCCCTTTGTCCGCTGTGCTTATACCTGGGGAGAGAGACAAGCTCACACTTTCTCACCTCTGCTTAGGGCCTCCCTGAAGGTGGCCTCTGCATCTCCCCAGTAAGGACGGAGGTGGCACCATGGGCACTGGGCTAGCCCGGGGTGGGAGGATGGGGGGAGGCGCTGTCTCCACTTGAGGTCTCTTTGGGGGCAGAGCAGGGTTTGGGTCGGGGAAGAGTGCAGTGGGGAAGGGACTGTGCCTGGACTTAGCTTGGGCCCCTCCCTGCCGGCCTTGCTGTAGCCCCTGAGGCTGATGGAGTCTCCTCCAGGCAGCCCGAATGGGTACCGCCCCCCTTCATTCAGGGGTCTGCTCAAATATCACCTTCTCGACTGTGCCTGTCCTCACCATCCTGCCTAAAATAGCCAACTCCCGTCTGTCTCTCCTCTCGTATCCCACTGTATTTTCCCTCTCAGCACACATGACACATGTTTTGTCCCCCCCTGCCCCCCACTACACATGAGGTTCCCTGGGGCACAGGACTTTATCTATCTTGCTCGCTGCTATATTCTCAGCGTGGAGAACCTTGCCTGGCCCATAATCGGCATGCCGTCAAGATCTGTGGAATAAATGAGGGAATGAACAAACCAGACTGAGGAGGCAGACTCGCTCCCTGCAGGGTAGAAAGCAGTTTCGGACAGGGATTTATCCAGCTATGAACTTCTCCACCTTGTAGAGGGAGTGAGCTCCCCGGCACAGACTGGAATCATGAGGGGGATTTAAAATCAGATAGTGAGTTGCTCCCTAAGCTATGGGTCTAGGACTCCTGAGCAGTGAAGGGAATGCAGGGCTCTGGAAACCTGGCTGGAGAAACAGCAGGCTGCACGGGACAGGCCCATGGAGGAGCGATGGTCACCAGAACAAGCAATGGCTTTGCCAAACCCAGTTTAGAAAGTCCCTGTGGCCCCAGTGCTGGGTACTGTGCATCGGGGAAGGAGGCATGAGGAGGAGAAGAGGTAGAACTCTGCCCTCAGGAGATCCTAGCCAGGTCTGACCCCTGGGATCAGATGGGCAGTGTGGGCTCCTGCGTCGCATCAAACAAGTTCAGGCTCAGCTCTGAGTCAGCAGATGCTAACATCTCTGTGGGGTGGCAGAGGGGAGGCCAGAGCCCTCTTCCTGGAAGAGGGGGTCATTTGGGAAGGAGGGGGAGGAACCAAAGCCAACAGAGCCCTCAGACCCTAATTCTGGAAGGCCTTGTGAGCCTGGCTACAGAATTTGGATGGGGAGCTTTTAGGATTTCAAGCTCTGTCCCTCTGAGCATCCCTCATGCTGTTCCCTCTATCAGGAACACGCTTCCCTCCACTACCCACCCCACCCGCCAACTCCACCCTCTGCACAGCTGACTTTTCCCTGCCCTGGGATCTCCACTGAAAGGTTTCTTTCTTCAAGACACACACCGCACCACCCCCGCCCCCCATTCTTTCAGACCAAATTCCGTTTCCTGTGGTGTACATCAGGGCACTCTGTGCCTTCCCTTTGTAACCCTCAGATCCGAGGTCATTTACCTACTTGGCTGTGTCCCCCTGAACTGTAGACTCTCCCGTCCCAGGACCCCAAACAGTGCTGGCACTAAGTAGGTGTTCAATGAATTTATGTTAAAATAATAAATGGATGAACGTCCTTTTGAAAAGCTTGTTGAATGAATGCCTTAGGTGGGTAGGGCCATGGCCCAGGCACCCTGAGGGGTATTGGAAGGACAGGGACCCTCAAAGTTTCAGGGTGCCTGACTCCCACCCGGGGATAGGGGGCCTGAGAACTGCTCTCTGCCTTGTCTGCATCTTGCCATACCTCCACCCCAGGTTGGGGGCCAGGACGGGGAGAGGAACCTCCATCTCCTGCCCTCACTCTCACCCCACACTCCGGGAGGAACAGGAGGCAGGCAGGGTTCTTGCCTCCCCGTGGGTCTGGTTCGTGTTTAAAGGACTAATTTCTGCCTTGTGGGGGTGAGTTATCTCCTTGTGAAATCAAGTTGGAGAAACAAAAAGATTTTACCAGTGAGACACATGTTCCTCCAGGAGAAGGAACGGACGGGCTCCCTCCCCTCCTTCTGGCCCTGGCCCAGCAGTCTCCCTGGGTTGCTGGAATGCCTGACTTGTCTGTAAGGCCCTGCAGATGTGTGGGCGATTTGGGGCAGGCACCGAAGGCAGGTATGTGCGTGCAGTCAGGTGCCGGCCCTCCTGGCCGCACTCCTCCCAGGCTCGGGCCGCCAATGGAGCCGGACCTCCACCTCCGGAAGGGGGTCTTGTGAGGACCACGGTGTGTTCCCATCACTGAGGCCCAAGGGGGCCAGCGAGGGGCAGGCTGAGGCTGGGGGATGGTCTCGAGGGAGCCTGAACAAAGAGGGGGGATTGGGCTGGACCCCTGAGAGCGGAAGGGGCTGGGAGTCCAGCTGGGAGGGGCCGGCAGACTGTGCTGAGCCCGCCCGCTGCCCGCTGCCCGCCCACCCTTTCATCTCCGCAGCTCCTTCCTCCCTGGTCCTTCCTTGAGTGTGTGTCTGTGGGTCCATCTGGGTGGGCTTGAGGAGGGGGAAGGAAGGGAGTGCTCTCTGTGGGCAGCTTGGATTGGACAAAACTTCTTTGAAAATGGTGCTTTGAGTCAAAACCTACCGGTGGCCAGTCATAGAGAGAGACAGACGGGTGCTCCAGCAAAAGCCCAAGGACCCTGAGGGGGCACCATCCCCAAGGGATAACTCCCTCCTGCAGGACCTCGCGAGACTGGGCGGGAAGGGACAGGAGGGGACAGGAGAAGCCCTTCCCCTTCTCCTGTGCCAGCCGGCCCAGGCCCTCACTCCCAGGAGGACTTTTCCCAGAGAGCTAAAAGCAAGAAAGTAACCTTTAGGATTAAAGAGAAACGTTTCTTTGTTTGAGTTTTCTTTCTTCGCCCCCCCCCCCCCAAGCCTCTTTTCACATCTGTAGTGGCTTTTTCCCTCTGGTTTGGGAGTCAGAGGAAAAGCGCCAGAGAATGTCGACCCAGGCAGCAGGGAACCAGACCTCGTCCGGGGCCACAGACGACGATGACTCCTACGGCAGCTGGTACATCGACGAGCCCCAGGGTGGCCAGGAGCTTGAGCCGGAAGGGTGAGTCGGAACCCCTGGCCCTGTCGGCCAGCCCATGGGGTGTGGCAGGTTACTGATGGGGGGTGTGGGGAAGACTCTGAGCGAGGGCTGCTAAGAGGGGCTCTGCCGCTCATTTGCTGTGTGAACCCTTGGCAAGTCACAGCCTCTCTGGGCTTCAGTCTCCTCGCCTGTTAGGTGAGAACAGCCTTTGTGCTGGTGTTAAGAAACTTGAGGTGGAGGACCTGGGCCAGGTTAGTCACCTAAAAAGCACCTGTGCGGTGTGTTTGTTTTTGGACTTTATTTTATTTGGGGGCTGTGCCATGCGGCTTGCGGGATCTTAGTTCCCCGACCAGGGACTGAACCCCGGCCCTGGCAGTGAAAGCACTGAGTCCTAACCACTGGGCCGCCAGGGAGTTCCCTGTGGTGTGTTTAAAAAACAGATTCCTGGGCCCCATCCTTGCAAACTCAGATCCAGCTGGGCTGTGGTGGCTCCCTGGGTGACTCTGGCCTGTAACCAGGGTGGAGAGTCCTGGGTGAGTGGTTGAGGGAGTCAGGCCTGCCTTCAAGGTGTTACTGGCCCCTGTGGTGACCATGTGGGGTGTGCCGTTAGCAAGCGTCAGGTTCTCTGGGCAGGCCTGGGGCAGGGGGAGGCCTGAGGAAACATGCCGCCCCGGTTGGCTTTGGCTGGTGTGAGGCTCCGTGAGGCTGAGGAGGCCTTGTTCTCTTCAGCAGGAGTGCTCGGGCAGCCCAGGGGAGGGAGGCGGCCTCAGCCCAGCCCAGCGTGGCCTGAGGACTCGGCCCACAGCCGCCTCTGCCCAGATCCCTTCTATCTTTGTTTAGTCTGGGTACCCTGGTGGAGGAGCTGGGCCTCCTTGTGCTCCCATGCTGCCAAGGACGCCTTGCCTGCGTGGGCCCCAGAGCCCAGTTCTCCCCTTGTTGTCCCTGGCCCCGGCCCCATCCCCTACCTCCCTTCTCTGTCTGAAGGTTTGCGGAACTAGAAAGGTGAGGCTGGGGGTTGCCGAGCCAGATGTGTGCACATCTGTTCTCCATCAACAACCAAAACCGGAGAAGGGAAAAATGCTCGCGTGCCTCCCCAGAGGCCAGGGCTGTGGCCTGGCCAGGCCGGGGTCACCCGGCAGGGATGGAGACCCCACCCAGGCCTGGGGGAAGGAGATGTTGTTTGGAGGACTCAGGGTTCTGACCACCTGGAAAGCAGCCCTGCTGTCAGCAAAAGGGTGCCCTCTTCCCCTTCCCTGGCTGACCTCGAAAGCCCGGGGCTCCCCAGGTTCCTGCTGTGTATGTGTGAAGTGGGAGAAGCAGCAGAATGGAGAGGGGCCTGGGAGCCCCAAGAGGACACAGAATCTGACCTGAGTTAAGGCCCTAATTTGAAGCTGTGTCCTTAGCCACTTCAGGGCCCAGGCATTGGCTGGGGCCAGTTGCCTGCAGCCAGCTCTGTGGCTCAGGTATTTCGATATGGCCTTAGAATAAAGTTGGGTGCATGGCAGGGACTAGGTGATGAGCAGTACCACTCCTAAGGTGGGTGTCATCTAGAATTTGTAGCTCCCTTCTCCCACTGCAGGTAAGAATGAAGAGCTTTGTTTGAATCTACTTATTTGGCCAAACCAAGTCGAACTTCCTGCCAAAGGTGGGAGTGGGAAGCTGGGATCCCAGGGGAATCCCAAGGAGGCAAACTTGGACTCACTTCTCCCTGTGTGAGTCAGACACCCCGGCGAGGTGGTGCACCAAAGCTTTGAGGAGCTCTGCACAGTGGTCCCCCTTGTGCCTCAGCGCGCCCCAGCAGGCTGGAGTCGAGGTGGTGGGCACTGGTGACAATGTCTGGGATGGACTCAATCTCCTGGTCACATTTATCCGAGTGCCCCCTTGGCGCCAGGACCTGGTTGGAGAGGTTGGGGGCGGGGGTGAGTCTGATGGCGATGGGATGCACACTGTCTGGGGTCTTCTGTGGACATAGGATTGATGTGTATAAGCCGAGCTGGCTCTTTTCTACCCCCAGAGGCTCCTCTGGTCAAGTTATGGGCCCTACTTGCCATGTGCTCATGTGTCATCCACTCTTATCATCAATACCGAGCTTCCCAGCCAGAGCCTGGGGATACAAATACATCTGTGGCAGCTGTCCAGGATGTCAGTCACCTCCCCACCACTTCAAAGGGCTGCCAGGAAGGCGGAATTGGGAGGCTTCCTTCATGGCCTGCCCTCCCACCAAGAGAGGTCAACGCCAGGGTGATCTGCAGGTTCTTCTGCTGTGGGAGCAGGGAGAGGGTCAGGCAGCAGGGCTCCAGGCCCCCCGGGGACCACAGGCCCACAGACCCCCGGCCCAGACAGTCAGCCTTTCCCTCTCACCCACACAGATGTTTTCTGCCCTCCCCTCTGGATGGGGCCCTTTGCAACCTCTACCTCAGAGCCAAACTTCCAGAAACAGTTGCCTTGCTTCTTCTCCGTCTCAGTGTCCTCACCATACTGCAGGCCGGCCTCTGTCCCTGAGTGCCCGTCACCACCTCTGAATTGCCCAAGACCGAGCCTCAGCTTCCTTGGGTTCCATTGGACTCTGTCCTCACTCTTCATCTTGGAATAAGGCCCAGAAGCCTACAGTCATCCCAGAAACTCCCCTTCTCTCTGCTCCTCTACATTAAGGCATGTAAAGTCTTCCACCTAAATACCGCTGAGATACTGCCTGACATTCCCGCTCCCCCGTGACTGTTTATGCTGAACCATCTGAAAATGCTGATACTCAACTGTTTTTGATGGAAAGAAATGGCAGCTTCTTGTGGTTCAACTTAATATCTTCCTCCATGTACTCCTTGCCTCTCACATCCTGGTCACACGTGGCTGCTGAAGTCAGACTACCTCAGTTCGAATTCTGGCTCTGGTGCTTTACTAGCTGTGTGATGTGGGCAAGATACCTAGCCTCTCTGAGCCTTGTTCTCCTTATCTAGGCAAGGGGGATACTAATAGCACCCACCTCTTAGGTAATTAACTGAGTTAATACATAGAAAGTGCCTGGCACTTACGCGATGCTTAGTCAATACTAGTTACTGTTGTTGTTGTTATTCAAATCTAGCCACAGAAATCTCCTAAAATCTAGAACACTGTCCTGCTCAGACACCCTCAGTGGCTCCCTAGTGCCTCTCATGCCTGCTATTACCGGCTCTCAGCCTGCCCTCTGCGCTGTAATCAAGCTGAAAACCTTGCCTGGCCCCAGCCTCACTGTCTACTGCCTGTCACTCCACTTTCTCATGCTCTTTCCTCTACATGGAGCTCCCTTGCCCCTTATTTGCCTAAAGAGATGCCACCATCTTTCAAACTCAAATACCACCCCCTCTGAGGCCTTGCCCCAAATTTCTCTCCCTTTTCTGCATCCTTTAGCATGTGCTTGTGCCCCCTCAAGGATCAAGCGCCCACCCTCCCTGACATAGCGTTCTCTGTGTCTGTGCCATCCTGCCTGTCCCACAGCACGAAACATGGGTCCACGAGCTGTCAGCCAAACATTTGCTCAGCCAAATTTCTGTCACTCAGACCTCAAACATTTGAGGGGCCACGAGCCTCAGCCAAACTGAGCTAAGTAAAGGGTAGATGGGGGGCCCCGGGTGGTACAGAAAGGGCCAGAGATGCCCCCAGACGGGGCCCTGGAGGGGGTCCATGGAGGTGAGGGTGGCTCCTGGTCTGGGGTGAGTGGGAAATAGTCAGGCTGCTCCAGGGACAGTTTACGGAGCCCCTGCCCTGGCTGGGCCTGGTGGGGGGCGCAGGATTGAGTAGGACTTTGTCAGGTGATGAGATGCAGGCTGAGAGGGCCTGGAGTGGTGGTTCTGAACTCTTGGGGCTGGTGAGGGGCCCTGCCTCACCCAAACCCCACCCCACATACTCGAGTAAAATGCCTCAGAGTTGCAAGTGGGGAGTGTGAGGCCTGAGCTCAGACAGCAGGAACCTGATCCCCTACATGGCACCAACTCTACTGCTTTGGGAAGAGGCTGACTCTGCCCTGGCCAAGAAATTGCACAAAACAGATTTCTTCTGTCCCTCCACCCCAAGGACAAGCCCATGTGACCGGGTTCTTTCCTGCTTCTCACTCTCTGGGATTTCCAAGCTCGGGGTGTTCCAGCACAGAGTACTCAGGCTCACCGTTGGGATCCCTCTTTTCCACACAGCAGGAAAGAGCCCAGCTGGGTGGTTGAGCCCCGCCTGCGGCAGGGAGGGCGCAGCTGCAGGGCTTCCTCTAATGCCTCACCCACCAGAACTTGGTGGCCTTGCCCACACTGGTTACCTCCTTCTGGCGCTCCCAGGCTCCAACTGGGCAAACCCAGAGGTCTACCCCTGCCCCAGGAACCCAGTCCTATCAGCTCTTCCAGGTTCACGTCCAGCCCTGAGCTCAGGGCTTCTACCTGATACCTTCCTCTGCCATGTGACTCAGCCCTTAATAAAACAGGTAATGAAGAGACATAAATCCTGGAAGACCAAGGTAGATCATTCCAGTCGGAGACACAGACCAAACTTGGATTCCAGTGAGTGAAGGACAAATCATAGGACCAATTGCTGATTGCCGGACCCAGGCAGTATGCTCAGCCACAGTTTTGAGGAGAGATCTGAGGCCTGGAGCAGTCAGGGAGGCTTCCTGGAGGAGGGAGGAATGAAGTGGGCCTTGATGGATAGAAAGGCCAAGCTGGCCCATTCTGTTTCTACCATGTCTTCCCCTGGGAGCCCCCTGTCTCCTTCAGCCCTGTAACCTCAGAGCTGGGCATGGGACCGGCACACTTCAGGGTCATCAGAGGCCCAGAATGGCCCTGAGAAGGTGAACTGTCTAGGAGAGATCAGAGGGTCAAGGGAGGTGGTGGGTGGAGCCCCAGTATAGACAGCCTGGAACCCCAGACTGGGCTGCACACCTGGGGTTTCCCTACCTCGGCCTGACTCAGCCTTCACTCACTCTGCAGGCTGGTACCCTCCTGCCACCCCAGCGTGCCACCCGGCCTCTACCACGCCTGCCTGGTCGTGCTGTCGGTGAGTCCCAACTGGCTTGCCGCCTACTGCCAGCCTGAACAGGGGGATATGTGTTCTTTGCTGGCGCTGGTGAAGGGAGACTCGGGGAGCCCAAATATGGGAGTGGGCACCGGGAGTTCTCCCAGGGTGGGGACCCAAACCAGGATGCAGACCAACCTTTCAAACTTCTGTCACCTCCTAGCCAGTCCCCAGTTGCTGCAGGAGTGTGCACTGCGGGGTAGGGGGTCCTGGGATTGAGTGCCCTGACTCAGCCCCTCAGGGAAGGCCTGGGCACCCGAGCCCTCCTCTGTGCTCTCCTTTCAGATCCTCGTGTTGCTGCTGCTGGCCATGCTGGTGAAGCGCCGTCAGCTCTGGCCCCACTGTGGGCACGGCAGGCCTGGGCTCCCCAGGTTGGTGCCTTGGCCTGGGCACCCCCGCTCAGGGGGCCTAGCTGACAGGGCCACTCTGGGAGGGTGGTGGCTTGTTAGGTACCTAGAAGCCAGCTCTGGCCTCTGGGACACCCCAAACTCTTTCGGTCTAGGGGGTCTCCCCATCCCCACCCAGATCTCCAGGCTTAGTTGGGACCCCCTGAGGGAAGGGGAGGGACCCACTCAGATGCACCCACTCCTGTTCCAGACCCCAGGGAGACGGAGCCCAAGAGGGCCCAGCTCTAAAACACACCCCCTCAGGCAGTCCATGGTCTCGACAGGCCGCGATCACTCCACACTGTCTTTTTTTTTTTTAATATTTTGGCTGTGTTGGGTCTTCGTTGCTGTGCGCGGGCTTTCTCTAGTTGCGGCCAGCAGGGCCTACTCTTCATTGCGGAGCCCGGGCTTCTCGTTGTGGTGGCGTCTCTTGCTGCGGAGCACGGGCTCTAGGCACACGGGCTTCAGTAGTTGTGGCTCGCGGGCTCTAGGGCACAGGCTCAGTAGTTGTGGTGCACGGGCTTAGTTGCTCGGCGGCATGTGGGATCTTCCTGGACCAGGGCTCGAACCCGTGTCCCCTGCATTGGCAGGCGGATTCTTAACCACTGCGCCACCAGGGAAGCCCCTCTCCATGCCATCTTGACCCTCATTTCCCTGAGGGTGTTACCTGGACCCTGATGCTTCAAGGCAGATTTATGAGGGATTGCCCTGCAGTCCCTCTGGCTGAAATTTTCTCCCCGTCTCCTTCAGCCCAGCAACCCCAGAGTCTGGGACGGGGATGACCCTGAGGAGACAGGACCGGGCAGCCTTGTGTGGGAGAGACCAAAGGCCTGGGGGAGGTGGTAGGTGGAGCCCCAGTGTAGACAGTCTTGCACCCCAGGCCTGGGCTGCACACTGAGGTGGGGCCTGCCATGTTGGTTTTGTGAGGAACTAGCCTGGGGTTTCTGCCACACTGGCTGGCCCAGGAAAGAGCGTGCCCTGCCTGGGGGAGGGCCTGGGGGAGACCGAAGCAGGATGGAGCCCTCAGGGCATGAAGGCAAACTGGAGCACAGAAGCAGAGCGTCTGAGTGGCTTTTGCCCTGAGCCCAGAGGGGTGATGCCTGGGACAGCCATGCCCGCTGTCTGCCCTCTGCCCCAGGGCCACTCCCAGGCCAGGGTGGCGGCTGTTGCATAAGGATGTTGTGACTCTCCAGCTCTCTGAAGGTCAGCCAGCCCAGACAGACCGATTAGCGTGGAGGCGGCTGTTTCCTGAAGCTTCCAGAGTGGGCGGGGGGGGGGGGGGGGGTGGGTGGGGAGCAGTGCTCAGGCTTGTTCCTTCTGTGTCTGCCTGTTGCAGGGGGTGGGGCAGGGGATGTTCCTGAGTCACTTTGCCACAGGGCCCAGATCTGGTTACATACACAGACATCTGTGGAATGAATACACGAAGGGACCTCAGTTTCCCCATCTGGAAAGTGGAACTGACTCCACCTCCCTGGTTTATGGAACTCGGTGTGTGGTAATGGGTGTGCAGGGCCTGAGCAACTCCCCCCTGTCCTGCCCCCGCCTCTGCACCAGCCCTGTGGACTTCTTGGCTGGGGACAGGCCCTGGACCGTGCCTGCCGCCGTCTTCACGGTCCTCTTCAGCTCCCTGTGCTTGCTGCTCCCCACTGAGGACCCACTGCCTTTCCTGACTCTCGCCTTACCACCCGACCAAGGTACCCAGCACAGCTGAGGCCCTGGGCTGGATTGATGGGAGGGGGCAGGTGGGAATCCAGAGTACTGGGGCTCCCCGTTCCAGTCATGAGCCATAGACCAGAAGACGCTGTCCCATTGCCCTCCCCAACTGTCCCACCACAGTGCCTGAAACCTCTATTGCTCTGTCCTGAGTCAATACTGCCCTCTCTGCTCTTGTGCAAATCCCACCCTCGGGAGGGAGGGAGCACAGGCTGAGTCCCCCAGACAGCCCAGTCCCGTGTGAGCATGAAGAAGGGTGGGGAGGGGTGCGGGGAGGGGTCCTGGAGACTTGAGCTGGGCTCAAGGAGGTGATGGTAAAAAGGACAGCGGCCATCCAGAGGAGCCACCACCCTGCAACATGACCTCCTTAGATGATCCGATCCTCACAGCAACTCCACAAAATGCAGCTATTCGCCCCATTTTACAGTGGCAGGTGCTGAGGGTCAGAGAAGGGAAGAGTAATAAAATAGTAGCCTAATTTATTGAGTACTGACTCAGGCACTGGGCTAAGGCACTGTACACATACCTTCTCATTTTACCTTTGCTAAGGTACTATATATTATTTCCATTTTACAGACGGGGAAACTGAGACTCCAAGAGGTAACTTGCCCAAGATCACAGAGCTGATACTAGTCAGAGCCTGGATTTGCGTGCAGGGCTCCTGCCCACGGAATCAGCTGAGGGGCTGGGAAGATGGAGACAGGAGAGAAGCTTGGGTGGGTTGGGCCCAGGCCCCACATCTGCCCCTCCATCCTGTGTCTCTCGGCCTGTCTTGCCTTCCAGGGCCGTGGAGGATACTGGCTCTGCTCTATTACCCTGCCCTCTACTATCCCCTGGCTGTCTGTGCCACGGTCAGGCATGGAGCCGCACACCTGCTCGGCAGCGTGCTGTCCTGGGCTCATCTGGGGGTCCAGGTCTGGCAAAGGGCAGAGTGTCCGGTGTCACCCAAGGTAACCGCTGACTTACGACGGCCTCTCTGTCCTGCTTCCCTGTTGCGCAGGATTCCACGCCTTTACACACATGCTCATTCCAAGCTCCGCCCCTCTGTGGGAGAGGCTGGGGACCAAGCAGCCGGGCCTGCCCTCAGGAGCTTCCAGTCTGGGAGGGGGAAGGAGGGGGGAAGGGGCAGAGAAGGAGGGAGAGGAAGCCTGAAATCCCCCCATTATTGATCTCCCAGACTTCCCTTGGCCAGACTGGAGTGGGAGTGAAGAGAGCTGGAGGACGCAAGTGCTGAGCTGGGGGATGGTCTCAGAGGGCTAAAAAGAGAATTCCAGAACCTCAGAACCTGGTTCACTGGAGCTGGCTGGGGTGTGAAGCTTGACCAGTCCAGAGCCCAAAGGGTGGGGGTGTGGCCTACAGAGTCAGACAACCCAGGTTTGAATCCAGCTTTATCCCTTCCTTCCTTTGTTCATTCCACAAACATATCTGAGCATATACTCTGCACCAGGGACATTTCCAGGCACTGGAATACAGCTGTGAACAAGACAGATGAAGTCCCTGACATCCCAAGAGCTGCCATTCCAGAAGGGGACACACAGTCAAACACACAAATATACGAAATGACGCCAGGTGGTGCGAGGTGTTTTGAGGACACCTTACCACGTTTCTGAGACTCAGGCTCCCCCCAACCCTGCCCTGCCCCCATAAATGAAGTTGATAACACGAATCCCTCAGGGTAGAGTTGAAGATTAGGTGGTTTCTGTGAGAGCAGGGACTTCGTTGGTCTTTTTCACCAGCCAGGACCTGGCACATACTAAGCTCTCAATAAAAACAGATTGAATTAACAAATAGATGAATACATATTCAACCCTAGGAGGGCCTCAACCCCAGGAGGCAGAGCATGTACTTCCCAGATGCCCAGGTTGCAAACTGTAATAGAAAAAATCAGGCCTGTGTCAAAGCACCAGGAACGTAGGGACATAGAAGGTGGATGTCCCCAGTTTCAGGCCCCATCCCAGCCCCCTGGGGTGAGTAGGAGGGGATTACAAAACATACTCCCTTTGGCTCCTGTAAGGGACCTGGGAGTCCAGGGGCCTGGGAGAGGGCAAGCACCTCTGCAGGGCCTGAGAAGGGGAAGTAGAAGTTGGTGCCAAGTGGCCCTGGCTGGGGTTAGTGAAAGAACCAGAAGCCTCCCATGCACCCTAGACCACCCTCAGGGCCCGCTGTGAGCTGGGAAGGGAAATGAACCCTGGTCTTCGGTTGGGGGAAGGAGGCAGAAGGTAGGTGTGTCTAGGCGTTGTTCTGCCCATCCAGATCTACAGGTACTACTCTCTGTTGGCCTCTCTGCCTCTCCTTCTGGGCCTCGGATTCCTCAGCCTTTGGTACCCGGTGCAGCTGGTGAAAAGCTTCAGTCATGGGGCAGCAGCGGGTTCCAAGGTAAAGGGCAGGGCTGGGGTGGGCTTGTACTCAGCACCCAAGACACCCTGGACTCGCCCATATCTATTGTTCCCCTACATGTGGTCATGCCCGCTGTGGAGCCTAGAACACAACAGGTGCTCAGAAAATGTTTGCTGAGTCGCAGAGGGACTGGTTGGTCCTCCCTCCCCAGGCAAAGGCCAGGCCAGGCCCTCGGCTGGCACCCATGGCAAGAGAGAATTCTTACGAGATATGACAATCTTATTTGAGATTAGGTAGACCTTCTAAGCGCCTGCCCTGTGCCAGGCCCTAGGCTGGGTTTATGGACTTAGCCGAGTGACTCGTGTCAGACGTCCAGGACTCCCAGGGTGCTCATATATTTACAGTGCGCTGTGAGAAGTGCAACCAGGGCTCATCCAGCTGACCTGGGAGCATGGGTGGAGGCGGGGCCCAGTGCTCTTCCTGGCGAGAGGGGAGGAAGAGGGAGACTGCTCCGCAGAGGCCCTTTAGAAAGGTTAAAGACACAGATGCAAAAGGCTGATTGCTCTGCAGACGTGGAGGGGGAAGGAAAGGCTTGAAGGGTGGCATCTAGGACAGACAGCAGGTGGGTCGTGGTGCCAGTCGCTGACATACACAACGCTGGATGAGAGCAGTTGTGCGGGGGACGATGTGTAGCTGTAGGTGTGTGGCGCTGAGGGGTCTGGCGGGCAGCTGGACTGTGGGCCTGGAGCTCAGGAGAGGGGCTAGGACTGAAGCCAGAGAAGGAGTGAGGTCCCCATGGAGGGATGAAGAGTGAGGGGAGAAGAGGCGGGTGGGCGCAGCATCTCCGGGGCGACCCTGGGTCCCCCACAGGCCCACCTGACTCCGGGTTTCGCTCTCACAGGGTAGCAGTAGGGTCCTCAGTACTTGTCACTACTGCCCTCCAGATGCTCAGAAGAGGGGAGCAGCTCCGCAGGATACACACCACCTCATCCAGACCCTTCCCTTCCCTTCCAGGGATCTTCTCGGCCTCTCCCTCCATTGCATGCCTTTCCTCTTGGGAAGTCTTAGGAGAACTAAAATCCTCTTTGGCCCTTGGTCAAAGAGTTTTAAGCCTCAAAGGACACAGTCAAGCCTTGAGCTGACCCACACCTGCCCTGGATCCCAGGGTTGCCATGGCAACAGGTGACAATGGCCTATATTTTCCTAATCGTCAGGGGCCAGGGGCTCACTGCATCTTACTGTGGGCCTCTGCCACTTGGCAGGGAGTTTAAGGCCTGGAATGCGGCTTAGACAAATCAGGTCACCCTTGTGATCTCCCTGGAGTAGGGGAGGGCTGGGGGGATCTGACCTGAAATGGCCCTATCCCGTGTCCTGGTCAGGGATGTGCTTGTGGGACATAAGTTCCCTTTTTGCTTCAGTCTTAGCTACTAGAGGCCAGAGGGCCAGGAGGAAAGCAGTGATGTGATGTGACTGAGTAAAGTTGGAGAGAGTTGGAGATAGACCTTAGGAAGAACTTCCCTGCATTGAGAATTCTTAGATAGGAGATTGATTAGTCTTTTATTTACGGAGGAGGAAAGGGCAGCTTTGGGGGGCACGGACCTCGTCCCCACGGGATGGCCCTTCTCTGTACTCCACCACTGCCAAGAGGTTTGTACGCGCACCTACCCTGAGCCAGGGCCCCAGGGATGGCTCAAGACAGGTCCCATCTGCTTGTCCATTTGTCTGTCGCCACAGGGGCTGCAGAACAGCTACTCTGAAGAATATCTGAGGACCCTCCTTTGCCAGAAGAAGCTGAAAAGCAGGTGAGGTCCTAGGGCCAGGGGACAGGTCTGGGCAGGCAGGCTTGTTTGGGAGGCTGGCACTGGGCAGCATGGTGGGGCAGAGATGAGGAATGAACCAAACCCTGGGGCCCAGGCTCAGGGCAGGGGCTTCTCCTGAGAGCTCCCTCCTGCCTGGGTCTTTCTGCAGCTCCCACACGTCCAAGCAGGGCTTCCTGTCCCGGGCCTGGATCTACTTCAGACACTGCATCTACACTCCACAGCGAGGTATGGCGTGGGGAGCTGAGGTCAAGAGTGACAGGTGACCTCACCCCTCTTTTGTGTAGAACAGCTGCAGTAGAAGGTCCACTCCTTTCCCCAAAACTCTTGTCATCAGGAAGAACAACCCCAGCTTGGGAGAAGGGGAATCCCCTGGCCTGGCCTTGGTGGTCCCGGGTCCTGTGAGCCCTGGCCCTTGTCCTAGGCCTCGGGAGGGATGGGGCTCCCGGGGCTGGATGGTGCTGGAGTTCACCACACCCCTCCTTTTGGGGACTGCAGGATTCCGACTCCCCCTGAAGCTGGTGCTTTCAGTCACCCTGACAGGGACGGCCATCTACCAGGTATGTCCTGCCTCTGTAGTGCCACTTGCCTCTGGACCCCTGCTCCCAACCCCCAAGGCTGAGATGGCTCAGGCCCTCAGCTCAGCTCTCCAAAAGCCCCGACCCAAATCCTGTCCAGCTGCTTCTGGCCATCTTGGGAATGCTGGCCTACCCATAGGAGAGGGGATGGTAACTCTTGTTGGGCTCACACAGGGTCAGAGCACGAGTTTTGGAGTCACATAAATGTGGATTTAAATCCTAGCTCCTTTATTTACCTCCTGAGTGACCTTGGGCAAGTTACTCAACATCCCTGAAACAATTAGCTTAGCTGTGAAATGGAGGAAATAGATTAATTCCTTTTAGTCGGGAAGATTTAGTGAGATAATATATGTTTGGTAAATCCCCACCACCACTACTCCCCCCTCAGAAAAAAAAAACAAACAAAAAATCAAAAACCCTGGAAGGTAGGTATGATTTTTCTCCATTTTACAGATGGAGGAAATTGAGGCTGAGAGATGAACTTGACTTGGCCAAGTTCCTACAGTCAATATCTCAGGGTAGCCAAAATTTGAATCCAGGCCTGTCCAGCTTCAGTGCCTGTGCTCATTTATAGGACACTTTGCTTTGTCCAGCATGGAAAAATTGGAAATTTTATATTCTGAAGTTTTAGATAGATAGATGATTGATAGGCAATCAGAGATACACGTGTATACTTGTGCTGCTTGAAAGCATATCTGAGGCCTGTGAGGCTAAAGTCGTATCTGTTTGTAATGTGCTGATTAGAGGCACGAGGATGCTGCTCTAAGGGACAGATAAGAACACTGTGAAGGGTGATGGGCATGTGGAGGCAGCCCGTGTGCTGCCAGAGTTTCTTCCCTGAAGTCTCAGAACACACTTTTCCTGGGATGGGAGTGCCTGGTGTGAGCACAGCCAGGCCCTGCCGCCCTGATTTGCGGGTTCTTCCAGGTGGCCCTGCTGCTACTGGTGGGCGTGATACCCACCATCCAGAAGGTGAGGGCAGGGATCACCACGGACGTCTCCTACCTGCTGGCTGGCTTTGGGATCGTGCTCTCAGAGGACAGGCAGGAGGTGGTGGAGCTGGTGAAGCACTACCTGTGGGCTCTGGAAGGTGAGGCCTCTCGGGAGCCCCTGAGGGCCGGCAGTGGGGACCTCAGCTGGGATACCTGAGCTCTGTCCCAGGTGCTGCGGACATGCGGGGTGTCCTTGAGCACGTCCCTTCCCCTTTCTGCATCTTGGCTGCTTCATCTCCAAATTGGGGTGGTTGGAGCTTCCAGTTCCAAGTCTCTGAGACCTGAAGGTCACCTCAGCAGGCCCCTGTTAGCTTGTGTGGTGTCTCCCACCCCCACCCCTAGTGACTTTGCCCAGTTCTGCAGGCGTGGAGGTGGGGGAGGGTGTGGTATGTGTGAGCTGAGGGGACAGCCCCGGGCCTTTGCTGCGGGTGGGGAAGGGGAAAAGGAGGCAGTGAAGTGGGACAGTGCACCAGGATTCTGAGCTAATCCTCATGGCAGGTGCGTGGGGTCAGGCAGGGCGGATGCTTTCTCTTCCCCAATCCCTGTCCTCCAGGCACTTGCTTTCTCCTTCCTTCCCTTGACAATGAGCTCCTGGGCCCGGGAACTATACTAGTCTCCCCTTCTGTGGTCTGATGCCTCCTTATCCCTTATCCCTGTTTCCCACCTACGCCACCTCCACAGCCCTGTGGACGAGACTGAGAAGTATCCTCACTTGACACATGGGGAAGGAATCACCTGAGGTCGTACAGCCAGGCAGACGGGAGCCAAGAGGAGAACACAATCTCCTGATGCCCAGGCTGGGGCTCTCCATCACCTTGAGACAAAGCCTGGTGGTCAGGTGTCATGGGGCCTGCACCCTCTGCTGGCTTGGGAGTCCCCGGCAAAGGCACAGGCAAAGGCACCCTGGCTCTGGAGGAGTAACATGTGATGGTCAGAGTCTAGGCTGCCCGTATGGCAGGTGGAGGTGTGATTGCTCTGCAGCTCTTTCTTACAGATTACCATCAGGGAGGGAGTAGGAGTGGGCAGGGGTGTGTGCAGTGACTGCTTCCTTCCCCGACCACCACTCCCACCACTTTCCTGAGTGCGTCTGCTCCCTGGAACTGTGGCCAAAGCCCACAGGATAGACAGGTGACAAGTTCTGGATGGGCTGAAAATGACATCTCCAGGGAGATTTTCCAAGTTGGCTGCAATCTGGGCCACAGGCAGGAGCAGACATGGCCCACATCAGTCCACATCCAAGCTCACACCTTGCTCACAGCAGCCCTGTTAGGTCAGCATCACTGATCTCATCTCACAGAGCAGGAAATCAAAAGGCAGAGGGAGGAAGTGAAATGTCCAGGACAATGGATTTGGTTTCTACTCAACACACCTGACACTTCTAGTCACATGTTGCAGTTTCCAAGCCCAAATGCTCCCACTTTGGATCTCCTTGGATGCAGGGGTCAAACAGATCAGTGTTTAACCTTCTAGTCCACAGACAAGGAAAACTGAGGCCCAAGAGGATTAGAGATATGCCCCAAGCACTCAGCAAGCCAGGGATGGAACTGAGATTAGATCTGAGCTTGGGGACCCTTTGGTCTGTTCTTAGCCTAAGAAGCGAATGTCTTCTGAGCTCCGAGAGCCTGTTTTAGGGCTGCCCACCTAGCACCTGGACTATAAGCCTGGCATCATTCACAGAAATCTCACAGTCTGAGTCAGGCAGACCAGATTAGAATTCCTGCTCCATCACTTACCAGCTGTGTGACCCGGGCAAGCCACTTTACTCCTTTGGACCTCCATCTTCCTACCTGCAAAATGGGTGCTGAAGCTCTAAGGGCAACCTTGTCCTAGAGGCGCTTGATTGAATAGGGGAGACAGACTGATCCACGGAATCAGTGCCCAGAAGGGGGCAGGTGCAGAGTCCCAGAGGAGGCAAAGTGCAGGAAGATTTTACGGGTACCAGGATTAGGAGGGACCCAAGTTTGGACACATTTGAGGTAGAGAGGAACAAGAGGTAGACAAATGGAGACCAAAGGCCAGGCTGGGGCCAAGGCGGCTGGCTAACCCTTCACCCCAGTTAACCTGTTCACTCACCTGGGCAGCCTCAGCAGGCAGGCTCCTCACCTCCTGGCAGAAACAGTCCAGAATGTACCTTCGCTGGCACCGTGTCGGCTCTAGGAGGGCAGATGGAGCAGGGCAGAGCTGCGCGTGTCCAGGGCTTTCTCCTAGCCTTGCCTTTCAGAAAAGTGACCTCTTCCACCCGCAGACGAGTGAGCCAGGGACAGGCAGATCGGCCGCGGGTTTCTGTAGCGGTCATCCTCAATACTGGCTGTGCCTGAGAATCACCTGGTAACTTGTAAGAAATCCCAAGGCTCGAGCCAGACTTCAGAAACCTTGAGGGTGGTGCCCAGCCTCTGTGAGTGGACAAGCGCTCCCCAAGGTTCTGATGCCAGCCTGAGTCTGAGAACCACTGTGGCAGGAGCTCTACACGTGTCGGTTGGCTGATTGATTTCACTCAGTTGCTGTTTGAAATAGATCATTAAGACCCTGTCTTTGAAAAAAACAAACAAACAACCCAGTTCAGCGGTCCTTAACCCTGACCGCACATCGGAATTACTGGGGTTGCTTTCCCAAAAGCTACGGCCTGGGTCCTATGCCCAGAAATTCTGATTTAATTGGTCTGGGGTACAGCCTGGGCCATGGGAATTTGAACAACTCCAGGTGATCCTAATACGCTGTCGGTGCTGAGACCCACATCTCCAGAGCCTGTGGCTACAAGGGCCTAGTGCTTGCCTTTCCCGTGTGTGTTTGCTCCCCTCCTGAGTCTGATGGGAGCCAGGAACACGTCCCTTGGCTGACCAATGAGATCAGAGTGCAGACACCCTGGGCTCATTCTGGGTCTGCTTGGGAATGACCGCACCACTTGCTCTGTCACTTCCTAGCAGTGTGGCTGGCGGGTCAGGCCCTCTCTCTGAGTCTCAGCTTCTTTGCTGGTCCCGTGTCTCCCTGGGCCTCTCCTGTGGGGTTGCTACGAGGGTGTTGAGTAAGACTAGATGTGGATATAGGGTGGAAGGGTTGTAGCCCTGCATCCCTGCTATGCTAAATGCCAGGCTTGTTCACAACACCATACATTCTCCCCCAGTTGCTGGTGATACAGGGAACTCATGATCTGTGCAAATGGACAGGGTGGGTGGCGACCCGGGGAGGAGATGGGTAGCCGTGGTCACTTCCCTCATTCTGATGGACTCAGGCCACACTGACGGGCGCTCACATCTTAACGAAGGCCACTGACGCAGGCCCTGATGGGGTTTTATGGCTCACAACATGCCGGGAGACGGGCAGCCCAGCAGTGTGCCCGGCATGGGCAAGCTGAGGCTGGGAGAGGAAATGACCCCCTGAAGCCCACACAGCCAGGAAGCCATGGAGCTGAAGGCAGATGCCACATTGGATGGAGTCTCTCACTGGGGGTCACACAGCAATGGAAGCAGCAAGACCGGGGTGAGGGCCAGGTCTGCAGCCTCAGAGCCGGCCTCTCTCTGTCTTGGCCACCAGATCTCACCTGGCAGTATTGGTCAACCAAGGTCATCGACTTATACTGGATCTGAGAACAGGGGATGTGACAAGAGGCCTCCGCTCAGAGTGGGGCATGGGGCAGGGATAACTCCCACCCAGGTACCATCCTGGCAGCAGTTCGGGGTCTCCCAGGAGACTCCCCGGCCCTGACCTCCCACTTTGCTCCCTTTCCACCTTCCAGTTTGCTACATCTCGGCCTTGGTTCTGTCTTGCTTGTTCACCTTCCTCATGCTGACCCGCTCGCTGGTGACACACAGGTGAGTGACAGGCTCTGACTCCCCCCGGTGCAGACGTGGGGAAGGGGTCAGAGCCCTGTGGGCCTGCAGGACCCCTGACCCAGGAGGCCTGTGGGGAGAAGCTAGGGGCTGGAGGGAGGGAGAGTCCCTGCAGGACCAGGCTCTTACTGAGCCCAGCTGCCCAGCTGCCCTGTGGTGGGTGGAGATGGTGGGGCATCCCTGTCCGGTTGGAGAAACATCTGCGACTGATGTACGGCTGACGAAGGGCTGGCATGGGGCCACCTGGGAAAGCTGGCATGCTACCTGGGAGTGGAGATGAGGGAGGAAGGGTGCCACAGGCGGGAGGAACTGTGTGGGCAAGAACAAGTGTGAAGTGTGGGCGAGGAGTGGACTGGCTGGCGCTGGGGCACCAGAGAGATTATTGTGGGACATGGAATGCCAAGCCGCCTACCTTGCCCTTTCATGGTGAATGGTAAGCTTAGAGCACTGAGGAAATGTGGGCAGAGAGGGAGAGAAGCTTCTAGCTGGGAGTAGAGTGGGTGGGGAGGGGAGGGCCACGGACTTGGCAGGGAGCTGGTCCGTATGCTGTACATTTATCAGGCCTCAGGGTTCCTGCCCCAGGATCTTTTCTCACAGGGTTGGCTCTACTTAGGCTGGCATATCAAGGCCCTCAAGCTTCTGCCTGCCTGGAACCTTGCCTCCTGCCCTGACGGCCGAGCTGCAAATCATTTTCCATCCCTACTGTTGTGTCCCACGTTCCTGACTTGGCTCAGGTTGAGCCTTCTGCCTTAATTTGTCTCCCTTGATCCCTGCCCCGCCCCCCACCAGCTTAGTCTTATTCATCCTTTAAGATGCAACTCAGACATCACCTCCTCTGGGAAGCCCTCCCTGATCTCCCAGGCTGGGTTAGTAGCTCCTCTGGGCTCCCACAGCTCTGGGCTTCCCTGCCCATGGCCGTGGGTTGTACTTAGACTGGGAGTTCAGCCAGAGGCTGGCCCAGAGCAGGAAATTAGGGAGCGTGTGTGCTCCCTGAGATCGCTGGCTTCCTCACTCCCACCCCAGGGCCAACCTGCGAGCTCTGCACCGAGGGGGTGCCCTGGACATGGGCCCCCGGCCCCTGAGCCCTCGCCCCTCCCGCCAGGCCATATTTTGTTGGATGAGCTTCACCGCCTACCAGACTGCTTTTACCTGCCTTGGTGAGCGCCCCCTTGCCCACTCCACCTGACCTCGGCAGGCCCCACTGGCCCGAGTGGGGGAGGGGAGGGTTCAGCAGGTCTTGGCTGCCTCTGGGGGTCTGCCTGTGCTGGAGCTGGCTCTGGGGCAAAAGCAAGAGGAGGGACCCACCTTGCCTTCCCTGCCCTCAGGGAGTCCACACAGGGGGGGTGGGGGGGCAGGTGCAGGGGCCCTTGGTAAAAGGATACTCGTCACATGAGGATGGCTCCTGGGTGCCACCAGGGGTTTACACAGAAGGTGACCCAGGGCTGGAAAGTTCGAGGAGGCATGTTCCTGCTTTTGTAAGGGAGGGCAATATCATGATGGGCTGTCTCAGGAGGTCATCCCTGTCACTGGAAGTATTCAAGCATGGTTATGTGGCCATGGTTGGGGGCCGCAAGGAGGGCCCTGCTCTGAGAGAACTGGACTAGATTAACTTCAAGGACCCCTCCAAGCTCCGAGTTTCTGATTCTCCCCTTGGGCACTGCGGTGAATAAATTCCTTGCAAATGTGAGGGGGCTGGGGCCATTGTTGCCGAAGCAAGGGCCTGGTTTCTCCCTCTGCTGCTGGTTCCTTCAGTTCTCACCTTGCTGGCGGAGGTGGAAAAAGATGATAAAGGGGTAGACGAATCACTAGCACTAAAATTCATAATTCCTCGTATAGGTAAACTTTATGCCTCTGAAACCCTTTTGTACATATCCCATGGAAACAATTAGCCAACTGTTTCAACAGGCAACTTTCAGGTACCTACCATGTGCCAGGCTTTGGCCAGTAGGAATGCAAACATTAATTTCAAATACTGTCTTGTCCTCAAGGACTCAGGAGCAACTGGGGGAAAATAACATTTGCAAAGCACTCTGTGGTTTTCAAAGAGTTACCACAGATACTGTCTCACTGGATCCTCACGACAGCCCTCCTGGGTAGGGGCTGCTTATCCCCTTTTTAAAGAGGAAGAAACCAAGGCTCAGAGAGGTAAAGTAACTTGCTCAAGGTGGCACAGCTAAGCAGCAGCAGAGCAGGTATCTGAAACCAGGTCTGCCCAGTTCCAAAGCCTGGGGCTCCTGGGAGTGGCAAGGGTGGGCTGATGCCTTTCCCTGTTCTCCTCCCCATGCTGGCAGGGCTCCTGGTGCAGCAGATCCTCTTCTTCCTGGGGACCTTGGCCCTTACCTTCCTGGTGTTCATGCCCGTGCTCCACGGCAGGAACCTTCTGCTCCTCCGATCCCTGAAATCCTCGTGGTGAGTGAGGCAAGGGACCGAGGGCTCTGGGACCGCTTCCCCGAGGACCACTAATAGTGACACCCGCCCCATCCCCTCACCCCCCACAGGCCCTTCTGGCTGACCTTGGCCCTGGCTGTGACCCTGCAGAACATGGCAGCCCACTGGGTCTTCCTAGACACTCACCATGGACGCCCAGAGCTGACCAACCGGTGAGGTTGCTCCTGGGCTTGCGCCTCCCTTAGGCCCTCAGCTGCTTCTTTGGTGTCTTTGTCCTTGTGCCCTTCTCCCTCGTCTGCCATCTTTCCCCTTTCTCTAATGGGGAGCCCAGTGAACAGTAAAAAGAGCTTGCCTTAAAAGGGGTCAGTGACCCAGCTTAGTCCAAAATACCTCTCTGTTTACCTGTCACAGGGCCAGAAATACCCCCATGAGCCTTTCCTGTTTTGGGGATCAATACTGCTCTCCCCTTTGCAGGAAGGAGGTTAACAGAAATATTATTTCCGTGCTAGGCTGTGGGAGCACCTTGGCCCCAGGAGAGACTTAGAGTCAGTGGACAAGGGACCCAGAAGAGGGAGGTGGGGGCACCAGGGTCATAGAAAGATCCAGGTGGACCTGGACTTAAACCCCACTGACTAGCCAGACAGCCTTAGCAAAGTCTCCCAGACTCTCTGGGCCTCTGTCTCCCGGATGGGTGGGATGAGTGAGCCGGGTTGAGAGAGCAGACGCAGCCCAGAAGATGGGTACACAGAGATGTAACCAACCAATACACGGCAGTTGTGGTCATCTAGGTCTGCCATAGACCCTGAGGAAGGGACTCTGTGTGAGGACCTGCCTCAGCTCTCTTCTCCCTGGCCCCAGGCGAGCAGTCTATGCGGCCACCTTCCTTCTCTTCCCCATCAATGTGCTGGTGGGTGCCATGATGGCCACCTGGCGAGTGCTCCTGTCTGCCCTCTACAATGCTGTCCACCTTGGCCAGATGGACCTCAGCCTGCTGCCACCTAGAGCCGCCACTTTCGACCCCGGTAAGGTTACTGGGCAGGAGCTGGGGGCAGGGGATGCTCAGGCTGCCCAAGCAGTGCGGGAGGGTCTGCCCTGATCTAGTCCCTACAGAGGATGTCTGTAACCCCAGGCTGTGGGTATGTGTAGGGGGCCATGTGCAGTGCACGTGCGACACGCTCAGGTGCCCACGAGCTCGCATGCAGGGTGTGCCGGGCACTCCCTGTGTCTGCGTTAGGTGCCGGCTGGGGCCCTCCCGCACTAGCACGGCCATTCCCCACCCACCCAGGCTACCACACATACTGCAACTTCTTGAAGATGGAGGCCAGCCAGTCACATCCAGCCTCGACAGCATTCTGCGTCCTGCTCCTGCGAACTCGGAGGCCCCAGCCCCGCACGGCCCCCCAGGATGGCCTCAGACTGGGGGAGGAAGAGGAAGGTGAGCCTTTCCACTGGGAATGGGGGGAATTGAGCCCACCCGGCTTCTCCCAGGAAGGAGGCACGCCCCCTCTCCAGCAACGCAAGGGAGACAGGGCTAGGAAAATGCCCACATCCTCTCTGGGCTGCCTGTGGGAGAGAAGAAGTGAGAATTCTCCTGGTCCGTCTCAGGGTAATTTTTCCCATAATACTAACATACACACACTTTCCGTCACGTGTGTGCACACACACTCACTCCTCACGTGGAGAATGAGACAGCTGTCTCAGAGCTAAGGGGCTGCGTCACCCCTACCACCCCAGGCCACCCCCTGCCTCTCCTAAGCAGTGCGTCCTCCCCCGCCCTGCTGCCTGGGAAGTGTGTAGTAGGGAGGGGGACCCTTGTCCCAGCCCTGCCTCCAGTCCCCTCCACAGAGCTCATCCTTTCCCTCTTCTGCTGGCCACCCAGAGGATGACACCCTGAGCCTTAACAAACACGCTTCTGCACCGCACACTCTCCTGTTCCCACCCTGTGAACGGGCACCTGGAGCCCCAGTCTCGGCCTCCCTCACCCTGCATACACAAGGGGTTTTCAGACTCTGCTCAGGTCTTGGCGCTGGGGGTGGGGCTTGGCTGGGTGTGTGTTGAGTGACTCACGGAAGGTCTCTTTTCAGGGGTGCAGCTGCTGCAGACCAAGGACCGGCTGGCCAAGGGAGCGGGGCCCCGGGTAGGCCGAGGCAGGGCCCGCTGGGGTCTGGCATACACGCTGCTTCACAACCCAGCCCTGCAGGCCTTCCGGAAGACAGCCCTATCGGATGCCCGGGCCAACGGTGCCCAGCCCTGAAGGCGGGGAAGGCCACCCCGCCGTGTCCTTGCCTGTGCTGGAGCACTTCCCATCCTCCCAGCCCACTCCCTCCCCAGCTCTCCCAGCGTCATCACTCCAGCCATGGCAGCCTCTCTGCTTGGCACCAGCTCTGTCAGCAGGTCCCGGGGGTTCAGCGCCAGCCGGGGGTTGCTTTGCTTGGGTGGAAGTCTGTCAGCACTGTGAACCTCAAGCCTTGGGAAGGCTCTGGTCTGCCCCTTTGACCCTGGGAAGCCAGCTAGGGCTCTGGAGAAAGCAATTGGTGGTTTAGGCCCTCGGTCCAGGAGCCTCCCGACGCTGGCTCTGCCGCCAGCCTTCAGGCTTCACGGAAGCCTTCTGCTGATCGGGGCTGGTGATGCAGGCCGGGACAACCTAGGATTCCAGCTGGACCCACTCAGCCTTGGAACACACCACTGTGACCAGACACAGCGCTTCCTCTCTCCTGCAGCGTTCCCCGCTCCTCCTGGGGGTCCCTGTGGCCTGCAAGGCAGCCCGGGAGGAAGCCGTGGGCTCCTACCCGGCAGCAGTCACGGCTCAAACCAGGCCCCACACTGAGCTGGCCACACTTGAGAGCCTGGTATTTTTGTAGCTGGTATGCCTTTAGATATTATGAAAGAGGTTAGTGTGTTCCCTGTAATAAACTTGTCCCTAAGAAACAGTCTTCCTGAAGGGGAGGGGTACGTGGGGAAAACCACCCGGCATCTCAGTCAATCAACACTGTGTTTATGGGGCTTGGGTGGGGTTGGGGTACTCTGGTCAATGCTGGGCTGGGCACTGGATGGGGGGCAGAATGGGAACCATGGCCACATCCCTTGGGGTGGTGGAGAGACTGGGGACATATGGTGCCACCCCTGAGTCGTGTGAGCATTGGCTTTGGAAGTAAGACTGATTCTGGGTCTTCGAGAATGGGCAGGATTTGGGGAGGAGGAGAGATTTCAAGAGATGGGGAGACAATATGAATAAAGGTATGGAGGTAGGAGGAGACTAGTATGCAGAAGGGAGGGCAACTGAGGGGGTCCCTCCCCCTGCTGGGGACTGAGGTGCGGGCATGTATGAGTGAGGGTTTGGGGGCCACTGTGGCGCTGGGGCTACCGAGGGTGGGGCAGATGTGGCCACCCCACACACCTGGATCAGTGGGGCCTCCAGAAGTATCTGCACAATTACATCACATTCCTGCACCCAAACGACAGCCTCAAACTCGCAGGAAGCCAGGCAGGGCCAGGGAGCGTCAACCCACCTTCGAGGATGCCCAGGAAGAGGGCAAAGGGGGCAGGGTCTGATCCCACTGCAGCCCACTGAAAAATGTCTTCCTAGCCCTGTGTTAGTGATTGACGGGGTCTCAGGAATGAGAAGGCAGACTGGGTCTCTGCCCTTAATATGGAAACAGAGTCATAATAAAGTGTAATCAGGCTGGGACACTGGACACTCAGGACTGTGTGAGCCAGAGGAGGGGGCCTAGTCCAACTGGGGGGGCGTGAGGGAAAAGCATCCAGGGAGGCTTTCTGGAGGAGGTGGTACCTCAGCCGACTCTCAAAAGCTGACTTAGCCAAGTGAGGAACAGGAGAAGGGTGTCCAGACTGATGGAACAGTATAAGTAAACGTACAGAGGATGACACATCGCAGACTGTTAAAGGAACAATTCATTAGCCATTCCAAGAGAGGTGGGGAGGGGTGACTTTGGAGAGCCAGTCAGAGGGGCCACGAACATCTGGCTGGGGAACTTGGGCTTCACCTTGAGGGCATGGGGGGCCATGGATGACTTTAAAACAAGCGAGTAGCTAGTTCATTCAGAGCACAAATGTTCCCCAGCTGCCCCCGACTCAGGTCTTAGGCCCACATCCTACTCCAAGAAGCCAAGCCTGCTCAACTGTGAATGGAGCCAGAGATGTCAAGGGGTCCAAGCTGGGTTAGGATTATCAAGCCTTAGATAATCAGGGTCAGTGGGTCAGAGTCAATGAGTTATCATATCCTAGCCCATCCTTTGTTTTCTGAGGAAACTGAAGTCCAGAGATGGGCAGTGACTTACCCAAAGTGGCAGAGCACAGGGGACTCGGCACCATCCTGCTGCTTTCCATCGGAGGTGCAGTCATCCTTGACATGTGCTCTGGTGACAGCAGCTCAGCAGGAGCTGCAAGCTGATGGGGGTGGGGGGGGGGCGGGGATGGGGAGGCGCTGTATGTGGAAGGAGGAGGTAGCGGGGCTGGCCAGCCTCCAAGGCTCACAACTGCTACCGCACGTCCCTTGGCCTCCCTGCCTCCACTCTGCTGGGCTCAGCAGTTCTGGGGGCTCTAGTCAGAGGCTTCAGAGCCTCTCTCATGGGGTCTCGTCCCCATGCATAGCGCCATTTGATCAGGAAAGGGGCAGGGATAAAGGCAGTAGGGAGACGTGTCTCTGACCCAGCACAGGTTCTACGGTCTCCAGGTTCTGACCCCATCCTAAGAGACCCACAGGCTGCTGCCAGGCCCTCCACCCCTCAAGTCGGTTCCTGATCCCCCTGCTCTGTGAGGAAAAGACTTTCCTCCAGGAATACTATTTCCTCTTTCTGGAAATGTGGGAGGAAGTACCATTCATTTCCTCTGTCTTCTCCTTCAAATATGTTCTCTTGTCCTCAGTCTCTCTGGGTCTTTCCCTTTCCTTCTCACCCCATCCTACATCCCCTCTCTCCTCCCTTCTCTCTCCCCTCCATCTTGCCTTGCCCGTCCCCGCTTTCCTCACTGTTCCCTAACATCTCTTCCCGGAGCAGGAATGGGAAGAGAGGCCACAACCCAGGCACTTGATTTCCCCCATGCCCCCTCCAAAACACCTCCTTCAGGCCACTGCTCAGGGACCCCAGAGAAGCCTTTGCAATTGTTGTCAGGCTCATACCCCGATTTGTGCCGTGGGCTAGGTGGGGGGTGGAGGAGAACATCTGCAGCTCAACCCAGCCCTGAACCCACCACCGGGCCACCCCTCCCTGCCTCACAGGCCCCGGAACATGTGGACAGGCAGGCTGGCTGTCCTTCCAGTCCTATCCTCCACCAGGGGCCCCCTAGATCCAGACAAAACACCAGGCAGATGCAGGGGAGCACCAGAAATGCTGTTTATTTCTCTGCCGCCCCCAGGCTGCCTGGTCTCTCTGGAGGGGCAGGCTACAGATGCATACCTGGAGAGGAAGACAGGGCAGGTGTCCAGGGTGGAGGGGCACACTGAAGGAGGAAGGGTGAGGAGATGAAGGACATTCTGGACACTCCAGTCCTGTCTGAGATGAGGGCAGAGCCTCCCAAGCCCCCAAGTCATCAGAGAACGCCAAAGGTCAGCAGGAGCTCAAGCAGGTCAGAGAGCCTCAAAGCCACGCCAGCCACTTCCGCTACATCCTAGTCTCCTGTGTCCTGTCTGCTTCAGCCTACCTCCCTGCCAAGCCCCAAGCCCCAAGCCCCACCCATAGCCTTCGGCAGTGTGTCAGTCCCAGTGCCCAGAATTCCATCAGTGAGTCCCCCCCACCCCGCTTGGTTAGGGCGCCGCCCTGTCAGCACGCTGCCCCGAGAAGGGAGCATGGGCATTGTGGTTAGCAGCAATTAGCACCGTAGACGGTGAGTTACGGGATCAAATTCTGTCCTAGTCACTAGCTTTGAGCAAGTCTAGAAGTTGGGGCAGTGAGTGTTCCAGAAGAGATGAGAAAGGGAGGTAGGAAGATGGGAAGTCCCCGATGCAGGCTTCGAGAGTTGCCGAGCCCAGACCCCTGCAGCACTTGTAAGGGACGGCTGCAGAGTCAGGGGCAGGAGTCAGCGAGGCCTTGGGCCTCCTCCAGCCCAGCCTGGGTGGGGGTGGGGCTAGAAGGCAGTGAAGAAGAGGAGGAGGAGGCTCTGGCCCAGCAGAAGCAGCCCTGGGGGCTGCTTCTCAGAGACCCCTCCTCCTGCTGCTGCAGCCTCGGGGCCCCCAGTACGGCTGAGGTAGATGATGACGACGTTGTCCTCAGGACCCGACGGCTGCACCTCATTGTCAACCGTGTAGCAGCCCTTACCCTCGGCCGCTTTGCCATGGAACCTGCGCCCCAGTGCATCCTCGCCACCCTCGCCTGGTGTGGCCAGTGCCACGTTCACCGAGCCCTCCGCACTGCCCAGCTCGTTGGTGGCCAGGCAGCTATAGGTGCCCTCCTCCAGCTTGCCGAAGTCGGGGATGAGCAGGCTGCCATTGGCAAAGGCCTGAAAGCGCGGCCGGCTGCTGGCTGCCAGGACACCGGGCAGAGCACGCCCATCGGCACCCACGTTGGGGCTGGCAATCTCCACGGTGCCGCCGGGCGTCTGGATGTGCCAGTGAACCTGGGGGGCTGGCTGCCCGTCCACGTCGCAGTGGAGCGCCAGCACGAAGCCAGGACGCAGCTCGGCGCCGTCCTGGCTGGGCTGGTAAGTGAGCTGCACCGAGGGTGCCGAGCAAGGCAGCGGCAGCAGGCGGTTCAGCCGTGTGCCCTTGAGCACGTGGGGTGAAGTGCAGGTGATGTTATCCTGCTCTGGGATGGACACAGCAGTGGTCAGGGCCCACGTCTTGAACCACACGATGCCACAGGTACAGTCGAAGGGGTTATCGTTGATCTGCAGGTGGGACAGCGCGGTGAGCGGCGCGAAGGTGCCCTCTGCCAGTGTGTGCAAGCGGTTGTGATTGAGCTGCAGTGAGCGCAGGGCGCGAAGGCTGCGGAAGGCGTCGCGGGGGATGAAGGTCAGCTCGTTGCTATCCATCTTGAGCAGCTGGAGGGCGCTGAGGTTGCTCAGATCGCTCCAGGCAAAGTCAGAGATGAGGTTGTGGCTGAGGTCCAGGCTCTTGAGTTGGCCCAGAGGGGCCAGGGCACCAGCGGCCACCCTGCGGATCTCATTGTGCGCCAGCCACAGCGACTGCAGCAGGGGCACCTCCCTGAAGGCGCCCTCTGGTAAGCTCGGCAGCCGGTTGGCCGACAGGCTTAACGTGGTCACGTTGGCCGGGAAGCCGGGTGGCACGGCCTCCAGGTCACGGTAGGCACAGTCGGCGATCTGGAAGCCGTACTTTTCCCCACAGTCGCAGGACTCGGGACAGGCCTGCACCAGGCCCACAAGGACCACCCAGCACAGCAGACGCAGCTCCTGCATCCTACCTCCTGCAGAGAAGGACATGCCACCGAGGTGACCCCGAGGACACACAGAAGGCACTCATCCCTCTCAGCACCCTGACCCAGAGCTCTTCCCCATCAGAAGGACCTGCCAGCATCTTCCAGCTAAGACCCAATACCACCTAGCCCACCACCCCCATTCTATAGGAGGGGAAACTGAGGCCCAAAGAAGGTCCAGGACTTGCCCGAGGTCATGCAGTCAGGAGCAGGTGAAGACCGGACGGAAGAGGACCCCAGCTCCTTCTCTGAGCAGAGAGCTCTCCCTGCATCGGCCAGCTCCGAGCTGACTTTATGGCTTGAGATCTGTTTTCCAGCCACCTCCTCCCCCCAGCACTTGGCAGAACCTCCCCCCTGCCCTCCCACATCCTGGCCGCAGTCCCTCCCACTAGAGCCCCCCATAGGTATGCTTTGCCCCGGCCTAGACAAGGACCCTTGTGCAATGCACACCACCCCCATCCGCCCCACCCACCGCTCTCCCGTTCCTACCGGCCCGTGACCACAGCAGACACCAGACCCTTTCTACAGAATCACACCCTTGGCCTATTCGGTTCAAACT
Source organism: Monodon monoceros (assembly GCF_005190385.1). Lineage (NCBI taxonomy): Eukaryota > Metazoa > Chordata > Mammalia > Artiodactyla > Monodontidae > Monodon > Monodon monoceros. The sequence continues at coordinate 75,977,865 of NW_021703778.1, read as the reverse complement.
ACGCCAGGCAGCTGCCTAAATAAACCCCTGCCAGGACCTCTCAGCTGGCTTGGGTGAGGCCAGTGGCTCAACCCAAATACTGCTGAGATTTCCAGGGCTGCGGTTATTAGAGGGACTGAGGCCCCCTGGACAGATCCAAGCAAGGGATTGTCCCAAGCACCCCAAACCAACAGGAAAGTGCCCAGGGGAGCCCAGCCCCTGTGCCCGGCAGGCTGCCCTCTCTTCCCACTGGCCCTTGGAGCCCTCTTCCAGCTGGCTTACCTTCAAACTACTCTTTCTTAGTCAAGCAGAGCCTCTTCTAAGATGGGACCAAAAAAGCAACAAAGGAAGAGTTAGCCCTGGACGGTCTGCAGGGCCAAGGGAAGATGAAGATGCTGGAGGACGGGGCAGCCTGGTCCCTGCCCCACCTTCAGTCTGCACACCTGGGCCTGCCCTTTCCTTATCCGAACGGGGTGCCTGAGACCGTCTGCTGAGAGGAGGCTGCAGGAAGGAAGCCCAGGCAGCCCGTATACTTCCTCCTTCCAGCAAAACAACTGCTTCTCTGCAGCAACAAGGACCCGTGTTTCATAAGTGACACCAGAAACTTGAGGGGGAAAAGATGCCAAATTTTTTGATTTTTTTTTTTTTCTCTCTCTCACTCACTTTTAGCAGCTTCAACTTCCTTAAAGACACAGCACTAGCTGGACAAGACCCAAGAAAAGATGTGGCCAGAAGGATTTTTATGGGGGGAAGGGTGAGAAACTGAATCCCGTGGAAGGTGGGAGACTTCTAACCTCACTTTGAACAAGAAATAAATGCGCGGGGGTGGGGGGCATTCTCCAAGCTGAGACCGTGTGAGGGATTGTGTGTACACTTGCGTGTGCATGTCTGAGTGTGGGTGTGATATCTCTATGTGCAGATGAGTTTGTATGTGTGTTTGTGTGGATGTGGGTGTGAGACCATGTATGGGTGAATCTGTGTGTTTGGAAATGTTTGGGTGTGTGTTTTTGTGTAGGTGTGAGGCTGAGTCTTTGTGTGTCTCTGTGTTTGTGTGGGTGTATGTGAGTCTGTCTGTATATTTGGGCGTGTGTGTGTGTGTGTGTGTGCATGTTTATGTGTAGAAGTGAGCGTGCATATCTGTGACTGTGTGTCTGTGTGGGTGGTGGGTGTGTTCCAGTGAAAAGCTGAGGCCAAAGTGTATAAAACACCCACGATGCTCCAAAGCCTCAGTAAGAAGCCAAAAGGTTAGAGATGTTTTTGTAAGAAAACACATCCTCCTGGCCCGCCCGTGTCAGGCCTGCCTGCTGGCTCTGAGGCTGGGCTGCCCTAAACACATGTAACCCCGGAGGTCCCCAGGCTCCAAGGCTCCAGCCCTGGCTCCCCACTGGGCTGGAAGTGGTGGGCGGGCGGGAGGCAGGGGTGTGACTGGGCTCCAAGCGGGTAAAAGAAAGCTCCGGACAGGAACCAGCTGGGCTTCAGTTTCCAGACTGGGATTCTAAGACACTCAGGCTCACAGAGACAGTTCCATCACCCAGGACTACCCACCTGGCAGCCAGGTGAGGCTGAAGGACATTGCTCCTTTTGGAATAGTCTCTCTGTGGCCTCCCAAGTGCCTGAAACCCCACCTTAGGTGCCGCCTGTCTGGGGACGCAGCCTCGCTCCCTGGGCTCTGCTGTCCCAACACTAGCATCCTCCAGGGAGAGGATACTTGCGTCCAGTTCTTTGTTTTTTTAAATTTTATATTTTATACAGCAGGTTCTTATTAGTTACCCATTTTACACATATTAGTGTATATATGTCAATCCCAATCTCCCACTTCATCACACCACCACCGCCACCCTGCTTTCCCCCCTTGGTGTCCATACATTTGCTCTCTACATCCGTACCTCTATTTCTGCCCTGCAAACCGGTTCACCTGTACCATTTTTCTAGATTCTACATATATGCATTAATGTACGATATTTATTTTTCTCTTTTTGACTTATTTCACTCTGTATGACGGTCTCTAACTCCATCCACGTCTCTACAAATGACCCAATTTCGTTCCTTTTTATTCCATTGTATATATGTACCGCATCTTCTTTATCCATTCGTCTGTCGATGGGCATTTAGCTTGCTTCCGTGTCCTGGCTATTGTAAATAGTGCTGCAATGAACATTGGGGTGCGTGTGTCTTTTTGAATTATGGTTTTCTCAGGGTATATGCCCAGTAGTGGGATTGCTGGGTCGTATGGTAATTCTATTTTTAGTTTTTTAAGGAACCTCTGTACTGTTCTCCATAGTGGCTGTATCAATTTACATTCCCACCAGCAGTGCGAGAGGGTTCCCTGTTCTCCACACCCTCTCCAGCATTTGTTGTTTGTAGATTTTCTGATGTGCATCCAGTTCTTGTTTCATGTGTATATATTGTATTTCTCTGACGTTAATAATAGCTTTTTTTTGAAAGCTTCATTCTATCTGCATTGCTGGTTTCTTCAAGTTGCATTTTTTTTTCTGTTAGCTTACTTATTTGGAACTGTCTTTCCTATTAGAGATTTTCTCAGTTAATTCACTTGACATAAGTTTATTCTCATGTGTTTAATGGGAGACCCCTCTACTAGAGAGGAAGCCTGTTCAAGGCAGACATCTTATCTTCCCTGTTGTTGTTAACCCCTGGCACAGAGAGGATGCTCAGTAAATACCCCTTGACTCAATGAATGGATGAGTTGCGTGGGCGTCAGCTGCCAGAAATGAAAGCGCTTTGGAGGCCACCTTCTCCACCCCCTCATTTTACAGGTAAGGACCCTGGGCCCAGACCGGCTTCCTCAGAACAGGACATTTTAAGAATATTTCATACAATGTGGGAGACCCACCCTCTGTTGGGTGAGTGAGCACGTTACCAGGCTTCCTGGGGGTCCTTTCACCCCCATTCCCCATCATCAAAGACCTTGATGGCAGCCCAACAGTAGGCTGCCCTTGGAATCCCATGCAGAGCAACCGGGGGTGGAGGCAGGGGGGAACGGGGTGGTGCTACGGCAGGAGCAGCAAGAGGGACCTGCCCACCCAGGCAGAGCTGAGTCTGCACACATTGGTCACTGACAGCTCTTCCCCATCTGCCCAGATCCCGTCACCTCCTGAGGGTGAAGTGTGCCCCACCTCTACCAAGAAGGACAATAGGACAAGGGCTGTCAGGGTCCAGTGGGCCTCTACCAAGAAGCATAGTGTCCTCCAAGGCGCTTCACAGTGGGCCACGCAGGGCCACTCCCTGCCGAGCCTGAGAAGCGGTGGTACAACTCCAAGGACTGGGCTTATCAACTCCTAGGCAGCACCCACCCCCGCCCCCACCCCTCGCTCTCCCTGCACCATCATCCCCTCATCGACTGAAAGTTCTTCCTGAAAAGCCCATCCCACAGGAGATAATGCGAGCAGGCAAGGACACAAACTGGAGGTCGGCTCCCCTTCCTCTTCCCAGCCGGGAGCTCCCTGTGGACCTGGAGATGGGGATCCTCGGTGAGTATGTGGATACCTTGACTGTCCCCAGATCACAGATGGAGGCCCAAAGGTCTAGGGCTAGAGAGCTTCTCTCAGACCCTAAAACCCCTCCACCATCCCTGGATCCTCAGCAGCCCTGCAACGGTGGAAGGGAGAATTAGGAGGAGGAGGAAAGGAGTCAGGTCTGGGAGCCCATCCTGCCAGCCCCATCCTGGCTCCTGTGGGCCTCAGGGTAGAGTGACCAACAGTCCCAGGATGCGGGGCTTTCAGTGTTAAAATCCAGACAGTCCCAGGCCAACTGGGACAGTTGATCACCGTAGCAGGGGAGGTGGTGCTCACTTCTTCCCACAGAGTTTTTCTTTCTGCTCCCCCTTCTCCAGCCCTCCGCAGGAGCCCAGCCCTTTCTCCTCCCGTTCCTCCTGCCTTCCCCTCCCACCAGGGCGGCCAATCCCTTTCCTGCTGCAGAGGCTCAGCCAGCCTGACTCCACCACCCCAAAGAGGCCTCACTCCAGCTGACCAGGGGGCCACGTCAGCTTTTCCTGGAAGGCAAAAAAAGATCCTGGAGAGAGAGAGAAAATAGAGTGAGAGGGACAGAGCCCAGCACAGAGGGAACTGGAGAGAAACCGAGAGACTGAGAAAAGGGAGACAGAGATGGGGGAAGAGAGAAAGAAAGCAATCACCGACAGCCAGGGTTAGACCTAAAGGTAGAGAAAGGTCGACACAGAAAAGGAGATGGAGAAAGAGGGTCTGCTGGGCCCTGAAATTGGCTCTGAGAAGAAGGAGACCGTTGGTGCTCAGATGTGTGGCCAGCCATGGTTGGGGGCTGTTGCCATCATGCGGAGAGGGCAGGCTGGTCTTGATTCCAACCCCACTTTCCCTCCACACAGCTTGCTAGAATAATTGGGAGGAAGCTCCGCGGCTCCCGGTGGGACTTGGTTAAGCCTGTGGGTCTCCCAGGAGGAAGAGTCTGGCCTGGGCCATTGAGAATACAGTTTCTCTGTCCTATGTGGGAGTCAGATGAGATGGTCTGATGTCCTTCAGCCCTGATGTTCTAGAATTTCTAATGCCTACCTTCACATGAGGAGTCTGCGTGCACTCGTGCGTTCACGCACAATCATTTCTGTTTGCATGCACGTGAGCCTGTGCTGATTTTCCATATGTGCTTGTTGGTACACGCACACTGCGGGTATGTGGGGATGGCTCGAGCGTCAGCGCGTTGTGTGGGCTCCTGAGGCTGTGGGTAGGGCCGGCAGGCCAGGCCCCATCTCCTCCCCTGCATCAGCCTCAGCCCAGAGGCCCCAGCCCAGGCAGAGCCGGCCTGGCCCCTGGCTGACCCTACCACGATGCCCTCACTCCCGTTTCCTTTCCCACCCTCCACCTTCCTCTCCACACACCCCTCCCCTTCGCTCAGGTGTGAGGGCCTCTCGGCTCTTCTCCAGTCTCAGTTCTTCAGAACTTGGAAACCAGGAGGTGCCTCTCTGATCTGCCCCTGGCTACTTGTCTGGCCCCATCTCCACCCCGCTAACTGTGTCCAGCCTCACGCATCACCTGCTCCCACGCTGGGGGCACTGCTCTCGTTCTTTTCTCAAACTGGACTCTGTAGGGCTCACTCCCTCTAGTCTATGGAGATTTTCAAATGCCAACTCCCCAGAGAGGCCTTCCCCAACCACCTTACATAATCAGCCTTTGTCACTCTGTCCCCTCACCCTGCTTTACTTGTCCCTCTTCCTTTTTTAATTTTTTTTGCCATGCCTCTCGGCTGGCAGGATCTTAGCTCCCCGACCAGGGATTGAACCCGGGCCATGGCAGTGAAATCGCTGAGTCCTAACCACTGGACCAGCGGGGAATTCCCCGTCCCTCTTCCTAACACTTACCTCTGACATATCTGTGAGTGTAATTCTTGTCCATCTCCCCAGTCTGAATATGAGTTCCACGTGGGTGGGCACTTTGTTCTGTTCACTGCGATACCCCCAGTGCCTGCCAAAGGGTCAGCCACTTAGCAGGTGCTCGGTAAATAGTGTTGAATGAATGAATGAAGGAAAAGACCTCCAGTCTCCTAGCAGGAAGCCTCTGCCCCCCGGCCCTCCTCCACCTGCCCAGGGCCTCCCCAGCCCCTCCCTTCTGTGTGGCACTGCCCTCTCTGTCGCTGGACACTCTCTAGCTGGCATTTCTGGTCCCTGCCTCCTAGTACCATCCTCACTGCCCTCTCCTGACCTTTCCCTTAGTTCGCAGGGGCCGTTTTCAGCAGCGGCGCTAACTGCGGCATATTTCATTGGAATTATTTTCTTTCTTCTGCCCGCCAATCTCACAGTTTCCAGAAATTCAGACCTCGGCCACACACCCAGGGCACATAGCAGATTTCCAGTTTTCAGCCTCACGCCTTCTCAAAGGCTAGGGGTGGGACTGGGGAGTGCTGTGAATGAGTGAGTCTTTGAATTAAGGTTCTAGACTGGGACCAGAGATATAAGGTCAGGATCCCAGTCCCTAGGTAGCGATGGTGCGCTGGAACAGGCCAAGGCCACTTGTTAGGGGTCAGCTTGAAAGGCCAGGATTAGATGCGGGTGTAGATTTAGAGGGTGGGGCGGAGGTAGGTTAACACCAGGTATGAAGCAGGGTTTTGGGGTCTGAAATAGTAGCAATGGTCCCCATGCCTTGTTGGAAAGTGCAGTAGAGGCAGTTGGCAGAGGACTACAGAGTAATGCAAAGAGACAAAAGGAGAAATAGGGAGACAAGGGCAGAGAGAGAAAAAGAAGAGAGAGGGGAGCAGGCAGGGAGGAGACATGAGAGAACAGGGGTGGGAAAGGAGGGGCCAGCCAGGAGGAGCATGGAGCATCTCACCTACAGCAGAAAGCCCTCAGGACACCTGCTTCTCATCAACAGGCCAGGCTGCAGCGAGGTTTCCATGCTATGCTGCTCCACACCAACCTGCAGAAAGAGGTTGCAGTCAGGGTTCTCCCAACCCTGAGGGGCTTCCTAGGGTGTACAAGTGGGGAGCACCAGCTGCAGATGGAGGGAGGAGAGGAGCTCCGGCCAAGGCTGCTGGCCACGGGGAGGCAGGGTCACAGGGCCATGCTGACCTCGGTCCAAGGCCACCTCTCAGGGGAAGACAAGGAGACAGGAGGCCAGTCTGCCTAGGGAGGTGGCATTGGCTGCAAAGACCTCTGGGAGAGGGCCAGGCAGGACAGAATGCTGCACAGCATGGGGTGTAGGGGTTGAGAGAAGGGTGTGTGAGCTGGGGATCAGGAAGACTTAAGGGAGGAACTGGGAACTTGAATACTTTTCGTAACAAAGTAAAGAATGCGGGCTTCCCTAGTGGCGCAGTGGTTGAGAGTCCGCCTGCCCGATGCAGGGGACGCGGGTTCGTGCCCCGGTCCGGGAAGATCCCACATGCCGCGGAGCGGCTGGGCCCGTGAGCCATGGCCGCTGAGCCTGCGCGTCCGGAGCCTGTGCTCCGCAACGGGAGAGGCCACAACAGTGAGAGGCCCGCGAATATCAAATGGACAGAGAGGCTTAATACAAAATACTACAGTCCTCTGCCTCCCACCCTTCCCTCCCCCATCCATTCCCCAGAGGCAACAACTTGGGATGGTGTCTGTTTTTAGTTCTGCTGTGGTTACACATATTGGGCCTGCCCAGAACATTTGCAGGACCTGGGGCAAGGGTACATTTGGGGATGCACATAACATATGTCTAAATATTTAAAAGTTGTAAATCCTGCAAGCTACATAATATGTTCTATTCTCTTACCTTGACAAATGTTCCTTCATTACCATTTGAAGGCCAAGTTCAACTTTAGAATTCTTGTACTCCTTGGGAGTCCCAGCCTAGAACTAGACAGGCAGGCAGAGGACACCCCACCTACAGCTGTCCTATTTCTCTTCCCACCCCAGGCTCCATCCTGTATCACGAGGGGCCCTAGGCATAGGGAAGTGAACACCGCAGCCCTCACACCCAAGCTCTGTCCACATTCCCTACCTCCCTCGAACTGACTCAGGCCTAGGGGTACACACACCCTGGTGTAGTTCTGCCTGGGGAGGAGTGGTCATTGTGAAAAGATTTACAGAGGCCCTGGAAGCAGGCTCAGGCCATTTCATTTGGGCAGAGAATTCCATGGCCCCAGCTCCAGAAGTTGGGGTGTAGGATCTAGGTAGAAAAGTCCCCTTGAAAGGCATGTCTCAGGTAGGAATGCCAGATAAAATACAGGGCACCCAGTTAGACAACAATAATTTTTTAGTATAAGTGTGGCCCCAATATTACATGGGACATACTTACACTGAAAAAAAAGCCTGGCGCCGTAGGCTAGAGTCAGGGCCAAGCCCTCTAAAGCATGGGCCTCAGGGCCGGGGCCCCACTGCCTGGAATGAAGTGATATTGACCTGCATAAATCTAAATTATATGCATAGAACGCCTTGTCTTGATACAGAGACTTTTAGACAATATCTGTGACTCTTTGCTATGCGTTGAATTGTATTCCCTCCAGAAAGATATGTTGAAGTCCCCCAGTACCTCAGAATGTGATGTTTGGAAATAGGGTCTTTAAAGAGATAATCAATTTAAAATGAAGGCATTAAGGTGGGCCCTAATCCAATAAAATTGGCGTCCTTATTCAAAAAAGGGACACAGAGGGAACACCATGTAAAGACACAAGGGAGGATGCCTTGTGAAGGTGAAGGCAGATATCAGAGTGATGCATCTACAAGCCAAGAAGCCCCAAATGTTACCAGCAAACCCCAGAAGCTAGGAGCCATAGAGCAGGTGTTCCCTCACAGTCTCGGAGGAACCAGCCCTGCCGACACCTTGGTCTCAGACTTCCAGTCTCTAGCACTGTGAGACAGTAAACTTCTGTTGTTTAAGCCACCTGGGTTTTGGTGCTTTGTTGTGACAGCCTTAGGAAAGGAATACACTGTTCTATGGAAAACCACGTTTTAGCTCACTTATATGCTCCCATTCTTCTCTCCCCCATTCCTCCTGAGTTTTGCTAGTTAAAATAGTTTTGGTTCTTCTATTGGTTACATTTGCGCTCTAAACACTACATCTTCCTTGCTACTCCATGGAGTGGAGACACCATCTACTGCCTTCCCACTATATAAAATGAGAAATTTACCACTCCTATCTCTCCTCTTCCCCTCCCCCCATTCATCTGCCTCTCAACCTGTCTGTAATAGTCTTACATTTTAAAAGATGATAATATTTAAATGCTGTTTTGAAATCATGACAGTTGCATTTTGTCCTTAGATTGGCTTTAAAAGTTAAAAAAATCAATAAACCGATATTACTATGAGTATAGTCCTCTGCTGAGAGAAGGAATATGTACCCAAGGATTATATTTCCTTCCCTTCCGATCCAGTGTCGTGATGCCCAGGCCACTCAAAGGGTGGCTAAGAATGCATCAAGGTCACATGTATTCAATTTCCTTAGGCTCCATCAACTACTCGAAGGCTTGCCATATTTTCATTTGCTTTATATTTGGGTGATGGCTGTTTTGTACAGCTTTTGATTTTCCTGGAGTTTCTAATTGCTTTCTTTATTCTTATTGTCAAAAGAATAATGTGCCTTCACCAAATTCTAAAAATGACCCAGCTTTGTATACGTCTCCTTGTGCTGACATTGCCTCATATTAAAAGCCCCTACTTTCCTAATGCCTCGCTTTATTGACATACGAGCTTCTTCTGTTTATTTTTGCTTTTCAAGCAGCTGGAAGCCCTTTGAAACCCTGAAGACTTGTCAGTTATAGATCCCAGAATAAGGCTGGGCTTGAGAGGGCATCTCATCAAACAGCCCATTTGAAGCTTCATGCTCCACCCCGATACTCCAACATAAAGTTCCCTCTGGAACACCATCAATGCTAGGGAACTTTCTATTCCAAGGAGGCCCATCGCTTTGGAGAATTTTGAGGGTCCCCTTCTTGGAAGAACTCCAACCATCATTAGTGTTTTCTGGAGCCCTTTGCCCAGTCCCAGCTCAGTGACTGCCCTCAGGAAATGCCTGGTCTCTTGGTTTATCTTTGTCTTCCCCCTTCATGATGGTCTCACACGAGAGAAACCTAACTGTCCACCCGGGAAAATGAGAGCTCTTCACTGGCTCTTCTCCCTACCACTTCCCATTGGGCACTTTGGTCTTTTAGCCCATGAGACCTCCCTCCCAAGCAGGATGGCTGGTTGGGGGTGGGAAGGGGGCAGAGGGGAGATGGAGGGCACCTCGATTCACCAGCTCCTCTTTAAGGTGTGTGAGCCATTAGGCTGAGGGTTACCCCAAATGCCAGGGTGGGGACATTGTACTCAGAGGCAGCAACACCTACACTTGAAACCCTATCTTCACAGGCTGTTCCTCTGATGATTCTAGAGAAGAATCCTCCAGTTTAGGGCTGGAAAGGCGTTTGAAAAAAATTAATTAATTATACCCCTGTTTTTAACCTTTTTTTTTTTCCTACTTGAAAAAAATTAATTAATTATACCCCTGTTTTTAACCTTTTTTTTTCTACTTGAGGCAGGAATTACCAATGATTTTTGATTATTACCAAAAATCATATCTACCATTCTGAATCTACCATGTGCCAGACCCTACAAACCATCTCCTTGCAACCACACAAAAGGTAGGTATTCTTTTTTTTTTTTGCGGTACGTGGGCCTCTCACTGTTGTGGCCTCTCCCCTTGCGGAGCACAGGCTCCGGACGCGCAGGCTCAGTGGCCATGGCTCACGGGCCAAACCGCTCCGCGGCATGTGGGATCTTCCCGGACTGGGTCACGAACCCGTGTCTCCTGCATCCGCAGGTGGACTCTCAACCACTGCACCACCAGGGAAGCCCCAAAAGGTAGGTCATTTTATTGTCCATTCTAGAGAAGGGACCACTGAGGCTGAGGTTAAGGAATTTGTCAATGTCCCCTTGCTTAGGAAATAAGGGGACCAGAGTTCAAACCCACCTCTGTCTGGTTCTCAAGGAGTCCAACAGGCTGGATTGGTTGTGGCTTCAGCAGGAAAGGGGAGGATAAAAGACATGAAGGTGGAATTTGACCACAATGTCAAGCCCCCAGAGGGCCAGTGGGAGGAAGGGAGCCAGACCCAGTCTGCCTGTTGGCTTTTCTCTTGTGGATACCTAGGAGCCGGTGAAGAAGCTTGGATGTGAGCGCTACAGGATAAGAGCTGGGATTTATGAATTCAGCATCTGGTGCAGATGAGATAGATTAGAAAGGGGGAGAGAAGGGGGAGGGGCGTACAGGGGGAGTTGTTAGAAGGCTGTGTCAATCGCCCAGAGAAGAAGCAGTAGGAAGGCGGGAGCAGTGAAGTGGGCAGGGGTGAGAGATGGTGAGGAAAAGACCAAATGGGCCACAAGTTGGACCTGGGGTGAGCAAAGGGGCTTTCCCTGGGCTGGCAGAGAGGGCAGTCACTGTTTCTGGGCGAGGTTCACAAAGGGATGGTGAGAGGGAGCAACTTAAGCAGTCCAGAGACCCTCATTCATTCATTCCACTCTATCTCTTGGGATCCTGTGATAAGACAGCAGTGAGCCAGCTTCTGGGGACAGAGAGCAGGCGATGAGGTTGACAGCAGGCTGCCTTCATGGAGCTTAGGGATGCCTCTGAGAGAGAACTTTCTGAACAAGAGTTCTCTGCTCCCCTCCCCCATCCCTTCATTTACTCTGAGAATTTTCAGGGCTGGGGGTGTGAGCTTCTGGGGGAAGGGAGAGTCTGGCTGATTCCCCTTCCTGCTCTTCCCCAGCCACAAGCTGACTCTTTACCCAAAATATGCTCCAAGTCACGTACATTCTCCAGGGCCCTTTCCACACCTGTCCCATTCTCCAGTTTCACTGGGGGACTTTTCTTTATGTTTTCTTTTTGTCTCAGTTCCATTCGAGGCAGTTGTGAATGTCCATCAAAATGACTGCTGTAAAATGTTAAAGTAATGAAGTAGCACTATTCATCTATTAAAATGGCTGAAAAAGGAACATTGTTTAAAACTCTAAAATTATCAGGTGCTAGCTGGGATGCAGAGCAACTCATACATTTCTGGGGGAATGCAAAATGGTACAGCCGGTTTGGAAAACAATATGGGAGTTTATATTTACTGTACAACCTATCAATTCTACTCTTAGGTTTACTCAAGAAAAATAAAAATACATGTTCATACAAAAACCTGCATACATATGTTTAAAATAGCATCATCCCCAAGCTGAAACAACACGAATGTCCATCAGCTAGTAAATGAATTAAAAGAAACATCAGGGGTATATCCGTAATACGGAGTACTTCCAAGCAATAAAAAGGATTGAACAACTGATACACACAACATGGATGAATCTCAGAAGGATTATGCTGAATGACAAACAGGATGACCAACTTTTTAGAAAGACAATCCAAGACAGCGATGCCATGCCAGACCAAAAAAAGAAAAAAAATTCATAATAATATAATATGTAATAAATAGACACAGATGAGCTATTACTTTTTAAATTTTACTATACAAATATAAAAATAGGTGCTTATTTGAAATTATGTATCATTCTGTATTGTTTACTTTCTGCTACATAAATGCTATTATTTAAACAAAACAATTAATAATAGCAATTAGTGGTAATTAATAGTAGAATTAATTGACATATGTATGAGAAAAAAATAATATTTTCATACTCTTTCTATCCTCTGATACAGCCATTTATTCTAACTTTTAAACTCTATTATATATTTAAATTTTATAGACTAGGGACTTCCCTGGTGGTGCAGTGGTTAAGAATCCGTCTGCCAATGCAGGGGATACGGGTTCGAGCCCTGGTCCGGGAAGATCCCACATGCTGCGGAGCAACTAAGCATGTGCGCCACAACTACTGAGCCTGTGCTGTAGAGCCCACGAGCCACAACTGCTGAAGCCTGTGTGCCTAGAGCTCATGCTCCACAACAAGAGAAGCCATCACAATGAGAAGCCCATGCTCCGCAACTAGAGAGTACCCCGCACGCAGCCACGAAGACCCAACGCAGCAAAAATAAATAAATTTATTTTTAAAAATTTTATAGACTAATTATTGTATATTCTTAAGATACATACATGTAACACTTCTAAAAAGGAATATATAAATGCAATAGTATCAGTTAAACAGATATTACCTATATTTAATAAAAAGTAATGACATATTTCCTTCTATCCCATGCTATGGTGGCATATTTTTACTCTTTCAGCTTTCTTTTCCAGTAACACCTCTCTGAATTGCCTGCAGCCTTTATGACATCATTCTTTTCCTTTATGTAGTGGTAAAATGGAATAGAGACAAATGTACACTTTGACCTGCAGCTCTGCTTTTATCAAGCCCGCACTACACTGGTTCCTAGTGTCAGCTCAATGTGATGACATCGTGCTAGACAGCCTCTCAAGAAAAGTGTTTGAGACTGGAATACTTAGGATTTAACTTATTAGCATCAGCAGATTTTTAGACTTGTAGGAATTAATCTCCACCACTCCAAAAATGCCCATGCTCTTTGTATGTACAGGCTCGTTTTGGGAGACTAGCTGTTTGTCAATCAGGTCCTTTGTGTCCATAAATTCCTCCTGTAAGCTCTCCATGTCTAAAATGTCCATCATTTTAAAGCATCTTGAAACACATCAAATGTCATTGCAAGTTAAACCTCATTTCTCAGGAAAAATGGTTTTAAAGCACAGAGGCAATTTGAACTTGTGAAATTGAACTTGGATTTCAAATAAGTGACAGCAAAGGAATCGAGAAAGTCTTCTTCAACTTGGCTGTCCTTTACTGATGATAATTTTTTGAGTTCTGAAGCAGTCTTACTTCCAAGAAATGAGTCATTTTTTTCACTGGATGAGTTTTTGTCCAACCTACACCTGAATGGAACTAGTCAGGTGCCCTCAGTTCATCCTTTTCTGCAGCCTCTTCAAAGATCATCAAACAATTTTGGAGAAATGGCATGTAGACTTCCATTTCACAGTTACCCCTTTCTCCATTCTCATGCTCAATGTAATTTTTTTTTTTTTTGGCCAAGCCAAGTGGCTTATGGGATCTCAGTTCCCCGACCAGAGCTTGAACCTGGGCCGTGGCAGTGAAAGCCCAGAATCCTAACCACTAGGCAACCAGGGAACTCCCTCTCAATGTACTTCTAAGTTAGAGAAGGACATCCTTCTGGTCCCACACTTGGAAAGTATTATTTTAGAGCAAGCCAGTGTTTTTTTTGCGGTACATGGGCCTGTTACTGTTGTGGCCTCTCCCGTTGCGGAGCACAGGCTCCGGGTGCGCAGGCTCAGCGGCCATGGCTCACAGGCCCAGCCGCTCCGCGGCATGTGGGATCTTCCCGGACTGGGGCACGAACCCATGTCCCCTGCATCGGCAGGCAGACTCTCAACCACTGCGCCACCAAGGAAGCCCGCAAGCCAATGTTTTAACGTCTATTCTATAAGACATCTTGTAAGCATATGTCTAAGGAGGCTATCTCCTTCTGCTTCTATAAATTAAAAATGTCATTAAGTGCTTCTTCATGCTTTCAGGAGATGGAAAAATGACCTAAAATTTCATTATGAAAATCTCAATATCATAGGTAAGCAAATCAGATCTCTTTTTAGCAGTGTTATGTAAAAGGTGTGCAGGACATTTAGCTGGTAAGATTTTAAAATTTTTCTTTGGTGAGAAATTTTTCTTTGGTTCATAGACTGAATGGAATTTTCCAACATTTACATTTGCACCGTTTGCCAATATGCAGACAGATGAACAAAGTTAGCATTTGGGTAAGATAACAATCTTTTGTTTCATATAATCTGTGATTTCTCTAAGATCTTCAGAGAAACCCAGAAAACACTTTAAAACTCTATCTTTCAACTCAAAATACTTTGGAGCTTGGGAGAACCTGTTTTGGTTGCCATGTTCAGCGCACTGCTTGATATGCTACAGAATGTGTGCTTGTTGGAACAGCTTACAGAATCAGTTCTGCCCTGCAAAGGGCCGACACATCTGTTAAGCAAAATTTCCCGGGCTTCCCTGGTGGTGCAGTGGTTGAGAGTCCGCCTGCCGATGCAGGGGACACGGGTTCGTGCCCCCGTCTGGGAAGATCCCACATGCCGCGGAGCGGCTGGGCCCGTGAGCCATGGCCGCTGAACCTGCGCCTCCGGAGCCTGTGCTCCACAATGGGAGAGGCCACAACAGTGAGAGGCCCGCGTACCGCAAAAAAAAAAAAAAAAAAAAAATTTCCCCATTTGTTTCCCCAAAGGACATTTTCGTCACAACCTCCGAATCAGGAAATGTAACTTTACTTAGTTTCACAAGGCAATCGAGAAAACAATACAATAATCAGAGTTCATTTGTGTGATGTGCCCAGTCTAATTCGGTGGCTGCTGTGTTCACTTGAGCATTAGTGTCTTTTGGGATATGAAAAGTCTTGATTGATTTAGAAGTACCTGTCTCATCCCAGACTTGTAAACAGATCCCTCCCTCCCCAGCCAGGCTGCTGCACTCAGCCTGTAAGGTACCCCCCATTGCAAGGACCACAGAAGATCATCTCTTGGAACAAAACAAGAGTGTGTCATCTCCCCAGACTAGAGCTGGGTTTCAGGGTGATTTTCCTAGACTGATGCACAGCTGGTCAACTGTGTAGCTGGAAAGGCAGGAGGTGATGCTGTAATCAGTGTAGCTGCTTCTGGGCCTTACACGTGACGGAGAGAAGAGGGTTTCACTAACATAGTATCCTCAGTTCTCTGCGTGGGGGAGGTGGGCAGGGAGAGTGAACAGACGCAGCTACTGGAATGCAGCCCACATTCATGGCAGAGGGAGCACATCGGGTGCACAGATCAGTTGCACCTTTGTCATCAGTTACCCGTGGGCAGGCCTCTCTCTGCTCCATTCAGCTGCTCCTCCCCTACCATCCCACTGGGGAACAAGAAGATGCTCTGTCAGAGTGAGTTGGACCAGGCAGAGGTCAGCTGTTTGGAAACAGGCTAGGCCACCAGACTACAGGTTAGCTACAAGTGAGGTCAGTGGGAGGAGAAAAGTAAACGCCAGCCTGCGGGCTGATCACAGAGAGCCCGCACCAGATGACGAGGAAATATCTCTTGCTGTTAATAATTACATTGTCTCTAGCTGTTCTAGGAACAGCTCAGAGAAGGAATAATCAGCTAAAATGGATTTAAATGATTTTTTTTAATTTAAATCGTCTCATTTAAATCAAGTAAAGGGGAGAGAAAAATCCATCAAAATTAACATCAGAGCATAAAAATGCATGGAGATGGGTGTTTGCAAAACCTCTCCATGGGGAAAACCAGCGATTGGGGATGTTTAGTGACTAGGGACATTCATGTGTGCTCAAATTGCTTTGGACAAATATACTTTTTTGCCACAGCGGAATGCTGGTTCAGTTGGACAATGTCATTTTTCCATGCCTCTCAGAGTTACAGACACCAAGGAGCTGGTGGAGATGTGGGATTTGTCAGAGGACAGATATGGGATCCAGAAATAGTCCAGAGCCAGTCAAGAGAGATGAAAAGATAAACAAGGCCTGACAAAGCCACCAAGGGAATGGGGACTTGCCTTAGCAGCAGCTCTGGGGGAAGGGTGAACAGATTTTAGCCTAAGGGGCTTTGTCAAGAGCAGCTGAGGCTAACAGACCAGCTTCCTGCCTCAGGCACTAGGTTGGGCCAGGCTGCTCCTGAAACACACATATGCAATCTAGTTGCAAGAAGTTGGAGATGGTAAACATGGAGAAAGCAAGGCAAAGGTGACAGGGAACTCAAGTAAGTGGCAAAAATGTTTGCATCTCTAGCTATTGTTTTGGCTTTACTTGAGACTGTCATCATTAACCGTGTGACTCCATTGTTGTCACCCAGTCACTGTCTCCTGCAGGAGCAAGGACTTTAAGAGATCTTCTTCCAAACGATGTAGCTCTTTTAAGTAACAAAATTTCCCACTCTGTGACTACGCATATTTCCAAGGTAGAGGATGTGTTTCCAGATCTCTGGTAGTTACAGCTGTGAACGGGCAGTATCTAGCTTCTAGGGAAAAGAAGGACGAGGGACCAGGCGCCAGGTCTCCCAGCCTCCTTCTCTGTCTCCTGAGTTGAGCAACTGTTTGTTCATTCATTCATTCATTCATTCATCCATTCAGGAAACACATATTTACTACATCATGTTTCAAGAGCAGTCTAAGTTCTTGGAAAGAAAAGTAAGGGGACTGTTCCTTCTGCCCTTAAGGAGTATACCTTCCAGGTTTCTGATGTTATCCAGGATTTTGGTCTCAGCAAATGACGACTATATCTTGTCAAATAAACTCAAATCCATGGGCTTCTCCAGTGGCGCAATGGTTAAGAATCCGCCTGCCAATGCAGGCAACACAGGTTCGAGCCCTGGTCAAGGAAGATCCCACATACCACGGAGCAACTAAGCCCATGCTCCACAAATACTGAACCCGCATGCCACAACTACTGAGCCCGCGTGCCACAACTACTGAAGCCCGTGCGCCTAGAGCCTATGCTCCGCAACAAGAGAAGCCACCACAATGAGAAGCCCACACACCACAATGAAGAGTAGCCCCCCACTCACTGCAACTAGAGGAAGCCCATGCACAGCAACGAAGACCCAATGCAGCCAAAAATAAAATAAGTAAATTTATTAAACAATAAATAAATAAATAAATAAAATATGCAGTTTAAAAAACACACACAAATCCAGACTTAGGTAAGAGACTTAGATAGAGACGTTAATTAGAAAGACTATTGCAATAGGGAGAACACTCGCATCTCAGAAATCTGCAAACGTATTAAAATCAAACAGAAAAAGGGTTTTCTTTTATAGGGTAGAGGAGAGGCAAGTATAGATAAGCATAATCTTTGGAGGGAAAGCTGAACATGCAAGGGGAAATACCAGTGAGGTTTGGCAGGAAAAGTGTTCCGTTGTGGTCGGGCAATTCTCAGGAGAGGCTGATGGTGGGGGGCACTTCCCAGTGTTTTTGTGCTTGCTCAAGCTTGGGGGAAAGCAGGGTTCAGGGGCCTGGAGTGAAGACAGAAGCCTGCCTAAAGTGTGGTCAAGGTAAAGCAGAGGTTAACCAAGAGGCAATTGTGGACCCTTGGTCCATCTGCAGACACTTTTTTTTTTTTAAATGTTGGGGGTAGGAGTTTATTAATTAATTAATTAATTTTTGCTGTGTTGGGTCTTCATTTCTGTGCGAGGGCTTTCTCTAGTTGTGGCAAGCGGGGGTCACTCTTCATCGCGGTGTGCGGGCCTCTCACTATCGCAGCCTCTCTTGTTGCGGAGCACAGGCTCCAGACGCGCAGCCTCAGTAGTTGTGCCTCACGGGCCTAGTTGTTCCACGGCATGTGGGATCCTCCCAGACCAGGGGACGAACCCGTGTCCCCTGCATTGGCAGGCAGATTCTCAACCACTGCGCCACCAGGGAAGCCCTCTGCAGACACTTTTGATAAGTGTCGGGTGGGTGGCCGAAGTCCAAGACCAGTGCTAATGAGCTGCCCTCCTGCCATTTTCCAATAACCATCCACTCACACACGCACACACAGACAGACCCATAGGGCTCCTCTCCTGTGGTGATTTTGATTGCTTTACTCT
This sequence comes from Monodon monoceros, assembly GCF_005190385.1. Lineage (NCBI taxonomy): Eukaryota > Metazoa > Chordata > Mammalia > Artiodactyla > Monodontidae > Monodon > Monodon monoceros. The sequence continues at coordinate 75,959,880 of NW_021703778.1, read as the reverse complement.
ATATTTTATATTTTTCTAGGCCACAAGCAGTAGCTTTGCTTCCAATGGGTAAAATTCAACCTAGTTATCCCCAAAGCACACCCTATAGCCAAAGAAAATGAGGAAACAGGTTCAGATATATTCTTCTGTCTCCTGGATAGAAAAGTCAGAAGAATGAGAATAGAATTTGTAACTTTCAAATCATGAGACGAAAAATAGAATAAATAAAACTTGACCAATCTAACAAAAAGCAAGAAATAAGGAGGGGAAAAAGGCAAGAAAAAAAAAACATGGTAGAGAGAAAACTCAAAATAAGGTATTAGGAAGAGATATGAACATATTAAGTACAATAAATTGTGAACAATTTGTTATCAAAGAAAAGAAAGGTGTTCAATCTGGATTTTGAAAATCCAGTTAGATGGAATTGTGTGATTTACAAGCGTTCAGTTATCTATTGCTCCATGACAAACCACTCCAAAACTTAGTGGTTAAAGACAAAAATGTTTCTCACAGTCTTGTGGGTTGGCGATCTGGGCAGTTCTGCTGGTCTCGCCTGGGATCACTCACGTGGCTGCTGCGTACCGCAAAAAAAAAAAAAAAAAGGAGACATAAATAAACAGCATTAGGAGCAATACTGAGGACTTGATCATGTGGATAAATAAATACAAGAATTGGCTATAAAAACAACATTAACATATCACACAGGGAATCCCAAGGAATCTGCAAAACATTCTTAGAATAATAACTGAGTTCAACAAGGTTGCAGAATGTAAGACTGACACACACAAATCATCACATTTTTATATACTAATAATGAACATGTGCAAACCGAAATTAAAAACACAGTACCTTTAATGATCACCCCAAAGAAAATGAAATACTTATGTATACACTTAGTAAAATATGTACAGAATCCGCATGCTGAAAATTACAAAATGCTCATGAAAGAAATCAAAGACAACTGAAACAAATGGAGAGACATATCATGTTCATGGATTAAAAGACTTAACATAGTAAAGATGCCCATAAGTTTAATACCATTCCTATAAAAATCCCAGCAAGTTTTTTTTTTTTTTAAACATAGACAAGCCTATTCTAAAAATGTTAGGGAAAGGAACAGCCCCTAGAATCATTACAAGGAAAAGTAAAATGGAAAAAAATCACTCTACTTGACACTCAGTACTACTGTCTAGCTACAATAATTCATAGAGTACGGTATCAGTCAGTGGAGGGATAGATACATAGATCAATGGAAGAGAATAGAGAACCCAGAAATAGACCCATTCCAATATGCCCAACTGATTTTTTTTTTTTTTTTTCCGGTATGCGGGCCTCTCACTGTTGTGGCCTCTCCCGTTGCGGAGCACAGGCTCCGGACGCGCAGGCCCAGCAGCCATGGCTCACGGGCCCAGCCACTCCGCGGCATGTGGGATCTTCCCGGACCGAGGCACGAACCCGTGTCCCCTGCATCGGCAGGCGGACTCTCAACCACTGCGCCGCCAGGGAAGCCCCCCAACTGATTTTTAACAAAGGTGCAAAAGCAGTTCATTGGAGGAAGGATAGCCTTCTCAACAAATGGTGTTGGAGCAATTGGATATTCACAGGCAATGGGCTCTCCGCCTAAACCTCCCACTTTATACAATAATTAACTTAAAATGAATCATAGATATAAATGTAAAACCTATAACTAGAAAACTTTGGGGGAAAAAATAAAAGAAAATCTTCAGGATCTAAGGCTTGGCAAAGAGTTCTTCAACTTGACAGCAAAAACACGATTCATAAAAGGAAAAATTGCTAAATTTGACCTCATCAAAATTAAAAATATTTGCTGTATGAAAAACTCTGTTAAGAGGATAAAAAGAAAAACTACAGTGTGGGAGAAAATATTTACAAGCCATATATCCAACAGAGGACTAGTATATGGAATATACAAAGAACTTTCAAAATTCCACAGTAAGAAAACCCAAAAAATCTAATTAGAAAATGGGCAGAAGACATGAACAGACAGTTAGCTAAGAAGGATATGTAGATGGCTCATAAACACATAAAAAGATGTTCAGCATCATTCACCACCTAGGGAACTGCAAATTAAAACCATACAATGAGATATCACCACACACATATCAGAATGACTAAAATAAAAAATAGTGACGGCACCAAATCCTTGTGAGGATGCAGAAAAACTGGATCACTCACTGCAGTAGGAAGAATAAGGGCCCTCCAAAGACATATATGCCCTAATCCCTAGAACCTGCGCATACGTTGGGTTACATGGCAAAGGGGAACTAAGGTTGCAGATGGAATTAAAATAGTTAATCAGCTGACTTTAAAATGTGGAGATTATCCTGGATTATCTGGGTGGACTCAATGTGATCGCAAGGATCCTTAAAAGTAGAAGGGCACAGAAAAGAGACACAGAGATATGATGACAGAAGTAGGATCAGAGAGTCTAGAAAAACACACACATATATATATGTGGTCACCTAACCAATGACAAAGGTGCCAAGGCCTTATACTGAGGGGAAGATCATCTTTTCAATAAAAGATGTAGAGTCAACTGGCTATCCACATAGAAAAATATGAATCTGGACCTCACCTTACTCCATACACAAAAATAACTTCCAGATGACTTGTAGATCTAAATGTAAAAGGCAAAAAATAATGCTTTTAGAAGAAAACATAGGAGAATACTTTCATGATCTTGGGATGTGCAAAGATTTCTTAAACATGGTCCAAAAAAGTTCTAACCATATAGAAAAAAAAAATCAATAAATTGGAATACATTAAGAACAGCTTTTCATTTAAAAGAAAAAATCCACATGAAAAGAGTGAAAAGAGAAGCCATAAAGAGGGAGAAGACATTTTAAATACAAAGGCTTCCTATCCAGAATATATAAAGAACTCAGGAATCAATAAGAAAAGGACAGACAACCCAACAGAAGAATGAGTAAAAGACACTTTACATAAGAGGATATCCAAATGGACAATAAATAAGTGTTCAACTTATTAATCATCAGGGAAATGCCAGTTATAACCACAGTGCAATGCTGCTGCACATCTAACAGAATATCGAAAACCCAAAGCAGACAGCTCTGAGTGTTGATGCGGACTCACTGCTAGTGCGAGTGTCAGTTGGTACCTATTGAAAAACTGTTTGGCAGTATCCACCAAAGCTAAGTATATGCACACTGTATTGACTTGCAATTCTTTCTTTCTTTATTTTTTTGCGGTACGCGGGCCTCTCACTGTTGTGGCCTCTCCCGTTGCGGAGCACAGGCTCCGGACGCGCAGGCTCAGTGGCCATGGTTCACGGGCGCAGCCGCTCCGCGGCACATGGGATCTTCCCGGACCGGGGCACGAACCCGGGTCCCCTATATCGGCAGGCGGACTCTCAACCACTGCGCCACCAGGGAAGCCGTTTTTGTTTTTTTTTTTAAAGGAAGTATTTCCTCTGCTTTTTCTTTTTCATTTTTTTTTAATTGGAGTGTAATTGTTTACAATGTTGTGTTAGTTTCTGCTGTACAACGAAGTGAATCAGCTATATGTGTACACATATCCCCTCCCTCTTGGACTTCCCTCCCTCCCCATCCCACCCATCTACGTTGTCACAGAGCACCAAACTAAGCTCCCTGCGCTATATAGCAGGTTCCCACTAGCTATCTATTTTACACATGGTAGTGTATAGATGTCAATCCTAATCTCCCATTCGTCCCACCTCCCCTTCCCTCCTTCCCCGTGTCCACATGTCTGTTCTCTATGTCTCTATTCCTGCCCTGCAAACAGGTTCATCTGTCCCGTTTTTCTAGATTCCATATATATGCACTAATATACGATATTTGTTCTTCTCTTTCTTTGCCTTGCAATTCTGCTCCTATAAAAATGTACAAATTCTCCAAAGATATATACAGGAATGTTTATAACAGCACTATTTCTTTTGTTTTCTTTCTTTCTTTTTCTTTTTTTTTTTAACATCTTTATTGGGGTATAATTGCTTTACAATGGTGTGTTAGTTTCTGCTTTATAACAAAGTGAATCAGTTATACATATACATATGTTCCCATATGTCTTCCCTCTTGCATCTCCCTCCCTTCTTTTTGTTTTTACAAAACTAAACCAACTCTCAAAAAGTTGATTCATATTAATTTCTTTTAATTTATTGGAGTACAGTTGATTTACAACATTCTGTCAGTTTCAGGTGTACAGCAAAGAGATTCAGTTATATATATACATATATCCATTCTTTTTTAGATTCTTTTCCCATATAGGTTATTATAGAATACTAAGCAGAGTTTCCTGTGCTATACAGTAGGTCTTTGTTGATTATCTATTTTATATATAGTAGTGTGTATATATAACAGCATTATTTCTAATAGCCCCAAGCTGTTGCATAAATGTCCATCAACAGTAGTATGAATAAATGAATTGTGGTATATTCACATGATGGAATACTATACAACAGTGAGAATGAATATATGCAATGATGTGGATGAATCAATCTCACAGACACTATAAATACAGGCAAAACTAATCTATGATGTTAGAAGTTAGGATAGAGGGGGAAGGGGAGTGACTGGAATAGAACATGGGGAGGCTGCTAGGTGCTAATAATTTTCCTTTTGTTGATGTGAGTGCTGGTATACATGCTTTCTCTTTGTGAAAATACATTTCTGTATGCATGTTATACTTCAATAAAAATCTAACTGAAAAAGAATACATCTTCTGACATGCCTCAAAAATACACAATGTGAAATGAGCAAAATACAAGGAAAAATACATAAAGCCACAATCATAGAAGGAGATTTTAATACATCTTTCTCAGAAATTAATAGGACAAGCAAACCAAAAAACTGGTGAGGAAATAGAAGATGTAAACAATAAAATTTAAAAACTTGATCTAATGAACATATAATCATGAACCCAACAATTCAATAGTAAACATTCTTTTCAAATATATATATTTACAAAAATTAACTACATACTATTCCTCAGAGCAAGTTTTAATAATCAAATAACCAACATCATACAGTCCTTATTCTCTGAATATAATACAACTATTAGCATCAAAAACAAAAGTGGTGGGGAAAAATACATACATTTGGAAATTTAAAAGCACATGTCTAAATAATTCATGAGTCAAGGAACAAATCTCATGGAAAGAAAATATTTAAAACTAAATGACAACGCAAACGCTCTCTATCAAAAATTGGGAGATGTTGTTAAAGTGGCACTTAGGGGGTCATTAATAGCTATAAATGCATACATTGAAATGAACAATTAAAATATATTAAAATGGAGAAAGTTTTAAAATTAATGAATTAAGAATGGAACTCAAAATGTAAACACCGAGAGTTGTATTGGTCTGACTCAGAGGAAGCCTGTGCTACGAGTCCCTGCTGTGCTGCTCAGAGAGAAAAGTATGTCGTTGGTACCAACAGGATCCTGGGCAGCCTCACAAGAGAGTTCCGTGCTCCACTGTGGTGTCAAAGCAGCAAAAGACCTTTGTGCGAGGCCCCAGTGGAAGCTGAGTCCTGCCTACAGACCTCCCAGATTTCACCCTAGCAAGCACCACCATCAATCAGGCTGGCCCTGGGCCAAAGGCTAGCTCCCTCTCCTGGGAGCACCTCTGCGCTGAGACTGTGCTTGGTCCCCTGTCTGACTTGCCCCAGGTGACGTTTGTTCTTACAAAACCCTGGGACCACAGTAGCTCAAGACGGAGGGGAGTAGAGCCCTAGACACCTGGTGGGGTGTGGATAGTGGAGGTAACGCCCTTCACATGCACTGGGGGAAACTGAACTGAACGAGATGGAAGCTCCCTGAGCTGGGGTTGTGTTAATCACACTGCTTATATTTTCATACAGATACATACATGTTTACAAATACAAGCAAAAAAGGTCTGAAAAGATACATGCTACCCCAGTAAGAGTGGTTATCACTGGGGAGAGCTCTGAGATTGTGGGTAGTGGTCAAGGGGTTTCAGTTAATCGGCATTTAATTTAGGGCAAGAATGCATTCATACGTCACTTAATTTGTCACTTTAATTTCATAAAAATTCTTTCAGAATGAGACTGGATGGTTTTCGTTCCATGGGGTACTATAAATAATGCTATTTTTCTATATACTTCTGTATTTTTCAATTTTCTATTGAAACACTACCAATAGAACTTTCTGTGATGATGGAAATGTTCTATCTCTCTGCTGTCCAATATACAGTAGCCGCTAGCCATGTGTGGCTACTGAGTACCTGAAATGTGGCTAGTGTGACTGAGGAACCAAAATTTTCATTTCATTTAATTTTAACTAAGTAAAATTTAAATCTAAATAACCACATGTGGCTAGTGGCTGCTGTATTGGACACTGTGGTTCTATAATGACGTATGACTTTGTTGCTTTATTTCCAAGGGTTATTTTTCCACTTTTAAAAATCGAGGTATAGGGCTTCCCTGGTGGTGCAGTGGTTGAGAGTCCGCCTGCCGATGCAGGGGACACGGGTTCGTGTCCCGGTCCGGGAAGATCCCACATGCCGCGGAGCGGCTGGGCCCGTGAGCCATGGCCGCTGAGCCTGCGCGTCCGGAGCCTGTGCTCCGCAACGGGAGAGCCCACAACGGTGAGAGGCCCGCGTACCACAAAAAAAAAAAATCGAGGTATAACATACAATAAAGTGCACAAATTTTAAGCTTGTAGCTTGATGAATTTTGACAAACCACCACCCAGATGCAGATGTGAAACATTTCTTGCACCTCAGAACACTCCTTTGATGGCTCCCACTCCTAGTCAGTGCCTTCCCATACTATTCTGACTTCTTTCACCAAAAATTAGTTTGACCCGTATTTGAACTTCATGTAAATGAAATCATGCATCGCATATTCTTCTTTCACTCAACATTATGACATCCACGCCATTGTATGTAGTTGTAGCTTTGTTCTCTTTCGTGGTTTTTTTTCATGGTTGTGTGGTATTCCATTGTATGAATGAATATACCACAGTTTCCACTCCCCGCCCCCAAATCTACTCTTGGTGAATAGTTGGGTTATTTCTAATCTGGGGCTATTACAAATAAAGCCACTGTCAACATTCTTGTACTTGTGTCCACCAAAAGACTCATTTGTCTTTGGTGGACCTAAGCGTTCATTTCTATTGGGTATATGCCCAAGAGAGAAATTGCTGATCACAAGCTATATGTATCTTTACCTTTAGTATACTGTCAAAATTTTCCCAAAGTGGCTATAACCATTTACATTTAGTCATGCATAACTTTTATAATTGGGGGGAAGCTATTTTGAGAAATGAGAGAGACAGCAAGAGAAACCCTTTTTCTAGACAAACTCCATAATTAGCAGCAAATTTAGCAATACTATGTAAAATACATCATCCCTAGCTGAAATTGATTTATATAAGTATTGGGAGGGAGTTTGGCTTGGTGTCTAAGAGCTCTGATGTTGGAGTCAGATAACCGAAGTACAAACCTCAACCCTGCAAATCACAGCTGTGTGACCTTCAGCAAATGACTAACCCTCTTTGCTCTTTGGTCTCTTTGCCTGTAAGTGGAAATAATATCACCTCACAGGATTATTTTAAGGATTAATAAAATAATGCTTATAAGTTCCATAGTATGTGTCTTAAATATTGTAAGAGTTCAATAAATGTTAGCTACTATTGGTATTATTTGGTTAATTTTTTTTTTTTTTTTTTTTGTGGTACGCGGGCCTCTCACTGTTGTGGCCCCTCCCGTTGCGGAGCACAGGCTCCGGACGCGCAGGCTCAGCGGCCATGGCTCACGGGCCCAGCCGCTCCGCGGCATGTGGGATCTTCCCGGACCAGGGCACGAACCCGTGTCCCCTGCATCGGCAGGCGGACTCTCAATCACTGCGCCACCAGGGAAGCCCTGGTTAATATTTTTATTAACATTTGGTGACCAGTAGCATTTTTAGCCCGTCTTAATACATGATAGGCCACTTTTATTACGAAGCGTTGATAATTAATTCTCCATTCCCATTCTTTCCCCATTTCACCACTGACCAATTCTAATGAAGTTCCTATCTGAGCTCTATGATTGTGGCAGTTTTTCTCTCAAATGGTTGGATGCCTTGAATGGCTTTTAGACTCAATTTAAGGACCAGTTTGCTCAAGTGTTGCTAAGAGAAAATGTATCTAATTTGCCAAAACCAAATTAACTCCTAATACACAAGGGGAAATGTTTAAGTAGTAAACAGTTGATAAAAAATATAAACACTTTTATTCTCCTTATTCCATGCGGGCTTAAACTTAATTATTGAACTTACATTCACATGTCCAGACAAAGCACATGCAATTACCACAATTTAAAAAATCATACCATCTTCAAATTACCTAAATTACTTATTCAACCAACGGATGATGCAAAATCTTTCCAACTAATTTAACCCAACAAGTCTTCCCATCATGGGGTCCTTGGATGGCTCTTTTTTTTTTTTTTTTAATCCATATAAAGTCTCATGAGGAATACTGGCCATATTTTGAAACAAACACTAATATTGTAAGACATTTTATAATTCAATCTCTTTTATATGCCAGCCACAGTAGATCTTTCATTTTCAATATAACATTATTCTCTATTGAGTCATAAGGCAAAATCTTGTCACTGAACACATACGCACGGGTGGGAGTGTTGTAAATGCAATCAATTAATTGACACATTACAACTGAAGTGGCTCTGCTTGCTCCATCCTCAGTTTTCCAGAATTTCTCTTCTCAATATCTTTATGTTGGAGATTTACAAGGTAAAGGTATTTGTTAGGTCAGACTTGGCAATTTATGGTCTCTACTTGGGGCCTTTCTTGTATCCTAGTACCTGGGCTTGGCTTTTTCAGGAGAAAATGCATCTAATCTCTAAAAGAACAAGGTCTCCCAGTTTCTTTTGCTCAGTGCTCTTGCAGTCATGGCTCTTTCTCTACAGATGATGCCTCCTGTTGTGCAGACAGAAGGTTCCTCTTTCCCTGTGGAGTGTCTCATAACTGGGGCTCTGATATTGACAAACCTGGAGCAAGGCAGTGGTAGCAAGATGCTACCTCCCTTTCCTCTATGTACCAAAATGCATCATTCTGATATCCCGGAAGGAAAACCAAGATTAGCATCCCAACCAGGCAATAGCAGTCCAAACATTTACTGACCCAAGTAATCTTCAGAGATGTTAGCTTTAGTTGTGGTTGTTATTCAGGTGTGGCGGGCAGGGCTGCATTCCAGACACAAGATCAGGAAGCAGAGGACCCTACACCAGCTGCTTCTTCCTCAAAGAAGCCCTGCCTCCCTTTGTCCTTTTATTAATGGACTTTCTCAAATGATCTCCAAGATGGTTCTCATTCCAGCTGATCTTTAGGAGACACTTGTTGGGGAGGACTCCTTTCAAATCACCTTTCTGCAGACAGTTTTCCAATCTGATTCAAGGCCACATCCTGGGCATCTGGTTTCTGTAGCTCAAAGAATTACTGCTCCTGACAAATTGCTCTGAGTTCCAAGGCTACTGCTGTCATATTGCATTCTCTGACCATTTTCCAGGTCCCCTCATACACACTCAGACTCTCTCTCTCTGTCTCTCTCTCTGTCTTCAACCCATTAGACTCCATTCCCATCCACATAAGTTTTACGACAAAATACACTGGAGAGAGTTAGCTAGCACAGCACCTGAAGCATATAGCAGAGGTTCAAAAATATGCATTGAATGAAAAGCTTTGGAGCCCTGAAGTGAGGGATGGAGGTGGGGATCACATCTCCACACCTCTGCAGGTTCTCACAGAGCATGTGCCGATTGCAACATCAGGCCTGGGGGGTGGAAGTGAGGAAACACATTTTAAACTGCTCAACAACTGATTCCTTGGCGGGAGGGAGTGAATAGTGAGTCCCCATGTCTGGATAAATATAAACTGAAGTTGCACAACCAACTGATGGGGACTGTGTAGAAAAGAATTAAACCTCAAGTGGGTAGTTGAATTAGTAAGTATTCAGTGTCCCTTCCAACCCTGGGATTTTATAAGATTCCTTGAGGAAGAAAAAAAGGAGAGGCAGAAAAAAAGAGAACAGAGAGGCGAGAAGGGGAGGAAATGAAAGAATAAAATTTAAAAGGAGATAAGAAGGAAGGCCAGAGGCTGGGGACCGTTCTGTTCATGAGCCAAACATTCGGACGGAAGATACAGAGTTCCTGAGAGGGCTGGTATCTCAATGGGCAGTCGGCAGAGTGTCACAGCACCGTGGTCCTCAGCCTCCAGCACCCACCCATTCCTGTCCTATGGGCCAAGCCTTTGGGCCTGGCTTCGTCTAGGGAGCATGAGGTCGAGCAGAGCAGTGATGTGTTCATTAGAAAGCTTGGCCTGGGACAAAGAAGGGGCAGAACTCTCCACAACTCTGCACAATCCCCTGGGGGCACTCAGGAGGGTTCTCAATCCTTAGGACGGGGGGAACAAGAAGGAGGCCTTCCCTCTACCCCCTCCTCCCATGAGGAGAGGATTGGGTGGGACGGACATTGGTAAGCACTCACCAGCCCAGCCAGGCCTGTGTCCAAATGCAGCTGTGTGGGTGGCTTCCTGAACCACAGGAATTGGGCCAGTCCCTGCCCCCTGCTCAAAGGCAGCATTTGCAGATAGAACAAAGCAGCCCTCTTCCTAAAAGATATTTCTGAGCTACGTCCCTGACAGTGGTGTGGGCTGCAGTGGCGGGGCTTGGGCTGTGGTCCTCAGAGGGGAATTTTTCTCAGAGACAGCTTTGCTGGTCTGGGAAGGGAACCTGGGCTCTGGCCCTGGGAAATGTCCCAGCTACTGCCTCTGCCAGGAGACAGGCTAGGACAGGATGCTGGGTGTCTGGACCTGGGCCTGGTCCCCAGACTGGCCTGGTCCAGTTAGGAAGACCTGCTACCCACAGAGAGGGTGAGGGATGACAAGAGATTAGAAGCAGGAAGAAAAGAGAGTAGAGATGGACTCTTCACCTGCCCCCCTCATTTCTATTCCTTTCCTCTTCCACCACTCTTCCTGGCTGCTCCCCATCCCCTGGGGGGATTCAGCTGAAATACAACCGGCCCAACCCCAGCACTGTAGGCTGGACAGGAGCATCCACTTTGGATCTCTCTGTCTCTCCTGTTCCCCACCCAAGAAGCCCCATTTCTAGGACTATTAAATCAGTGTGCTTCCAACCCTGATGGTACATGCGCACCCACCTCAGCCCACACCAACAGTCACACGCCCTGCCAGGTGTCCATGCATCATTCACTGACCATAATCCCCCAACACACACACACACACATACACACACAACCACACGCACACACACACATGGCTCCTGGGTTAAAAGCGTCAGCTTGTTCTGTGGAATCAACCTTGCCGATTTCCCCCTTTGCTGCTCTCCATCATTTGCCTGCTCTGTAATTTGTGTTACTTGTGACATCTTTTGTGCACAAGTCTTGCCCCTATGCATCTTCAGAGAACCAAAGATGGTGTTGAGACACAGAAACTAGGCAGTCCTCACACGCACAGCCACACCCCATCATAGTGACAGTGTCAACCCAAGGAGGATTGTGCACTCGCACGCACTCACACACACACACTCTGGAGCTCCCCGCGTTCAGTCTGCAGAGAGCCACCCCTCCCTCTCTGCAAGCCCTCCCCACTCACTTCCAGCCTCCCCCATCCCACCTGGTTTCCCCCCTCCATCCCGGAGCTGGAGGCACCAAGAGCAGGCACCAGGTGCAAACACCTGGTAAAATCACAAGCCAGTCAAACAAAAAATCACACAAAGGATCCCAACGGGAGGATCCTATGGGCTCCTTCCTTCTGCTCTTTCCTCCTGCATCCTCCAGGCTTCCTCCCTCTGTCCCCCGACAAAGAGTCACCAAGGCCAGTTCAAATCGATTGTTTTATTGACTGTTTACATACAGACGCCTTTAGAAAAGGGTGCGGACTCCAGGGGGCTATTCTGCCCCGGGCCGCACTTGTGCTGCGCTTCACGGACAGGGCTGGTCCCGATGCCCCAAACCCCCCACCCCAACCCTTAGGCTTTTCTGCAAGAAAGAAAAAAGATCAGCGCCTGAGTCGTCGCGCCGCGTCCCCTCTCCCCGCCCTCCCTCCCGCCCGCCTCCCTACACTACCCTTGACACACTTTTACAGGACACAGACTTTTCTCCTACAGAGCACGCTCGTCTAGGACTACAGCCGCGCAAATGTTACTATTCTCGCGGAAGGAGGGGCGGGGCGGGGGGGGGCGCGAGGACCGAGGGGCTTTTCTCCATCCGGATCCCGCCGCACGGTCACGCGCAGGCTTTGTGCGAACCGGGACGCTCGCCCCTCACCAGAGACCCGGTCCAGGAGGCCGAGGTTGGCTTCCGGCGCCCCTGGTGCTTCTCGAGCTGAGGTCTGGGCCGCATGCAGCAGCGGAAGCGGAGCTGTCGAATCTCCAGAAATTCCCGACTCACCTACAACGAAGTTGGCCCGGGACCAAGGCCGCACCCTCCGCGGAAACAGGGCGCGTGGTTTTGCGGCGCTTTAAGTTAGGAGAGAGGGCGAGAGAAGACGGATTCCCTCCATCCCCAGACACACACACACCCAGTTTTCCCAGAGGCTAGCAAGGGAGTGTTAGCACCAGATCCGGAGTGTCACTGTCTTTGAAAACAACGAAAATATGAAAATCGGAGCGCGGAGCTGAAAGGCGCCGCAGGCACCCGGCTCGGCTCCAGCTGGTCAGAAGCGGAGTGGGGGACGGGGGACAGAAGCGTTTGGTTCCCAGTCATAAGGGGGCTTTGAAACTAAGAACTGGGGAGTTGCCACAGAATCCTGGCTTCTGGGATGTGCACCCCGGAAAGGGCGGAGTAGGGGTTGAGGCGGGACCCCATAGCGCTCCACGCTAAGGACATCTCCTGGGGGACCCGGGCTGACCCCCGAGCCACAGCATGCCCATCAGATGTTTCCAAAGTCTTCTCCCATTTCCTCTGGTTTCCGAGCCCACTGTGGAGCGGGTTCGGGGCGGATTTCGCAGATAATTGCAGTGGGAACGGAGAGGCTTGGATTTCGCCTCACGGTCAGCGGGTGGTGTCTTACACAGGGAGGGAGGAGCGGGGAACTGTGCTCGCCATGGAGGGGAATTCAGCCCACGAGGACAATGACCGTCGTGGGTGGGACTGGTAAAATCGTCCCACTCCCCACTAGAAGTCCCCAGTAGTCAAGGTTAGGGGGTGGTAAGGGGGTGGAGTAAGTGAAAGTTGGGGGTCATAAATCCTGCCAGCCCAAGGCTTCTGCTCCCAGGCACCCGAGGTGGGGGATGGGAATGGGCTGCCAGACGGGCTGGGGGTCAGCCCGCTGTCTGCCTGTAGTTGCCGTTAATCTCCTGGGCGATGTTGACCGCTTCGGCACCCAGGGGCAGCCGATCACTGTACTCGGAGCCCGCCTCGAACTCCTCTTGGTTGGCCTTGGACTGGGATTCCACCAGCGAGCAGGCCGCCAGGCTCTCCTCCCTCTGCAGGTCCCCACCTGGGTCCCCCTGCTCTGCTTCTTCGTCAAGGCCCTCCCCGGGGGTCTCCTCTGGCTCCTCGCCGCCCGCCTCGCCGCCTGCAGGGTAGCTTTTCTCGGACTCGAGGTAGGAGGCACGCGGGTCGAAATCGGCGGCGATGCGCTTCTCCATGGGATCCGGGGCCTGCGGCCTCAGGATAAGACGGTAGGGCTTGCCCGGGTGTTTGGCCAGCAGATGGCAGCAGGCGGCGCCCAGCAGGGGCACGGTGGCCAGCACCAGGAGGAACACGCTCACCGCCACGATAACCAGCAGTGAGGGCAACTCTTTCTTGGTGGCGAACACCACTTGCACGTGGCAGGCCTCGCCTGCCAACGCCAGGCACACGGAGTAGTTGGTGCCGGGCCGCAGGCCACGGAACCAGTAGGCGTTGACGCCCTCCTCTACACGCGACCACTGCACGGCTGCGCCGCCCCCCGCCGGGCACAGATAGAGCAGGCGCAATGGCCGCCGTCCGGGCCGCCCTGCTCCCGCAGCCCCGCCGGGCCCAGGGCCCCATCTTGCCGCCAGTGGCGTCAGCTGCACCCGCGCCTCGCGCTCCGCCACGTCCAGCGCGATGACGCCCAGCTCAAAGACATGCGGCTTGAGCTCGGCGCTCTGGTTGAACGCGTGGTTGGACACGTACCGCGAGGGGTCCCCGTGGCCACAGCGCTGCTCCTCCACCGGGTCAGCGGAGACCTGATCTTCCGTCTCTTCACCCTCACCTGCCTCCTCGTCCCCCTCCGGCCCCGCCTGTGTCTCCCCGAGGACGCTAACCCGGCCCAGGCCTTGGCTTTTGATTTTGCCCTCGGGCTTGGAAGGTAGGACACTGTTGCCCCGGGCTTTGGCTGTGGACTTACGCTCAGAGGTTGGAGCCTGCCCATCAGGGTCTCCCCCTGCGCCAGGAGCGTGCTTTGGGGGCCCTGCAGCTGCCACTGCCACGCGAACTGACGTGGAGTTGGCACCCAGCTCGTTGTGCGCACGGCATGTGTAGATGCCTGCCTCCTTGGCACTCAGGAGGGGCACCAACAGGGAGCCGTTTGTAAGGGCCAGGAAGCGCGGGGTAGCTGGGGGCGCGGGCCAAGCGGGTGCTGGAGCCGGGGTTGGAGCCTCTGTCTGCGTTGGCCCGTCCCCATCTCCTTCCTCCTCACCGTCTTCCCCTCCGTCCCCGTCGTCCTCCCCGCTCAGGATCGGCGGCACTAACACTACGGTGCCCCCCGGAATCTGAAGCTGCCATTGCAGGCGGGGCGTGGGGTGTCCTTCGGCGACGCAGTGTAGCATGAGCGTTAGGCCGGAGCGCAGGGGGCTGCCCGGCGCCTCAGGCGGCGGCTCAACACTCAGATGCACACTGGGAGGTGCACAGGACAGGGCGGGCAGGCGGTGCACCGGCACCCCCTGCAGAGCAGGAGGAGAGGCGCACGCGATGGAGTCGGGCTCTGGTAACGAGACCCGGGTGCTCGCCGCCCAGGCCTGTAGCCACACAAGGCTGCAACCGCAGTGGAAGGGGTTGTGATAGAGTTGCAGATGTGACAGCGCGCTTAGCGCATCGAAGGTGCCAGGAGCCAGTGTACGAAGCCGGTTGTTGTTGATGCGTAGGGAGCGCAGGTCGGGCAGTGCACCGAGTGCGTCCCGGGGCAATGAGCCCAAGCGGTTGTGGTTCATCTTGAGTAGCTGTAGAGCGCTCAGGTTACGCAGGTCGCTCCATGGGAAGCTGGATATGAGGTTGTGGCTCAGGTCGAGGTTCTTGAGCTGGCTCAGCACCGCCAGCGAGCCCAGCTCCACGGTGCGCACCTCATTGTGCGCCAGCCACAGCGACGTGACCTGCGTGACGTCGGCGAAGGCCCCACGCCGCAGCACGGTGATTTTGTTCGCCGACAGACTAAGCGTGGTCACGTTGGCCGGTAGGCCTTCCGGCACCTCGCGCAGCTCCTTGTAGGCGCAGTCGGCGAACTGGTGCGCGTACTTGTCCACACAGGCGCACGGCTCTGGGCACGCTCCGGCCACTCCTAGCAGCGCCCAAGCCAGCCACAGGGCCCTCAAGGGCACCATCGCGGATCCTGCAGGTGGAAGCCGGGGGAAGAGAGGAGAAGGTGACTCACTGAGCCCCAGCTTCCCTTCCTTATCCATCTGCCTCCTCCGTAAACCCGTCTAGGGCAGGTCCCAGGGCTGCGGTAACTTTCTCCTCTGTGCCCAGGAGCCTCTCTTAGGCACGAGTTGGAGCTCAGTAAAAGTCTTGGGATTCAATGCTTGCTCCCTCTCAGGGCCCTGACTTCCTTTTCTAGCCGCCTCGTATCTTGCTCTTTTTTCTCTACCTATCCCATCAGCCTGGGGCTGAGTCCTCCACAGAGTGGGCCGCTAGCAGGTCTGCCCTGGGCTTTGCATCGAGCCCTGACTATGTTTCTAAGCCTTCGTTTAACTCAGTGAAAGGGATACATAGAAAGGGTATTTTTGTCCGTGACCGCCTGTCTTCCCTTGAACTCTTTGTCCCATGGCACGGCGGCACTCGCCCACACACGCCCATACACGCCCATACAAGCGCACAACAATACAAACACACGCCCAGGCACCTGCCATCAAACCAACAACTTCTGCAGGGGCTTAGGGGTTCACAACACATTTCCTAGACATACAAACACAAAGACGCCCAGACACAGACACAATATATCTGGAGACCTCATTGTTCTCTCAACTGAACACAGCATTTGTCCAGCGTTCTCCACCACGGGGCAAAGTGCTTTCCTGTTCATTGTGAGAATTGACAGACACCAGGGCACAAGTCCTCACACAGACCAACCCACACAGAGGGACACAGGCGAGCACTTGCGCCTGTACACAGCCCTCTCAGACTGAAATCCCAGCGGATCAGCAAATGCTGAGAACTTGCTGCAGGTGGCAAGAGGCTTGTGACCGGGGAAACAGACTAGTCAGGTCCCTTTTCGGCCGCAACTGAAGCCGCCTGCCCTGGGCTGCAACTCCTAGGAGGGGAAAACCATCAGGGCCCCTCGATCAACCTTCCTTCTGAGGAAGGAGGTCCTCCGAGCTGGGACCAAGAGCAATGGAGGGAGGTCACTAAAGATTCTCGCTCCCCCCTCTGCATCTTCCCAGACGGCTCCCATGGGGGCAGGGGAGTCCCTAGCCGATAGGTCAAGGGGGCTGCCACTAGCTAATCAAGTAGAAGGTTCAAGATTCTGCCTCTTTTCTGCAGCCCACAGTGCCTGAGGACAAATCCCCCCCCCCCAATAAAAGATTCGTATCCGCAGTCATACAAACGCACTTACAAACAGAGTCTCCGCTCCCACTTAGGGCTCCTGGCAGGTTCGGCAGAGCCCCTCCCACCCTCTGGTCTTTGGAACCCGCGTTCCCCACTCCCTCTCGCTCCGGAGGGAAGGCCCCTCCCCTCTTCTCCCCGGTCTCGCCTAGAGAGAGCCGGCAGGGTCTGGCGCCCTGGACGGGATTTACCCCCATCTGGGTCAGCGTTACGGGGTGGTCTCCACTGCTTACCCGCTGCTCGCGACTCTCCGCGCGCTGCCCTCGGGCTGCAACCCCTTCTCCAGACTTGAGGTCGCGGAGCCAGGACGACAGCTTAAGGGCGCTTCCCACATCTGTTGCTGCGACTGTGGGGGAGATGGGGGAGAGGCAGAGAAAGGGACAGGTAAGTTGTGGACTCCCCTGGCCCTGAGGTCCCACTTCAGTTTTTCCTTTCGCCTCTGTTCCCCCCACCTCTCACTGGCTGCAGATTGAAGAGTCCTTGCGCGCTCCCGGGCTCAGCAGGGACGCGCACAGCCTCTCCCACCTCCCGCATCATCTACATTTGTTAAAGCCATAGAGACTTCCCCTGGCCAAGAGACGTTGGTCACAAAGGGGCGCCCCCACGCCCAGCGCCCCGGCTTGGCTCTTTCTAGTTCACCACACTCCCATAACCCTCGCCCCCCCCCATTTACACATCTGCAGACATTGTCACTATCCCTAATCACACGACTCCCTCCCCATTCAAACGCGTTGGCACAGACACAGACCCTCGCACCCTCCACACAGTCGCTCTTCATATGTTAGAATTACCCATCATCATGTAATAACCGCATCAATGTGTTGAGATCTCGCTACGTTCACACACATTTTCAAAGGCACACCTTCACCCGGGACGCTCAGCATTCCCCCCTCCTGCACGCACACACATTCATGCGCACTCACCCTCACGCGCGGGTCCCGCCAGAGCCCGTTAGCTTTGGTACTTAATTGAATGCGAGCCTCTTTTACGCCCCGCAACACGTGAGACAAACCATCTTTAAAGAATTTGGGGGAAGGAAGAGCTCACGCCTGAAGGGGGAAAGCGTGTCTTTGCCTTAAAACTCTTTTTGCAAAGGCAGGCGGTGGCGCAGAGAGTCCTCGCGCGGGACCGGGTGAGCTGCGCGCCGCAGGGGTCGCGCGGACTCTTCCTTCCCGCACCCCCGCTGCTAGCCGCCTCCTCCCCGAAGCCACGTTCAACACGATGCATAATTGATAGTGTTAGCAGAGCGCCTCACCCTCCCTGCTATTTTTGCCTGGCTCTGGGCCCTGGTTTCCCCAGCTCCCACCTCACCTCTTGCCAGTCCAACCTGAAGACTAGAACGCACCGCCCTACTGGGCGCTGCCCTGCCCAGCCTCCTCAGGTCGACTCTGTACGTCTCGCCTTTTGTGGCTAAACCAGCGCTGGAAGCCCACCGCCCAGCTCGAGGGCCCGTGCGCACCGCTGGGTGGGGCAGGGCGCGTTGGTACCAGCCTCCGCTCCCAGGAAGCCGGCCCGGGCGCAGCCAAGCGCCTCGCCCTCAGGACTTGCCAGCTAGGGGCGAATGGGGCTCCGGGGCTGCAGCAGGCGGCGGTATGGAAAGGGATGGTTACAAAACGCCTGCTCCTTTTGAGCACTGTGGGTTGGAGACTTCAGGCTTGAGCATCTCTCTCCCTCCTCCGCCCCCGCCATCATCTTCACGGTCTAACGAGCAAACACACCATCAACCCCACACACTATCCCGCAAAGCCTCTGCGGCCCGATACCGCCCTAATGTTTCACACCCTCACACAACAACGGGCCCCAGCAGACTCGAATATTTGCTGTTCCGGACTCTCGCTTCCTGTCTCTGGCGAAACCCCGATATTTCTTTTGGCGACAAAGAAGTGGAAGCCCAGGGCTGTCGAGGCATTTGTATAAAATACGATTTATGTTCCCCCTCAGTGCCCATGGCAGCCCTGGAGACAGAGTTGCTGACCAGAATCGGAAAAGGGGTGCAGGCTTCGGGAAACACGCAGAGCGCCTGCCTTCCCCGTTTTTTCCATAGACACTGAGCGCTCCGGGCGCACGTGTCCCCCCAGCCCTCACTCGGGCCGTGGCGGTCTCTGGAGGTGGGTCGGTTTGGGGCCTCTGAGATCAATCTTCCGATTTCGGTGTTGAGCATTTTAATGAGCTGGGGAGGTGGGGGAGGAGACGGGTGAGGAGCTCTGCCTCTAAAGAGACCACCCGATCGGGGTTCTGAGGAGCCTTTATAAATTAAATATGAACAGACTGGCGCACACACACTTCGCATCCTTCCCTCTCTTCTATTCCTGCGGTCGCTACAGGCAGCCCAGCCATCTGGGACCAGCGCATCTCGCTCAACCCAGAATTCAGAACCCAGAACTTCATTCCACCTGCCTGTGCCTGTAGTTCCCACAGACGCCCCGGGGGAGGGGCGCGGGGGCGCCCTGAGGGAGAAGGTGTCTTCGAGGAGGAAGGAGGAGTAAGAGGATCTTGACCGTGCGGTGGGGCCAACGAGAGCAGGTCCCGGGCGGTTTGGGCCTGACTGGGCGGGGGAATGGCGCGGCCGGCTGGCCTGGCACAGACTCTTTGTCTGCGGAGCAAGGGGGGCGTCCTGGCTGTGTTGTCCACGCGTCTTGATAATCCTGAAGGGCAATTCGAGGAGCCTTGGCCGAGGAAGAGGGATCTGGGGAGCCGGGGGCCCAGCAGCGAGGTTAGAGAATAGGGTCCTGTATAGGGTCCTGGAGACTTTCCCTGGCGGGGGGAGGGGAGCCTGGCGTAAAGGCAGTGACCGAGGCTCAGGCACGGAGGCGCGCGACTTGTGGACCCTCCGCCCATTTTTCACCTCCCTTTATTTTGTGTGTTGGGGGGTTCTCTTTGCTTTCGGCTAGGAGGCGTACAGGGAGGCAAGCAGGGGATAACTTGGAAGGGTTGAAGGACTGGAAGACAGAGGCTGGGGAATGGAAGGAAAAATGAGCTCGCTCACTCTCAGTGGAGAACTTCCCGGACCACAGGGACCCCATCCGCCCGAGTCCGGGGAACCTTTGGGGCCCACTTTCCTTGCTCTTTTGCCGGGGATGCAGAAGCCAGGGGAATTCTGCAGGGAGACAGGGCGTCAGGCGCCTGGAGTGCGACTAAGGGCGCAGTGGTCACCCAGGCGAGTGCGCCGACTCCCGCGGACCCCCGCAGCTCCCGCCCACTCTCCAGCAAGCGCTTTTGTTCCCCAAGCCTGCCCTGGGGGGAAGCCAACCCTTACCCCCGCCTTGGACCCTGAAGAGGTCAGTGCCCGCCCTAGCAGGGCTAGACCCCGAGTCGCCCCGGGCAGAATCCGCCGAGGTCTGGGACGGGAGGTACGACTCCAGGATCAGCCTCCGAGCTCAGCTAGAAGACTGAGAGCATCTCGACTGGCGCCGCCGGGCGCGCAGGGGCCTCTAATGTCTGTAATGTTGATAATGGTACAGTTACTGAAGGGCTGGGGAACCGGGAACGAAGATAGCACCCCCACCGCCGCCCAAGCCTTTGATGGTTAAAGAAGCAGACACCTAATTAGGCGTGTGGAAGTAGGGGAGAGGAGGGATATGAGGTTCCAAGACACCAGCGTGGAGGGCCCATATTTGGAATCTACAGAATCCGGGCTAAGGCTTTTTGACCAGGCTGGGGTGCCGACCCTAGATACACCCAGGGCGGAGAGCTGGAGCTCTGGGCAGCTTTTTGTGGACCTCTAACTTCGACCTTGCCGACCCGCACAGTCCCGAGAGTAGGGCGGGTTAAAACCCCCGGATCCCGGCACCAGCTACCCGGGTTCTGTCTATTCAAAGTCTCGGGTCTAGGCCTGGTTCGCGCGCTCCCCCTGCTGGAAACCGCCTGCCGGGCTCAGAGGCGCGTGGCAATGGCTGGGGTACCCTGGGCCCCGAGGATGGGCGGCTTGAGCCCGGGACCCAGGCGTGCACTGCTCCCGGCTCTGCATCCTGTGGCGCAAAGTTCCGAAGTGGGAGACGCTAAACCAAGGCACCGAAGCTTTCCTTCCCATGCCCACCGAGCGTGTGTCCCAGGAATCTGCAGCCTCCTCACCCCTGCCCAACACAGGCACAGCCCCGGCTTCACACCCCACTGTGTTTTCAACGCCCAGGGCACAGGAGGCACCCTCTGGATGCTCGTTGAGCAAAGCCAGTAAGTTTAGTTCTCCTGGGATGAAACCGTCCTGTACTCCTCCCCAACCTTCCCTGTGCGGCGTGAGTGCTTTCTCTTTGAGTCCAGTACACAGGCCTAGAAGGTAGTCCTTAAGTCTTCTGACTTTGCCAGGGACTTATAAAATGCCCGAGATCCGAAAAGGAAAATCTTTTTCAATCTCTAAGAGGGGAATAGAAAACTGCGAAGTTGGAAGTAATAGATGTTTGATTAAAGGTTTAGGACATGTAACACTGTGCAGACGATTCAGTTGCACCTGTGCTCAGAGCTGTACATGCCCTTGTATTTAACGTGCCAGGTGGGTGATTTAATGAATGAGGGAGAGCCCCTGAGAGTAAGGAAGCCGGGACCCAGGATGGCATCACAGATCCCCAGCATTGCAGCCTACTCAGCAGACCCTTCCCACCTGCCCTCCAGCCAGAATCTCCTAAACACACAGCTCCCCACCTTTCAGCTTCTGGAGTCCCGGTTTATAAACACCCCCCCCAACCCCTGCCAACTTCCATCTCTCCTTTCCCTCATACACATGCTACATAGTGGTTAAGAGGGAAGGTTCTAGCATGAGGCTCCACCATGTACTCACTGTGTGACCTTGGCCAAGTTACTTAACCTCTCTGTGCCTGGGGGTGGGGAAGGGGTATAAATGAGAATACCCATTTTATTGGGTTGCTTGAGGATTAAATGAGTCAATGCATGCAAAGCACCTAGTACCTGGTGCTTAGGTAGTGCTCAGAAATGAGCTTTTATTTTTTTCAACAATAGCTAGAATTAGCCATCATTATTACCTTGCAGCATTGGGTACAGGTATGATGAGATGTTCTGCTGAACCTGCTCCTACATGCTTGTGTCCTTCTTCCCCAGTAGGGGGAAAGACCTTGGCCCTTCCCCCAAATATCTCTCTTCACGCCCCCCCTACACCTCCCACACACCATGGCATAGGTAAAAATCAGAATTACTATTATGATTTGTAAAGATCTCTAGTCTCAGATACTTAAACCCAGATTCTGATGTTTGCAGCTGTCACCAGTGTGCCTCTTTGGGAAGAGAGACCTGCAGCTGCAGGCTTGGAGAAAGGTTTTTAATTAAAACCGCAATCTGTTTGAGTATTTATTGGGCTCTGTAACTTTAATTATTTTCTAGGGAAAAACAGAAAACTCCACATCTGCTTATGGGAAGACTGTTGATTTCCGAGGAGAGTAGCAACCTGTGGCAGTTTGCTGGAGGCAACTGGGAGGAATTTCCTGAATGGTTCAAATGAAGCTCCACATTATTAATAAGCTGGGATCCAGTTCATGACCTTCCTCCCAGTGCTTTCATGAAATTAGCTTAACTTTCTGGCAAGGCTCTTTATTGCCATCAAAATTAACGACAGCTCTTCCAGTGGCATCTCATGTAATTATCTGGCTCTGTGCTTGTCTCACCAAAGATGGGGAACTCCTGCCTGGAAGAGGCAACACTCCTGCCTGGGCAACGTGCTTAGCTATTCTACCCAGCCCAGGCAGGACTGGTTCCCCCAGAGCGGGAGTCCTGGGCAGCCAGCCCCTCCATGGCAGGGGGAAGCAGGGGAAGGGAGGTCAGGGAATTATTTATGATGCTTCCATCTGCAGATAACAAAATTCCTATCTCAGTGTTTTAAACTATTAAGTGTATGATCTCACAAGCAGGAAGCCAGGCTGGCGGCTCCAGGGCTGGTTGATTCAGTAGCTCAATGACATCGGCAGGCTCGGGTTCTTTCTGTCTCTCTCCTCTCCTTTAACAGGGCTTCAACTTGAGACTCATGTCCCTCAGTGTCATTGGAGGGCTTCAGCGGCAGCTGGAGTAACATGCTTATCAGTAGTAGATTAGTGGAAGAGAGAGACTCCATTCCCTTTCCAGAAGCCATCACCTCTCCTGAGGTCTTCTTGATACATATTGGCGTAGGACTCCCCATCTTTGAGCCAATCACTGGCAAAGGGGGTGGAATTGATTGGCTTAGAGTAATCATCTAGCCCGGAAATGGATGTTGAGGAGTCAATCCCCAGATTCACTACAAGAAAGAAATCCCCTTGAAATAGAGGTTGGGGAGTTGCAGGATCAGAGTAATCTAACATTGTATCAAAATGAATTGAGAGTGACATAATTATAATGAACTGTAGTAGACACCCCCTTACCTGGAAGTTAGACCAGTCTATGGCCACAGTCCGTGACGAGGGTCAGGGCTCCGTGTGTGACCAGGATCAGGGAGCTCTTTTGGGTAGACATACAAACGATTCCCTGCTTTCATAGAATTCTTGAAAGGATAAAAATCTGTTCTTGGAAATGCCTGTGCTGGGATCCAAAGCTATTTTGGGAGCAGTGGAAGTTTCAGTCGTTAGTTGGATATTTATGAACAGGAGACTTTTCTGAATTCAAAGATGTTCCTACATGACTTCACATCCTGAACATGTCACCGGGTCCCATGGCAGAGGAGAGAGGCACGTTACTGTCGAGGTGGAAAACAGGAGGAAGAATTCTACTGGTCTTATGAAGAATGCAGAGACAGCACAAAGGTGCCAGCTTCACAAATTTGCTGCGTGATCTTAAGCAACCCCTTGGCCTCTCTCATTCTAAGTCTCTACCATTGCGAAGGTAGAAGAATGGGCTAGATGTGCTCTGGGGCCCTTCCAGGGCTGCCGTCCTGGGGTGCTGTGGCTTGAGAAGCAGGTTTGCAGGTTGAATTGGGGCCTCTAGGGAGCGTCTGCCAGGGCTTCCTGCAGGAGGAGGTCTTCAGAAAGTCTGGGGATCACCGGTTACCCTCCTCCTCATGCCCCTGGGCAGTTTCTTTGTTTTCCCCACCACACTGCAGCCTGCCTCATCTCTTGAGACCATCAGCACACCTGGGCCCAGGAGCTAACCACCCCCCTTCCCCAAACTGCTACGCACAACTCTGTGGGTAGGGGGAGTCCTGCTACAAAACACTTCCTTCGCATAGTAGGAGTGGGGGGTGGGGTGGGGTGGGCAGAGCAGGTGATGTGATTAGAGATGAAATCTGACCAATGAATGTTTCAGGAGCCTGGTGTGTAGGCCCAGGAAGAAAGGCCAAAGCTGCCAGGAGCTCCCTGGCTGCTGGGGTGGGGTATGGGGGGGCGTGATGCAGGAGGGAGACACAACTCTTCCAGAAGTTGAGGCCACTCCTCTCTGTTCTGGGGCCCTCGACTGTCCATTGCCTGGTGCCATCAGAGGACATGGAGAGAGGTCATAATAAATATGTAGTCAGAGACTCCCTCCCCGCAACCCAGTGTGGTCCCCAGCAGAGCCCACAAGGGCAGGGCCCAGGGAATCTCTTCCTCCATCCCTCAGGCTCAGAGCTCTTGGAGGGTGACCCAAGGTCTCTGCATCCACCGTCCCCATCAAAGCCCATGGGGGCACATGGCGGCATGGACTAAATTGAATTTCCTCCTGGATGTCTTCAGTCTCTTGCTGTCACCAGGCTTTTCATTTGTTTTTGGAGGTGGTTTCCCAGAAGCAGAGCTGAGACAGGGATTCACCCACCAGCGATCTATTAAGGAAATGCTTCAGCAGAAACCAGCAAGGGAAAAGGGAAGCCACGGAAGGGGAGGAAGCCAAGCCAGGGTGTGACTTCAGGCAGTCTCGGCCTGACCCCAGGAAGCTCTAGGCATAATCACACCTCAGTTTGCCCTGATTTAGGTAGGGAAGCTTGGCTTCCACAGACGCACAGCAACCGGACATTCGATAGGGGCTGCCCTCGGGGATGGAAACTTCCAGGCATTTCCCTCTCTCTGTGCCTGTAGGCAATCAGTTCCAGTAGCTGAAGGACAGGCCTCGGAAGAAAGTCACAGGTATGAGCTGTCAGAAGTAAAGCACACAGAAGCAGAGGGATGGGCATGCAGAAACAGGTCTGCTACGCCATTCATTCCACAAATAGTAATTCAGTACCACCCCCCAACCCCCCCAACCCATGTTACCAGGTGCCCTGATGGGCCTGGGTGCCGCTGTGAACCAGGCAGAGAATGTCTCTGCCCTAAGAGAGCTTACAGGCTCCCGCATCTCCCAACATGTTCAGACATGCTGTGTGCGTGAACCTTGGGGCTTCTGAAAGGCTAGCGTCCCTTGGACAGGCTCCATCTCCTCCATCAGGTCACCTGGGGCCAAAGCCGGAAGGACTCTCTGAAACCTACACTTGTCTTAGACAAAGGACAGACAGGGAGTTGTCCAGAGTTGCAGAACATCAGAGCTCAGGGCCTGGAGGTCTTCTCTCCCTACCCCTCCGCTTTATTGGAGAGAAGACAGGCCAAGAGGGAGGTCACAGAGCAGGTAGGGCCGGGAAATGCCCCCAGCACTCAGCTTCTCTGAGATGCCCTCCCCAGGGCAGTCTGGTCAAAGGCAAGCTGACCTCAGTGGCCATCGCTGACCTTGCTGGTTAGGAAGCCCTTGAGACTCTCTGGAGATGTGGCCTCTCCAATGGCAGAGGGCAGCTGTTTCTGGCGTGGGACGGGTGCCCCTACTTCAGGTCTCTTGTATTAGCCCACTGCAGTCCTCCTCCAGGGCTCGTGGGCACCAGAAGCAGAGCCATGCACATGTCTGGGAGGGACGAGGTTGTGCCCTGGATTGGAGCAGCCCTAATCGCAGCACGCTGCTCCCCAGCCAGGCCGCCAGCTGGGGCAGAGGTTTGGAGGAAGGAGAGCCCCGCCTAGGGTGGGTCTTGGCCCGATGCAGACGTGCCTTCAATCTGCACCCGGGCAAATCCAGTTCTAATGGCCACATCTTGGTAACAACCAGGCAGAGTTCAGTGTAAGGGGATCCAGAGCAGGAGATCAGGGGTTGGGGGCTTTTCCACTGACTTCCTGTGAGACTTTTGGAAAAGCTTCTCTCCCTTCTTGGTTCCAGTTTCCTCTTCTGTGCCTTGGCGCTAACAATCCCTCCCCACTGGTCAGCTGGGACAGTAGCTCAGATCTGTCACATTCTCCCTCATCAGGCCTAACCCTACCCAAATTCATCCCCAGGAGGGACAGCCTCCCCCGACCCCCCCGCAGTTCTCTGCAATGTCCTCTTTGAAGTTCCCCCAATAGGCTTTCCTGCCGCCTGCAAAACCAGCATGGACAGGCTGGGAAGGGTGAACCGGTGCAGCGCCTGAGATACCTCAGCCTGTCTCCCCATCCCCACCCCTCCCCCCAGCCCTTATCTCCAGACCCAGCTGGAAACTTGATGTGTTTATTTGCTTCTCCCAGGACCTCCTCTGTTCAACCCACATCTTTGTTGGTGCTGCCAGAAAGTGACCTGCTTGTAGATGGCTGTGTCTGGTACCCAGGTCGGGGCTGAGGAGGGAGGGGACCGTAAATCCCTCCAGCCCGTAGGGTGACCCCGTCGGGGTAGAGGAGACAGTGGAGGAGGTTTGGAGAGATGGGGACAGAGGCACCAGGAGAAGGATTTAGGGACAGAGTTGCCCAAATCCTAAATGGACTGGAACCAGAAGGGAGGGAGGGGAGGGAGGAGATGAGGGGAGAAGCCTGCAGTGCTTTCCAGGAGTCAGCAAATTCCTTCTCTGTGGCGTTGGATGTATAGAGTTATTTTTTTTATTGAGGATTGCCAATTCACAAATTTTAGTGCTTTATGTATCTCATTTAATCTTCACAATTTTCTAAGTATGTATTGTCACCCCCAGTTTGCCTATGAGACCACAGAGGCTAAGTAGTTTGTTCAAGGTCACACAGCAGAGCTGGGATTTGAACCAGGTCCCTCCAAAGCCCACGTCCTAACTACTACTCGGCATCCTTGCCCACCCCAAGCAGACTCAACGAGGGCACCACCACCGTGGGCCCAGCCTCACCTACCCACTGCCTCCTCTTTGGTTGGTCTGATTTACTCTAGAATCAGTCCACTGTGGTGTCAAGCCAGGGCTTTATGGCTGTAGAACTCCAGGAGAGTGTCAGCCCTCGGGTAAATTCTACCCCCGGGCCCTCTGAATTTGGTCTGCACAAAGAGCTCAGTTTTAGACAATCAGACAAGCGACACAGGATTTCACAATATTTCCCATCACACTGGTTTGGCTGGATAACTTTCTGGAAAATTTCTGTGGTTTGCTAGCTAGCTTTTGTAATCTGCTTGGCTATCAAGTTTGGGATATTTATAATATTTATAAACTGACTTTAGCAAAGTCCAGGCAGCTGGTCTTTAAAGAATTCTTCTGGGCTGAGTTTAAGGAAGTTCCTTGAGCCAAGAATGAAGGAATTTTTCCCTGTGTTGGCAGCAAATGCATTTTGTAGGAGTGGGTAGAGATTTTCAAACTTTTTGTTTTGTTTTTCGAGAGGGGGAGTCAGTTGAAATTCTTGATCCTTCTCTCAGTAGAGTCCCCACAGGCATTTGCTTTATTCAGGTCCAAAAGGTTTGGAGCTGACACCTGGTTTCCGAGACAAAAATAAGTGATGGTGCTGACCCCGTCCCTCCCTGTCCCCAGGCTCATCCTGGACCTGGGCCTGAGACTGAGTCCAGGACCAAGGCCACCCCGGGGAAGCATGTCTTCAGAGACCTTTGCCCATGTTCCCTCCCAGCTCCCTGTAGCCTATTCTCACCTCACCGTGACCTGTGAACTGAGCCACATGGAGGGGCTAACACCTACCATGACACTTCGTACTTGCATTATAACCGGGGATAGGCTTTTACCCTAAATCATGCATTCTCAACGGGGACATTGCCCCAGAGAGGATGAAAATTGGTCCAGGGTGGAGAGGGCACTAACAACCTTAGATATTCCGGTGGTTTCTGACCCTCCAAAGGACCACAGAACATAAACAGATATACAGTACATCTGTGTAAGGAAGAAGCAAAATGATCTCTATTTGCAGATGACCTAATCTTGTATATAGAAAATCCTAAGGAATCACAGTACTAAACTTTCATTGGGGGAGTCATGACTAGGAAAAAATTTGTCTAAAAAGGCTCCTCAGGGGGGGCAGTAATGGGCAAAAACGTTGGAGAAGCACAGTCCTTAAAGAAAAAAATAGAATTAGGATAAGTTCAAATTCTGGGACACTGGGACCAGAAGGTTGGGGTGTGAGTTTGCTGGGCCCTGCATCATGTGAGATCAACAGACCTGGAGGGCACGGGAAGGAGAGGGTGGAAAACCACCCCCCCAAATGCATGGCAACTCGTCGGGCAGTGTGGCCCACAGAGGGCTCCAATGTAGGCACAGTCTCCCTGTGGGGCAAATCCCAACTCTGCCACATTCAAGTTGAATGACCTAGAGCAAGGTACTCCACCTTCCTGCCCTAACCCCCATCCCATGTCCTGGACAGAACGAGGATGACGATGTAACCGCATAGGGTGTCTGGGGAGACTAAATGAGGTTAGCTGTGCTGAATGAGAAAAGAGTGTCCAGCACGTAGTTATCTTTCAGTCGTGTTAGCTGGGAGCTTTATTCACCTGGTTGTCCAGGAGGCTTTCACACCTGGATGGGATGGGTCATTGTGCTCTCTCCAGGGTTCAGTGAGCTCGGGAGGAACCCCTGATGGATGCTTCTAGAAGAGGATAGGGAGGGAGTCTGACTACGCTTGAGGCTCTGTATTAGGGGGTCCTCCTCAGAAGCTCCTGCCCATCTGTCCGCAGTTTCATGGACTTTTCTGTTGCTAAAGTGACACCTGTATCTTGAAGAGTGACTCTAACTCCATTCCTTTTTTTTTTTTTTTTTTTAAATATATATTTTGGCCATGCCACGAAGCTTGCAGGATCTCAGTTAGTTCCCCGACCAGGGATTGAACCCAGGCCACAGCAGTGATGGCACCGAATCCTAACCATTAGGCCACCAGGGAACTCCCTATCTAACTCCATTCCTAATTAAATTCCTAACTCAGTTCCTAACCTTAATGACCAAATATGACCCTAAATTTGATATAACCCCAAATCTTAACCTTAGGCCTCACCCCAACTCCTAACCCCACCCCATCTTATTCCGGTTCTAATGTGGGCCCTAACCTTAGCTCTAATTCTCACTCGAATGCCCCTGGTAACCCAGTATTTCCCAAAATTAAGTCCCCCACTTCCACAGTCACAAGTTTTGCTATACCTGTGTTCCTTCTGAGCTTGTAGTTACTTCATATTTGTCTTTAAATTAGACCTGTAAAGAATCCCATTTTAGCGTCATTCTGAGCAACCATGTTCCAGAAATCACGGTGTTGATAGGCTGGCTCTATTTTTTCTAATAGATGTTAAAATAAATACAAATAATAAATACATCTAATAGATGTTAAAATAAATACAAATATATTTATATTATAAATATAAATAAAATAAATACAAATACACGTTAAAAATGTTTCTCCATGCACCATCTACCTAAAGATATCTCCCACACCACCGGAAGTATGCGTGGCACTTTGAAAAAGACTGCTGCTACCCAGAGCCTTTATCTGACACCACACCCCTCGCCATCCGCGGGGAACAGCAGCCTCGACACCAGGTCCTGTGGGGCTGCAGCGCCCTCTGCTGGTGAGTCTGGGAGCTGCTCTAGCTCAGCTCCCCTTCCATCTGGGCAGGATCCACAAGGTAGGACTCTCTCTGACTTGACATTTCATGTCACTAGCTGTGTAGTTCCCTTAATTGTGAGGACTGAAGAGAGGTGAGAAAGGACCCCTTCCTCTAGGCACAGGGCAGCCGGGGTGTAAGGTGGAGACAAGCCTAAGGTCAGAGGAGGTGGAGGGGGGAGCGGGGGGGCGGGGCCTGCGGGAGGTGTAGGGTGAAGGGTCAACTCTGAATTATGGAGAATTGTCAAGGTTGGGACTAGGGGTCAGAGTGAGTCTAGGGTAGGAATAAGGGTGGAGGTGGGGCCGGCCAGGGCTGGATGAGGGGAGGGTGCAGGGTGGGGGAACAGCAGGGCCAAGCACTGGAGCAGGGGCTGAGTTTTGTGCAGTTAAAAGGAAGAGCACGGTTGAGGTTAAAGCAGATTTTCAAGCGACCTTCCTGGGGGGTCTCACTGAGCTCTTGGGCCTCAAAAAGGGGCCTGAGAGTAGGGGAGGGCTGGGAAGGGCTGAGCTGGGCTGCCACAGGAAAGCTGTTGTCTGCTCCAGGTCTGTGTGGCTGAAACCTCCCATCTGGGTATTTTTGGGACACAAAGCCACCTACTGCTCAACCACTCCAAGGCAGACTCCCCTGCTCTCCTTCCTGGCTCCCTGGGACCCAGGACCCTCCAGCCCCACTAAGT
This sequence comes from Monodon monoceros, assembly GCF_005190385.1. Lineage (NCBI taxonomy): Eukaryota > Metazoa > Chordata > Mammalia > Artiodactyla > Monodontidae > Monodon > Monodon monoceros. Next base: position 75,929,776 of record NW_021703778.1, on the reverse strand, counting down.
TGTCTGCTCCATGCCAGATCTTGTTCTTTATTCCCCTGAAGACAAGCCGAAGTCCTCTGTTTGCTAAGATCCAATATCTGTTTATTTTTCTATAACTTATAAAGCAATAACACTGTCATCTTTGTTGTCAGTAAAATAAGATCTTACATTTGTGTGGTTCTTCACACATTAAAAGGCTACTTTCAGAAACATTTTCTCATTGGTTCACACAAGATCCTATGAAGTAAAAACAACCCATATTATACCATTTTACAGAGTCAGAGCCTAAGCATCGACGAGTTTGATGCACCAGACTAGAGTCAGAGGCAACTAAGTGAGGATTGAAACTCAGCGTCCTGACTTCTAGCCCAGCAAGCTTGTGGTTAGTTGACATGGATAAACCTGAGATAGAATTCAAAGATGAAGCACAAGAGACATATTTGGATTTGCAATTAGACGCTAAAACTCCAGCACTGGAATTTGGGCACCTGGGACAGGTAGGTGGGGCTAAGGGCAGTGGCACTGCTCAAATCACATTACCTGGCTCGTCACCCAGGCCAGGGGGATTGCTAATTCCTACACTGCCTGTGCCAGGGGAATCCCTGCAGGCACTAATGAGAACTCCATCTGTGACAACCAGGGTACAGGATTTTCCAGCAGAGGTAAAGTTCCTACAGACCCTGGTCTCTGGTCCCTGACTCCCTCTAGGGGGTAATTCTTGAAGTTGGTGCTTCTTTCCCTCCAGGTGGCTCCCCGCTTTGGACATGATCCCAGACAGGCCCACCCTGGTCTGCCCACTTGGAATGGGGTTTCTTATCCTTGAGGCCCATACCTGAGCAACAAGGGCCTCTCAGCTCTGCTAAGTTCTGAAAGACACCCCACAAAGAACAGCTATGCCAGCAAGTGCCCCTTCGCCAGGCAAGAGGCTGCTCGGTGGCTCCTGGGGTGGGTTGAGCAGAGTTTGTGATTGGTGCATCAGGCTTTGACGATTCACATCTTTATTAGAGGCTGTGACAGTGGAGAGAGGGCAGAACAGCCCTTTGCTGTAAAACCTGTGATCAACTCCATCTGAAGGTAGAAAGCATTGTGAGGCTGGGCTTGGCAGGCTCAGTCCCGAGGTGGGGCTGAGGGGAAGATGCTGTGAGGAGTGGTCCAAGCGCTGCCTTGCTGTTGCCAAGATGGTCATCACAGCCAGACTGAGGCTCCAGCCCCCTCCTCCCCTCACCCACCAGCCTGTTTTACTGAGCTTCAGAGCCAGCGCCTACTTTAAATCGGAATCTTATTTGAAATGCATCAGAGTTCACTGTTAGAGCCAGCACTCTCAACGTGGCGGCACGTTCCTGTGTGATCCCTCAGTGGGTCTTCAGGGGCCCCCCGCTGGATGGGGGCAGGGGTGTGGGTGCAAAGCCTTCACCCACGTGAAAGCTGAAGCCATGGAGGCATCCCAGTATCAGGGGGCCAAGGAAGAGGGATGGGAGAGGGGCAGAGGGGAAGGAACAGTGGTTCTGCTAGTCAGACGAGACTGGCCTGACCTGCCTGTGTTCTGCTGCTGACCTCTAATGTGACCACAAGGTTGGGGACCTTAGCTTAGGGCTGGGACCAAGGGTTCAAGAATGAAAACCTCCTTGACCATTGCCTCAGAGGCCTGCTGTCCATTCCTAAAACCCCAGAATGGCAGAGCTGGATGCGAGCTCTAGGACCATGCTGGCTAACCAGCCCATTTTATAGGTGGGGATGTGCGGGCTCAGGAAGGGGCCCTTCCCTGGGTTCCACTCAATGTACACAGTCAGGGCCAGGGCCAGGACCTTCTCTGCTTCTCCCTGGAGGAGCAGTCTATCAGAGCAATGGTTCTGAAACTTGGCAGGCATCAGAATTGTCTGGAGAATGCACTAAAGCAGCTTGCTGGGAGATTCCAATGCTGTGGGTCCCTGGAGTCCACTGAAAGCGGCGCTGGGTTGGAGGACACACCTCAGGAGGGCTGGGGGCCGGGGACAGTGCAGAGAACGTGAAGGGCAAAGCCTCGACTAAGGGGAGGCATCTGTGTGGGCAGGAGGAGGGAAGCAGGCTTGGAAGGGTCACAGTCTGGAAGCACGGACAGGCATGGAGCAGCAGCCCCTGTCTCTGCTGAGAGGAGGCCCTTTGTGGGTGAAAGTACTCCAGAGGGTAGGTGAACAGAGCTGTCCTCCGGGCAGGCAAAAGCTAGGAGAACCCAAATCCCTAAGGGGTGGTTTGGTTTGAAAGGCACTTATGTACCCGTGGGACCACTGGTGTTGCAGGCAGTGTCTGTGGGTGCTGTCAGAAGGTCCCCCCTGGGGCCACGGCCAGGGGTCAGGGAGGAGCGGCAAGGACACCCTTGGGAGTGGGAATCGGGTGGCTGGGGCAATACGGGGGCCACTTCGAGAGCCCAGCGGCCAGGCCTTCTTCACCAGGGACCTCCCTGGTTCTGGCACCTGGAGGAGAGGGGCCAGGGGTCTGGTGAGCTAACTTTCCCGTGCTCCCAGGGCCGCACAGGGATCCGTGTGGTGGCTGCTTGGCAGGTGGCTGCTTGGCCTTGGAACCTTCTCTGTGGGATTTTTAGAGAAGAGGAATTTGGTCCCAGAGAAGGAAACTGATTCTGGACCAAATGACAAAGGAGAACTGGGGACCAGGACCTGGGAATGCTGTGATGGGCAGGGCCTGGCTCAGGGAACCCATCCCTCTCTGTCATCAGAAGGGTCTGAGCCAGTCATCCCTTCCTCTCAGCTCTGCTGGGAAGCCCTTTCTGCCAAGCTATGGCCAGCCAGAGGGGGTAGCAATGCCTTCTGCCCCCGCTGAGGCCGGCCCTTCCAGCAGGCCTTCGAAGTAGGTGCCCAGAGCCTGCAGGTTGAGTGCAGGCTGGCTTGCGGGCAACGACTGGGTCTGTAGGCTCAGGAAGCGGTTGTACTTCTTCAGGCCCCCCTGCGGGTCATGGCGGTGTGCGGTCAGCAGCTCCTTGAAGCTGACCAGGTGGAGGGCCAGCAGGCGGGCCTCAGCCCGGGGCAGGACAGCCGCCCGCACCAGGGGCTGCAGGGACGCAAAGCACTGCAGGCTGCTGAAGGAGTGGACGTGCGGGGCCAGCTGGGGGCCCGGGGACACCTCGAGGAGGCGGCACAGGTCACGCATGGTCAGCACGGCTGCCAGGGCGCTGCGTTCACTCATGTTTCTCGCCAGGTAGGTCTTGGCCAGACTCTTGAGTTTGAAGCTGCTGGCCCCGGGCACGCACTCCCGGATGAGGGGCAGGGTGGCCAGGAAGCCTGAGATGGCGTTCTGGAACTCCCCCAGCTTGTTCATGTTCTCCAGGGCCTGGAAGAAGTTGGGGAGGCCGGGCCCCCACAGCTTATAGCAGGCCAGGATGGGCCGGCGCATGCTGCCCAGGAAGCACAGGAAGTGCTGCAGCCCCACCTCCAGGGAGACGGCCTTGGAGTAGATGTTGAAGGCCTCGGGCTGGATGATCACGCGGAACTGGCTCTCCTGGTTCACGGCTGCCAGCTGGCTAATCTTCTGGGCTGGGCAGGAGAGAAGGGCAGCGTGAGGCCCCAAGGGCACCGCGAGGTACCACCGGGAGCAGGGGGTCCTCTAGGGCTGCCGATCCCCCCATCCAGAGACCCCACCTTGGGGCCTGCTGGCAGGAAGCAAACATCAGCCTCACGTGCAGCTCTGACCCTGGCTCAGAAGGGGAGGCAGGGCTGCCCTCCACGCCCCGCCCCCTTGCTCCCCTGCTGGGAGTCCAGCTCCCTCCTGCCCTGCCACCTTCCCGAGCTCACCAAACGCTTTCACTCCAGGCCCCTCCTGTCTGTCTTCTGCCAGCCTCCCCCCACCTGCACTCGAGACCCCTCGCTGCCCTCTGCCTAGCCCTCCACTCCCTTTCCCCTGGCCTCCAATCCCATCAGTCACATAGCTAAGGCCCTCAGCTGTCAGAGCACTGGGTCAGACAGCACACCTGCCCAGTCCACTCCATGCAAAGCATGGCCCAGAATCTTCCAGTGAGGTCTGCAAACTGCTTCTCTGTCCTATGGAAACACCTGCTGCTTCCGTCTGCCTGGGCTGGCACCACATTGAGTCCAGGCCGCAGGACAGGGCCTGGCCTTCTGCAGGGCCAGGGCAAGCACTGTGGAGTTGAGGGAGAAGGGGTCATACTTCTCTGGGACCTTGGCTCTGCTGGCCTCCCCATGCAGCTACCGTGGAACGAATGGGCCCTGTATTCAGAAATGTGCAGTCATGGCCTAAGGCTCTGCTTGGACTGCTGGTCTCACAGCAGCGACTTTCACATCGTGCTTCTGTTTAGAAGCGTGTTCCCAAGGCTCCCTAAGATGGGGGTGGGGTGGGCGGGAACCCCTGGAGGCTCTTGCCTTAAGCCTTTAGGCACTGGTCAAAGCAGATGTCCTTATTCAAAGAACCAAGTTCAAATACCTGGGAGGCCCAGTGCTCTGCCCACTCTCTGGCTGCAGCCATCGGCCAGAGCTCAGGGCTCTCCCGGACTCGCAGATGGCTCTGTCTGCACTTATCCTGGGAACTCAGGGACTAAGCTAGAAAGGGGTGGGGGGTGGTCATTGGAGAACCCACTTTCATTGTCAATCTTGAGGTCAAAGAAAACCAGGGGCCTGTCTTCTGCTCGGGAGTCCTCAAGGCTCTTGTCCAGGACCCCAAGGGATGTGGGGCCCTCCAGCTGGAGGTCACTGGACTCGCCGCTGCTGTCAGCCAGCTCTCGGGAGGACTGCAACACAGAAAAACAGGTCAGGGGTCTGCGGGGGGCGAGAGGGAGTGCAGTGACGATGTGAGCCTGCGCCCGTGAGCAGGTGTGCATGCTTGTGCGTGCATGAGTGTGGCGGGGGGACTCAAGCACATGGGTATGGTGGGGGCATCTGTGTGCACCTGAGGGAGGGCATGTTACTGGGAAAGGGAAGATGGGTCTCCAAGTGAGCGCATGAATGGATGTGAACGTGCACGTGTGAGGGTTGTGCTTGTGAACCAGGACATGTGCGTTAGTGCGTGAGTAGGATGAGATCACGTGAGCGTGAGTGTGCGTGAAAAATGTGTGGGAATGAATGCAAATATCGTGTGTGTGTGCATCTGGGTGTGCACGAGGGGTGTGGGATTGTGGACCTGTGTTGACACAAGTGTGTGTGTGAAAGGGGTATGCACGAGGGGTGTGGGGCTGTGGACCTGTGTTGACACAAGTGTGTGTGAAAGTGTGATACTTTGTGGGTGAGTGTGTGCATGTGCGAGCAGGGCTGGGTGTGGAGGATTAGGGAAGGTGCCAGGGCCGAGGCTGGCAGGGCCCGACGTGTCTGCTCCTGACGTCGTCTCTCTGAGCAGACTCAGAACAAACATCATAAACCTGGGACGGGGGGGAAGGAGGCTCATCTCGAACCTCAGGTGTTTCTCTGGAAGGGGCAAGGTACCTGGCTTTTCCTGTCCCCCAAGCGAGCTGAGGTCCCAGTGTCCTGCACAAAGGAGAGGGGAGCGCTGCTGGGCCTCTGGGACGCCAGCCACATCTAGGGGGACACACAGAGCCTGGCTGTGAGAACAGTAGAGAGAAGACTCCCCAGGTTTGGCGTCCAGGAGATGGTGCTTAGGGAAGCCGGAGGCCAGGCCTCCTCCAGGCTGGCACCTGAGGGTCTGTTCTCTCCCGCGCCAAGGCAAGAACACTGTTGAAAGGCCTTGGGGCTGGGGAAGAGCTCTGGCTATGAGAGTTTAAACCCCGGGGCTGGAACTAAAGAGAGAGGTGGAGTCTTTCATAATGTAGAGTTAATTGCTTATCATTTGCACACCTGCCAAAGCCAGACGTTCAGTCTTTGGTGGCCTGCTCAGAACCTCCTGTGAATGCCACCTGTGGACACTAACCAGACACTGGGAGGGACATGGCCAATGTCACAGGGCCAGCTGGGGGCACTGCTGGGACAGAGTCCAGAGAAAGCCTCCATCGTTCCCCCTTAGGGACTGTCCCTGGTGGCTGATGGAGTCAGCCTCACGTGGGGCCATCTGAGGCCTCCCTGAACTCTGGCCTCTGGCTAACGTCCCTGGTCTGGGGCAGAATTAGCATACTTTCTTAGGCCCTTCCACCCTCCAGGTGAAACATTTGTTTTACCAAAACTTCAGCCAAGAGCAAAGTCTTTACTAATCACAATTAAAATGTGCTTCCTGAGAGGGGCTGATCTGTATTTGCCTTTCACAGCCCTACCCCAGGCTCACCAACTTCCTCCTAGTCACTGATAGAAACAGACATTCACTACGAGTCCATCTAGAGCTGGTGTTTCTTACAGCAGCCTGTGAGTTCTGGGACTTTATACCTGAGGCCCTAATTTGACAAAAGATATGCCTTGCATATCTGTATTCTCGATTTGACCATACATCCATTTGGCCTGTCTTGCTCTGAGTCTCTGTCTCGCTGTCACGGCTCCCTTGCCTCCCTATGAGGAGCCTTCTCCAGGAGTCTTCCTTAAAGTTGCTAGCCTGTAGACAGGAGACGCCGCCTTCTTCCCCCATGGGAGAGTCAAGTTGTTTTCTATCTCCAATCTTCCAGTGCCTGTTCTGATCACAAGGCTGGGGTGCTCTCACACTTGGGCTGGTGGAAAGAGCTGGACTCCCCTTGCTATGGCCTCCCCTGGGCTTCGGCTGAAGAGCTGTCCCCTTGGCCAAGTCCTCTCTGCCACCCACTGACACAGTACGCTGGGCTTTCCCTTCTTCCTTCTTCTCTTTGCTCTAAACTGCAGAAGCCCTTGCAGTGGCCCAGGGTGCTTCCATCTGTCTTCTGGTACTGTCTCTTCAGGCTGTAGGGCCAGAGTCTTCTCTTCAGATATTCTCCTCCAAGGGTTGAGCTCCCTGGCAAGCAGCACAGCTGCATCCTTGAGCTAACTCCCCCATCTTTATACCAGGGTCATTTATGATAGCCATGAGAACCTCATTTTTTAAGAGCCTCCCATGGTCCTGGGGTCATTTTCTCTTTTATAGTCATGGAAATATCCTTCGTCCTGAACTTACTGAAGACCTGCTGGCTCCCTTCATAAAAGGACACCCCTTTCCGCTGAGTTGTCGAGGGAGGGAGGGCTGAATCTTCCAGCCGTGACTCCTTTTCCTCCCAGATTCCTCTGGGAAGTCCTTGGGAACTTCCATAAAGTATGGCTACCCCATGGGACTGGCCTCACTGGAATGCCTCCCACTGAACTCCAGCCAGGTGTAAAGGAAATTCCCCCTCCCTGCCTTAAATCCCAGCAGTACAGCTGGGAAGTACTGACACAATTAAAAAAGACTTTTTTTTTTAAAGACCCAGACTTAACAGAATCAGCACATAAGAGGCTCCAGTGCAGGATGGCTTTCTGGCCCTGCTCATTTTCTGCCCCTGTTCCACAGCCCGACACTGCCACTTCCCGACCTTATTCCATAATCAGGATAATGGGGAGGCGGGGGATAGAGAGGGAGAGTGGCAGAGACCAGAACCCAAGAATCTAGGAGAGGGCCTTTCATTGGAAAAAGCTGAGATTTGCTTGGAAGGGAAAGGAGTGGCAGCAGAAGGAACTGGAGTGGGGAAGAGACCAGAGCCCATGTGTGAGGACTCTAAGTGGAAAGTGGGATGAGGCTTTGAGGGGCCAGGGATTGGCACATGATGGGGCTAGAGTGAAGTGGTGGAGGATTTAAGGAGCGCTGCTGTGAGGTGTGAGTTGGATCCCCTGCAATAGTCTTTGAAAGATGTGAGTAAATACTGGACACTTGGTTAATGGACTGTGTTTCTTTGACTGCAAAACTGTGTTCAGACCGAGCCACGTGGGATCTGGCATTTTTTTTCGGGATACACAGGCAACTAGGACACACAGGCGATCAGGTTCATGAGCTCTATTTCACTTATCTTCATCACAGTCAACTTAGCAGATCAATCACATCCCAACTCAACACAGCAGGTGTAATGGCCATTCCAAGGTGCTCATAGGAAGCAGCTGGGTTGACATCACCTTCCAGAAGTCTAGGAGGTTTATCTGGGAAGAGCCAGTATTTCCCCTCCACACCTGGATCATATCCCAGCGATGTACACCTCGCTTCTGCTCAAGGCTGATACGTATACAAATGGGCGGCATTTCTCTGACACAGATGTGCCATTGACTCCCCCAATTTAGTGAGTCTCTACCTTGGTTGTGCATAGCAGCTTAAAAAAATCTTGATGTCCAGGCTGCACCCCAGACCAAGTCAGTTAGAATCTCTGGGGGGTGGGACCCAGGAATCCGTCCTGGGTAAAACCCCCCAAGTGACACCAGTGTGCAGCCAGGATTGGCAACCACTGTCCTAATGACTGATTTATTCCACGTTCGGGCATCAGCAAATCAGACAGGAGCCAAACTCTTTGATATTTAACATCCCCACCTGAAGATACCTATCTAGTATCTGACATTAATACTAATCAAGAGTCCCCAGCTCCTGAGGAACTTTCTTAGCACCCGAGCTTAAGCAACAGCTGGGATCAGTGTGGCAAGACGCACACTGGTGTGTTTTGCAGACACAAAACCACAGCTCTTGCGAAGCCTGAAGGCCCCAGAGACACTTCACATGTTATCTGTTAACCTAAATGGTCCCATTAGCCAGCCTGTGGCCCCTACTGCCCTCTGCCCACTGCTCTGCAGGCTGCTGCTGCCCATTGGAGGACACGGCTCCCATCTTCGCAGCTGAGCACCTGTTTACTTTTCTGATACACTCATTCACCAGCATCACGGTCCCTCCCCTGGATCAGGTGCTCCCCACAGGCCTCCCTTCCACTGCCGGTCACCACTGCCACTTCTGCCAGGGGCTGCCCCCTCGGCTAGGCCTCCTGCTGATTCCACTTGGTCCTGCTGCTATCGGGCACTGGGGTGAGTCTTCCGTCCGAAGAGTGGATGACAGCATCTATCTTTTTCTGCTTCGGATCCGTTAACACAGGGCCCGCAGCAGACATGTGTCTGACCCACCTCATTTTTAAGCACAGTCCTCTCACTCCAGGTCTCCAGCATCAGACCTGTGTCTCGCCCCTCCACCCCAAGACTACAGCCCCACTGCCTCTCCCAGCAGGGGCGAGGTCTCCTACAGAACACCCCTGCTGCCCAGGCAGCCTCTCCCCAGCCCTGCCCACCACGCCAGGTCTGTGCCAGAACCGACCTGCCCCCCGCGTCTCGATTCCAGCCACTGACACAGCTGCAGCCCGAGCAGGGGGCCTACACACCCTGGTACACTTGGAAACACACTATCTTAGCAGACCAGTTTTCTACAGCTCTCACACACTGGCAGGTTAGATAAAGGCTGCAGGGAGGGGAGGACAGGGGAGTCTGGAGCACCCTGCAAATGTTGCCCTGCTCCCTTCCTCCAAAGAACTCTGGGAGCACCAGGGATCTGGAAGGGGGTATGGAAGGTGGGTGAAAGATGCACCTACTTAGGGGGATCTAATTTGTGTTAATTTTAATTTTTTTTTTTCCCCAACAAGTTTTGGACTCGTGTAATGGTTGATTTGAAAAACGTCTGAAGAAGCCCTACACAAAGGCTGTGATCCTCTGGCTCTCTTGCCTCCAGACTGGCTCGCCAAAGGTGAGCAGCTGCTTCTAATCGTCTAATTCTTCCTAACCTGAAATGTGCTTCTCCTTCCTGAGTTGATCAACCTCAGATATCACCCAGTGGCTCCTTGCTGACAGCTGAGCACTAGACTAACCACCCCTGTCCCACCCCACCCCCAAAATATTGCTGGTATCAGTGCCTCCACCTGGCACTCATGACGTCTGACAGGACTAAGGGCGTTCCAATCCTTTTCTCGCTCTTTCCTTCCCAGGCTTCTGTCCCTACCCAAGGTCAGTCTTATTTTAATTTTATCAAGATTATGGAATAGAAAGAAGTGTCCAGATTTCAGAGGAATTTAGAACATGGAAAGACTCAAAAAGTGATTGGCTGTGAGGAATAATAAAAAGCACAGGGGGAGTCCTGGGCAGCTCTGGGGTCTTGGCTTCTGGACGCCATTGGCTCTATTGGTCCTGCGGGCATGAGCCCATAGTGAAGACGTGGGTGTGGCTGAGATCACAGGGAGTGGTGTGGGGGCGGGGGGAGTACACAGACTAGAAAGAGAAGAAGGCCCAGACCTAAGCCAGAGAACAACAGTTAAAAGAACACAGAGACCTGAAGGGGGAGTAGGGAGGAGCAGCCAGAGCTGCAGGAGGAAGTGTCCTGAACCCAAGGGAAGCAGAGTCTTTCGGGGAGTTAGGACTGAAGGTGACCACTGGACTCGGAGGTGTGGAGGTTACCTTGGCGCTGGTGGCAGGGCTCACTGGCACGGTGGGGAAGGGCAGGGGAGTGGGGTGAGGAAGGAGCACCAAGGGGGTGAAGGTCCGGGGTGGGGGTTGCAGAGATAGGAAAGACTTTCTTCAGGGTGCCTAGCTGTAGCCCATAGAAAGTGTTTGAAGACACAAATGAGCATGGGGAGATGCAGTAGGCTCCCAAGGAGACAGGAGGGCGGGGCCAGGAAGAGGGGAAGTGAGTCCTACAGGGAGGTGGCCATCCCCACCACCCTAACAGAAGGAACGGGGGAAGGATGTAACCAGGTCGGGTCAATCTGTCATCAGAGAGCGAGACGGGGGCTGCTCCCATGCCACCTGTCAACCTCCGAGGGCAGAAGGTGCAGCCACCTGGCAAGAGCGAGCAGGGCGGGGATGAGGGACCAGAGCTAGGGAAGTGGAGGTGCAGCGAGGGGCCTGTGGAGAGCAGAGGGGCGTGCTGAGGCAGGAAGCCAGGGAGCCCAGGAGACAATCATTTGTAGCTTTCCTCGCCTTGACTTTTCTCCAACACAAGTCGGCCTCCTGGTGGCGGCGTGGAGCAGGGGAACGCTACCAAATCCTTCCAGGGCTGTCTTTGGAGGGCAGGCTACCAGGACGCCGGCGGGTGGGGGAGGCAGGGCACTGAGATCCTGGTGAAAGGTTGGCTGAAATGGGGGGCCTTGCTGGCTGGTGGGCAGGAGGCAGAGGCAGAGGCAGAAGGAGCTGGGAGGGAGAGGGCAGAGGTCCTGGAAGGAATGGGTTGAGAGCTCAAGCAGGAGGTTGTGGTCAGAGTCTGCGTGGGACAGTTTAGAGATGGAAAGTTCTCAGTGATGGCAAGGTCTGGTGGGAGGGGGCGTGGGGGATGGGACTGGCAGCTGCAGGGGAATGGGGCAAAGATCCCTGAAAGCTCAAGGTGAGGAGAGCCCAGGGTGGTGGATGTTGAAGCCACCCAGGAAGGCTGGACCTGCGTGGGGAGAGGAAACCTAGGAGGCAGTCTTCCTACGTGGGGGAAGGCAGGAGGATGTCTGAGATGAGCTGGGGCAAGTGGGGTTCATCTGGAGAGCCCAAACCTCAAAGGCACAGGGGATCTTGCCAGACGGTGGGACCCAAACAGGAGGCACAGAAGGCCTGGAACCTACCTCCCACCTCTGATGCTCCCAGGGTGTGGGGGAAAGAGGGACATAGCAGCCCCACAGGTGAACCAAGCAGTCAGTGCAGGGAGGAGAGAAAAAACACCTGCAGGGAAGGGCTAAGCCCAGCAGGGAATCTGATGGTCATGGAAGAAGGGTTTGCAAGGGTGATCGTTCAACAAGTATTTATTGAGCAGCCGCACCTGCCAGGGCCTGGGAGCGACACAGTCCCTGCCCTCAGTGGGCTTACATCCTGGCAGAGGCCCAGTGGGAAGGCTTGGGGTGGGGGGATGGGGCAGTGGGAGGTGCAAAGGGTGAGAGAAGCTTCCTTGTCTTGGGCAAAGAGGCCTGAGGATGTGAGGAACAAGGGCCTGAATCTCAGTCACAACCCCCTGGCTGGGGAGGACTTGTCTCTTTACCCAGAGGTCCATGGAGCCATTCATTCCCTTGTTCACTCTCTGATGATGTACTGGATGCCTACTGTGTGTAGGGCCTTTAGGTGCGTGGGCTGGGCTGGGCAGCAGGGTGGAGGGGCTTGGGGAGCAGAGGGGGTGTGTTGGCCACATGGTTACAAGAGGAAGGTGACCAGGGTCAGGGCTGCAGAGGAGGGAGGCACTTGGGCTCTCAGAGGCTTGTCTGCGGGGGGCCCGTGCTTGTGGGAGGCCTATTTGCAGGGTGGGGTGGTGGGAATGCATTTGGAGGGACTTCCAGTGGGACCTGGACTTGGGGATTCTCCATGGGGGCTCTGCCAGAGTCCCCAGGAGAGACTCCTGCTCCAAGAGTCTGGGGTGCTCTGCCTCCCCCGAGCCCCCCCCTGAGAGAGGCATCAAGTTGGGGAGCCACAGAGGAGAGCGGAAGGGCAAAGAAGTTGTTGAGCCACTGGGCCACACGCGGGGAGCCCCGGAGGGAGCGGCCGCGGGATCGTGCTGCCCGTCCCGCCCGGCGGGGTTGGCTGTTGGCCGTTGTGAGGCGGGCGGGACACTCCTGGGGACCGGCAGGTTGGCTGGGAGTCCCGGTGGTGGCCGGGGTGGTGGCCTGGACTGGCCCTTGGGAGGGAGAACAAGTCCACATGGGGGCACAATACACTCTGAGGGGCAGGCGGAAGATATGGCGAAGGCGCGGGTTTCTTTGTGCTCTGCGTGATAGGAAGTTGATCCCACGGTGGACGGCAGCTTGCTCCTGGTGAGCGGCAGGCTGTCCGGGACACTCAGCATCAGGGACGGCAGCTTGCTCTGCAGGATGGTGGGGAGGCCAAGCGGGGGGTCGGCATGTGCCACGGGGCAGATGAGAGGCCCAGCAGGGGTGGGACGCTTGGCGAGCTCTCGGCGTAGGCTGGGCTGGCGAGGAGGGAGGTGCGACGGTCTCCGTGGGCTCCATACGCTTTCCAACACAGAACCTCAGACTGAGGGCTGGAAGGGACCTCAGGGGCCACCCAGTCCAACCTTCCACTCTATTCCGATCCCTTTTGCCCCTGGACAGGTGACAGCCCAGCCTCCATTAACAAACCTCCAGGGACAGAAGGGTCACAACCTGTAAGATCACTTGTTCCATTGTGGGATGGCTTTAAAGTTCTTCTTACATGGAGTCACCACGTGCTTGTTTGGGCCCTGCATGGGGCTGCCCTGCGCCCTCACACCCCCAGAGCCCTCAACAGCTGCCATTAACCAGGGAATGAACGCTTGTCCGCCCTCCTCACCGAGGACTTAAGAGGGCAGAAAATGCATAAGGAAGCTCCAGACACAGGCATTGGCTAGTCCAGAAATGAGACAGAGCCCTGGAAGGAAGCCCTCTCCCAGCTTTTCAGAAGAGTACATGTGATTACTGAAGGCTCCTGCCCTGGTATGAAGGGAGGGTCAGAGTGATCCAGGCCACAGCTGGCATTTGGAGACTATCCTCTGGACAGCTCAGGACTCACTGCCTTGCTGGTAAATTCCCCAGGCGCAACGCGAGTCTGAGAGTCACCTGCTGGGGCTGCGCCCCCTGGGGCCTGGAATGGGGGGAGGCAGGAGTCCTAGGCCGAACTTCTGAGCCACTCACCGAGTTTTCGGCATCTGAGTCTTCCGAGCTGCTGATCACCACGACACGCTCCTCTGAAACGGGGTAGGGGAGACAATGTTAGGGCCTGCCAGGGATGCCCGTGGATGGGGCCCAGGGTGTTCTCCCGTGGGAATCCTTGCAGGCCAGTGAACTGGGTGGGTGACGTGTGCCCTGCAACGGGGGATGTGAATGTCCAGCGTGTGTGCCAGTGTGGCTCTGCTTGTGCAGAGGGGTTATTCAAGGTGGCTTTCCATCACTGCGTACTGTGCCTTGCCTGTGAACACTTAACTCAGCTGTTGGCCCTGGAGTGATTCAGAATTTACTACCTGTGGAGGGGGCGTGACAAGCACCACCTGGTTTGGAACCTTTTGCCGTCCTAAAGCGGCACACTGGTTTGTTTCACTTCTCAGCTCCGTAAGCCACAAGATGTTTGAGTTAAAAGATACTTTATCGGGCTTCCCTGGTGGCGCAGTGGTTAAGAATCCGCCTGCCAATGCAGGGGACACGGGTTTGAGCCCTGGTCCGGGAAGATCCCACATGCCGTGGAGCACCTAAGCCCGTGCACCACAACTACTGAGCCTGCGCTCTAGAGCCCACGAGCCACAGCTACTGAGCCCGCGTGCCACAACTACTGAAGCCTGCGTGCTTAGAGCCCATGCTCCGCAATAAGAGAAGCCACCGCAATGAGAAGCCCACGCACCAGAACGAAGAGTAGCCCCCGCTCGCCACAACTAGAGAAAGCCTGTGTGCAGCGACAAAGACCCAACGCAGCCAATAAATAAAGAAACAACTTAATTAGTTTTTAAAAAAGATACTTTATCTAGGTTAATCAAAACCTTCTGATTACCAATAGTATTTGTGAGCAAGGATTAACAGTCAGGGCTGAGTGTCAGTGTGACCAGGAACAGGGGTCAGTGTGGGACCTAGAATGAAAATAAAGCTGGACTCTGGGTAAAACAGATCCAGGAAGAACTGTCTTGAACATTCCAGAATTCTATGGGTTGACCTCAACTCACATGAAAGGACTCCCTCTCTGGCAGGGGCCGTAAAAGGTATCTAGGACAAACGAGGTACCTTAGGCAGGTGGCAGAAAAATTTGGGAACCGATGGGTGTGGACTTTACCCAAGTCCTCTCTGAGCACATACCAGGCACCCACCAACAAACATTTCTTGGGGAGACCCACCCCATGCAGAGGCACAGTGCTGGGTTCTGTAAGAGTGCGAAGACTGTGTTAGGGGAAGGAACTAAGGAGATGTGGTCTTTGGCCCGTCACGCTCGTCTCACTGGCATCCCAGCAAAACACAGGCTAGCTAAACTATCCACTCTCATCCCCCAGACAAACCCTGGGCTTTCCCTTCCCTGTTTGGTGGCAGCTGAGGGCAGGACACACAGGGAATGCTGTTGGCTTTGGGCTCCGTGGGTAGGGTCAGGATGCAGAAGAGGGGTCCCGCCCAGCCCCTGGAGGACAGCGTGCAGGCCTCAGCCTCTGCTGCCCACCCACCTCCCTACCTGCCTCCCCAGGGTCGCTGGTCGCATGGTTGCTGTCAGGCAGGAAGGTCTCATTTCCTATGACGGGGGTCTTAGGGCTGGGGGACCTGTCCAGGCGGGGTGGCGAGACTGCCTTGGAGGTGCTGGGCCTGGGCTGCTCAGGGGAGCGTCGAGCCAACCTTGACTCTTTCTCCTCCTCAGACTCCATCTTGATGACCTTCCTGGGGCACTCAGTCTGGCAGGACTTCCTCTTCTGTGGTGTGGCTGTGTTGGAGACCTCCTGTGCAGCGGGGAGTCACAGGGTAGGGTCAGGAGCCTCCCACTGGGGCAGCGGGCAGAGACCAGACCTGGGTGGCAGGAACATGTGCCCCCCGTGCCCTTTGCTCCTGCTCTTCTCTCTGCTATCTGCCACTCAGATCACGCCTCTCTATAAAGGATGCCCTCCCAGGTCAGCATGCACACTGGCCCTGCTGGTGACCACTGACCACCAACCTCTGTTGGCCTCTGACTGCCCTGGGAGGGGCTAATGCTTGGAGAGGAGCTTCCTGACAGGGCAACCAAGAGCAGGGAGAGCGTAGAGCAGGTGCCTATTGAGGTCTGGATTCTCACTTCAGCTCCACCTCTTACCGCCTAGGAGGATCTGGGCCCTCGGGAGGGGAGGGGAGGGGAGGGCGGGGGAGAACCTTACCTCTCTGCAGGAGGGGTCTTTGATGGAGTAGGCGTACACTGGCACAGGGTGTGCCCCTGGCACCGGCTGTACCACAGTCAATCCTGGGGCCTGCACCTGGGCCCTCTGCGCCTCCTCTGGCTGCAAAGTCAGGAAATGAGGGTAGTCAGAAATGACCAGGCAGCAGGACAAGGGCCAGGTTCCCAGGCCTGGGGTCAGCCCAGTCCCCAGGGCCTCACCCAGAAACAGGTGCAGGCTGCCCAGTTCAAAGCCCAGAGCCTATTGGGGACCAGAAATCCTCCCCACAGCCTCCATGACTTCACTCCCTTGTGACCCTGAGATGCTGGCATCCAGGGACCACTTCAATGCCTGTGCATCCTAACGGGGCTAAAAGATGACCTCAGGGATCACACTGCCCAACAACTCAAGGCTCGTGTGACAACAGGCCCAGCCTAGACAACTCCAGGGACAAAGTGCTCACTACTAATGGAAGCGGTTCGTCTCCAGCTGCAAAGTCATAACAGGGAGGAAATCCTTCCACTGAGCTGACACTGGCCTCCCTGTCACCTGTTCACAATAGCCAAAAGGTGGAAACAACCCAAATGTCCATCAGCTAATGAATGGATAAACAAAATGTGGGACAGCCATTCAGGGGAATATTATCCAGCCATAAAAAGGAATAAAGTTCTGACACACACAACGTGGATGAACCTTGAACACATCAGGCTAAGTGAAAAGCCAGCCACAGAAGAATACATACTGTATGATTCCATTTATATGAAATATTCAGAGGTGCCAATGCACGGAGACAGCAGATTGGTGGTTGCCAGGGGCTGGGGGAGGGGAAGTGAGGAGTGACTGCTTCATGGGTACTGGGTTTCCTTTTGTGGTAATGAAAGTACTCTGGAACTAGAGGTGGGATGGTTGTACCAGATTGTGAGTGTGCTAAATGTCACTGGATTGTACACTTTAAAATAGTTAAAACGGTGAATTTTCTTATGTGAATTTTACAATAAAATTATCGTTAAAAAAAAGAGGATGGTGCTATATTACGATTATTGCCTATCTACAGAGAAGGAAACCGAGGCACAAAGAGGTGAAGTGATTTCCTAAGGTCACATACCTAATAAGGGCCTGGACCAGGGCTTGAATCATGTTTTTGAAATGCAAGTTCCCTTCCTGCACCCACAGTATCCTTTAACATCCCTCTGCACCATCTTTCTCTACCGTGTGACACTGAAGAATAAGCCGGACCTTTTGCTGAAACCAAGTGGGTGACGTGGCGAGTGTCCCTCCGAAAGGGGAGGCCCAGCCTCCGGGGCTCAATCCAGGGGCCCTGGCCTGCCACTCCTGCCTGCAATCCTGACCCCTTGGCACCTCACAGGCCCTGTGCGCTCAGTGGATGACCATCCATCAGTAGCCTGCGGTTGGCCCACCCAGTGAAGGAAGGGGACTCCCACACAGCTGGAGGGGGCTCTGGGTTGAGCAGAGAAAAGCCAGGCACTGGGCTGTAAGAGGATGAGGCCAGGGATGTGCCTTCCTCAGGACAAGCTCTGTCCCTCCCATGTGGTGGGCGACATGGTCAGGCCCACCCTCACGGGGCGAACAGCAGGGATTACCTGGCCGAGCCCAGGCTGGGGAAGGCAGGGAAAGCCCCGCACGACAGGCCATGTGCTGGGGACCGGGACCCTGAGGTGGGGCTCTTCTTGGTATCGAGTGCTTTCATGTGAAATGTGGGCTCCCAAATCATTGGCTATAATGGACTGATTTCCTTCCCTCCTCCTTGTTTCCCGGGTTTCTTTTCCTCAACATCTTTACAGAAAGGGAGGAGAGCCGGATCAGAGAGCGCACCTGTGTGTGGGAAGGGGCGAGGGGATGATCTCCCAGGTCATATTCTCCCAGGCCTCTAGGGAAAGTACACAATCTCCACAGCACTCCCTGTGCCAGTGTTCTGCAAGCTACAGTTGTGACCCATGAGTGGATCATGAAAGCAATGTCATGACTAGCATTTTTTTGTATTACATAGACTAGTACAGAACAGAAAATTAGAGTACCTCCCATGTTTATAAGCGTAATTTGTTTTGCAAAACTTCTGTTTTAGCTACAGGTATGTGCATGTGTATACCCTGTAGGTTAGATGTAAACTATATTTTTTACAGTGGGTGGTGGTCAAAAAAGTTTAAACCACTCTTCACATTCATTAAGACGGCCACTATTAAAAAAAAAGTGTGAATGAGAAATGTAGAGAAGTTGGAACCGCTGTGCACTGTCGGTGGTCATGCAGAATATGACGCAGCCACTACGGAAAACCGTATGGTGGTTCCTCAAAAATTAAAAACAGAATTAGTATATGATCCAGCAATTCCACTTCTAGGCAAATTTTATGTTGTATGTATTTGATCACCGTTAAAAATGAAAGAGTTGAAAAGGTCCTGGTCTGTCCTTCATGTGTGTCTCTGCAAACTGCTGGCATGTAAGAGAACCTCTTTCCACCTGGGCTGTGAACTCCCCCAAGACAGGGCTGGGCTCCTCTCCACCTCTGTCCCATCCTCCCTGACACCCCCTGCAATGTTAATGAAGCAGGGGACACACATGAGGGCTCAGTAAAGAAAAAAAATCATGATGCCTGATTTATAGTTGTTTTACAGTTTTAAAACAATTTATTTTTTTTCCATTGTATTGTGACGTCATTGCAAAAAGAGCCTGTGAGAAATAGAGGAGGGAAAATGTCCGAGCCACTGTCCCACCCACGTGCTCCTAGTTAAGCCTGTTGGTGTTTTTCATCCTCTCTGCCTACAGGCACAGGGTGGCGATGAAAGTACACCAGCAGTTTCAAGAGGGGTGAGTGTTGGCCCTAGGAGCCCAGTTCCTGCCTCCTAAGGCAGGAATGTGGGTCCAAGAGTTGCCTTTCTTCTGGCACAACCAGACCATGCCTGCCACCCTCAAGCGGCCACATCTGTCCTTTGCACGCGTGGTGTGTGACCCACTTCCATTCCCCAGCTCTATCCACCCTCACCCCCAAGCCTATTACCAAAGTGAAAGCAAGAGACTTTTCAGGAAGAGGATTCTTCTGAGGCTCCAAGTTCAAACTGCTTAGTAGCTGGTAGTGAGAGGTCACAAGACAAGACCTGGCAAAACGCCTAGACCTTATTCACACAAGAGTACGGGCTCTCTTGCTGTTCATTAACCAGCGACTGGCACCTGGAAGACAGTGCAATCTGTGGACCCAGGGCACTTTCAACTATCATTCATATGATTTCTTTGGGGACATTTTTCATTCTAGCACTGTTTGTAATGCCAAAACAACCTAAATAGCCAAGGAGTCAGCTAAAAATAAACCATGCTACATCCACCTAATACACCACTGTGCAGATGCAAAAAGGCATCAGGAAGCTCCCTGTCTACTGATAAGGTAAGAATTCCCAAATACTGGGGCTTCCCTGGTGACGCAGTAGTTAAGAATCCGCCTGCCAATGCAGGGGACGCGGGTTTGAGCCCTGGTTCGGGAAGATCCCACATGCCGTGGAGCAACTAAGCCCGTGCGCCACAACTATTGAAGCCCGCGCCCTAGAGCCCGTGCTCCGCAACAGGAGAAGCCACTGCAATGAGAAGCCCGTGCACTGCAACGAAGAGTAGCCCCCGCTCGCCGCAACCAGAGAAAAGCCCACACGCAGCAATGAAGACCCAAACGCAGCCAAAAAAATAAAATTAAATTAAATTAAATTAAAAAAAAAAGAATTCCCAAATACTATTATGCCTAGGGCACAATACTATGTATATGTGGTACTGTGCTACTTTTGTACAAAAAAAAAAAGGAAAGCAAATATATATAGTCATATTTGCTTGTAATAACATAAAGAAATTTTGGAAGGATATGTAAAAATTAATAAAGATAGGAATATGGGTATAAGAACTGGACAGACAGGGGACAAGGTGGGAGAGAAACATTATTACTTTTAGGTTTTTGTTTCTGACCATGTGATTGTATTGCTTATCCAAAAAATGGGCTAACTGAAACTTGAACCATCTGTGCCTCTAAGAGACTGAGAATGGGAGAGTTTCAGAAAATAAGGAGTGAAGTATGCCTGCAAGTAAAGAATTGAGTGTGTGTGCAAAGCTTATTTTCTTTTATCTGGGAAAAAATTAAAACACATTCCTTGGAACAGAGCTGTTGCCACCTGTTCTGCAGAGAAACTTTTCTTTTTGAGGGCTGTGGTGAATGGATGAACATACATAATAAAACTCACAAAATATTTTAAAAATATATAAAAGAAAATTAAGTTGCTGGTCAGTCTTAGTGTTTTACAGTATTTGGGAAAACAACTGTTACAGTTTTATTGCTCTGAGTAACTGACAAAGCAGAAACTATCCAGTTTTTGTGGCAAAGGCGTCACACGCAAACAAGCAAAATGAATGAAAAAGTCAAATGGTTTGCCTCATTCTCCAAGAGCCACAACTCAAGCTGAACTGTGAAAGTGGTTTAACACTATCCTAGGTGATCTTTTTTTCCCTCTTCTGGTTTATTTTTTTGTTTGTTTTATTTATAGTCTGATTTAAAACAATCAGATTCAAGTTGGTTAATTTTAGTTATGTAACAACCTGACATGATGGAGGAAAACAACCTTTAAAGGGATTGTGTCTATGGTTTGGTTCACTTAGAAATTTTATTTTCTTATAACTTAAGTGCAATAAAATGTGTTTTTTCATGTTAAAAAAAATGGGCTAAAATGTCCTTTTTTAAGTTTTTTTTTTTTTGGCTGCACCATGTGGCTTGCGGGATGTTGAACCCAGGTCACGGCAGTGACAGCCTGGAATCCTAATCACTAGGTCACCAGAGAACTCCCCTGGTGTTTTTTTGTTTTATTTATTTTTTTTAATGGTTTTTGTTTTATTTTATTTATTTATTTATTTTTATCGTTGTTTTATTTTTTTTTTAATGCACCATCTTATTTTATTTTTATTTATTTTTTTAGGGTGTGCTGCGAGGTACATGCAATCTTAGTTCCCCAACCAGGGATCGAACTTGCACCCCCTGTAGTGGAAGTGTGGAGTCTTTACCACTGGACCACCAGGGAGGTTCCCCCCTGGTGTTTTTTACTTTTGTATATGGGTATATGGGAATGCAGTACCCAAGGCAGTTAGGAAGTGGCTTCAAGTCCTGCCCCTAGCTTGCTGTGTGGCCTCAGGTTAAGTCACACCCTCTCTGGGAGCCTTAGCTTCATTCTCTGTACAAGAGAAGGTCAGAATCCAAGATATCTCCTAGCTTTGAAACTCTCAGATCCTAAGTTCTGCCTCCTAACAGGAAGCCTCTCCTGATTGCCTCAGCGTACAGCAATCTCTCTCTCCTATAGGCCATGCCATGGCAAAGCTAGAAAGGCTGAACACCCTCACCATAAGACTTGCTTTCCATGGAGGACCAGTCAGTCCTGGGCCCAGATCCTCAATAGGCACGTACACCTGCATGACCAGGATGGGGAGCAGACCAGATGCCCGGTCCAAGAAGAAACTGAAGAAGCTTATCCTGGCAGAGAGGAGCCATGCATGCAAGCACCCAAGAGGACAGGCTAAAGGGATGCCGTTGCATTTCCACCCAGGGACGCACTCTAGGTCAGAGCAGTCCAGCGATGGGAGTGGCTGCCTCAAGAATGAGTGAGCTTCCTGTCCCTGGAGGGTGTGCATGATAGCTGGACAGCCACAGGTCAGGGGTGCTGCAGAGGTAATGCCAACATTAGAGGGAGTGTGGGCACTTCCAAACCCTGAAAACTATGGTCCTTGGAACTATGCTGGCCCTGAAATCACACCGATAGAACCCAGGCTGCTGTGATCACTGTCTGACTCCTGGCCCCATTCTCCATTTGTCTCCAAGATCCATGTGTGGGGGGAGACGAGGGGAAGGTCCACATACCTGGGGTGGGGCACACGGAGGGGAGGGTCATCTGCCGCATCTATCAAGGGCCTGCCTACCAGCGACCACCTCCTTTATCTCCTGTCCATCCCTGGGCCTAACCCCTCCTGAACCCATCAAGAGCTACTTTGGCATTTAGGAGCCCAGAGCCAGCCAGCCAGCCCTTCCTTTGTTCCCTCCCACTGAAGGCTCCAGTCCAGGTCCTTGCTGTCCCTCTCTCAGGTGCTCTCTCTCCTCTACTGCCTGCAGACACAGGGAGAGCAAGACTCAGTTTCCTTCCTTACACAGGGGAACTCCCAACCCACCTGACCAGCAGGACATACCACCTCCCCTTCAGACCTCAAGCCCATCTCACCAGGTCAACGTCAAAAGTGTCTCTGGGAGTGCGGGCAGCTTCTGGGCTGGCTCTCCTGTTAACAGCTGCATCTGGAGAACACAAAGAAAGTCACAGGCAGGTCAGAGACATCCCTGGTGAGAAGCATCCTGTCTCAGGACAGTGACAAAGGAAACATTCCCGTTGCTTTTTCTGGAGACCCATTCTCCAGGGCCTCTGGCAGCACTGGGGAAGCTCCATGGAGGGGCTGTAATTGGAAAGAAAGCTCCCTGACTATAATGGGCATGAACTCAGCCAGAAGGAAGAGAAAGGTAGCACTAGAGAGTGCTTGCCTTTGGCTCCAAACCCCAAGCACAGCTCTCTCCATCTTGGGGCTACCACCAAGGCAAAGCATGGACAATCCTAACACCGTTTACTGCTCACTGATTTCTCTGCATAGTGAGAGCTCCGTGATACTCTTCTGACCTGCACCCTGTTTTTATTAAATCTAAATCTCTCATGCTTCAGAATAAAATAACTCCTTTCTCTGCCACTTCCCGGTTACAACAACCAAGGCAAGCTGTTTAAACTCTATGCAGGTCATTTCCTGTACATGGGGTAACAGTCACCACCTAGGTGGAGAAGGCATAAGTCCATGCTCACTCTAGTACTGCACTTTTATAAGCCCACGTCCACTATCTCCAAGGGCAGGAGTGAGCAAGGTCTCCATCACTGGCACCTACCTGAGAGCTCTCAGATTCTGTAGCCTCCCTCCCCTTACCCAGTAAGGGCATCCTCACACCAGCTGACCAGACCTCAGAGTCCAGCCTAGAGATTTTGTCAAAGAGCCATTAAAGCCTCCCCACCCTGGAGACCCTCTAGTGTACCCCCTGTGTCTCTTGGAACCCCCCTGATATCTCCAGCTCCTATAAAGGTGCTGCAACTCCTGGATTTGTATTACAGAGCCAAGCACTGTCTCATTCCTCAGCTATGTAATGTGCCCCACCCAACCTTGTCTCCCAGTTGGACTGGACAACTCCAGGTCAGGAACTGGTGTGCTGTCTCCATACTTCCCAAGTGCCCAGTACAAGGCAGGGCCCATAAAGGTTGGCAGCTGGTCCAGATGGCGGGCCATCCCAGGGGAAAAAGGTCTCCTCCACTGAGCCCTAGCATGGTTCTGGGTAAGCACCCAACCACAGGGGATAGGGGGAGTGGTTTTCAGCTCCTCTGCCCATACCTCATGTTCAAGTTAACTTCTCTGTTGCTGGACACAGGTGGCTTAAGAGAACCTCCTAAAGTGGTTGGTCCCTCTGGGGCTAAAATGATACAGGGTCTGGTTCTCAGCTTTGTCGTTTCTTAACTTCCTCTAGGGTCACAAGATCGCAGCTAATCCATAGGACCTTGTTAATCAGTCAAACGTGACCCCTCTGGGTGGCTTCAGCCTCGTGTCAGTGCCTCCTCTCCCCCAGATTTATCCTGCACCCTGTAACCTATGATGTGATCAAACCCAAGAGACAATAAAAACCCCAGTTTCCTTTCCTGTCATACGGAACTGATCTTCTCTACCCCGCCTTTCCCAAGGGACAGTGGCAAGGCCCAAGCCCTTAAACGATAAACAGGCCAGCCATGAGGGTGGCTTACCTGTGCCCTGGGTGATACAAGAGGCGAGATCCTGCAGGCGCACCTTGAATTCGTCGAAGCTGTCCGTGCGCACAGCAGCTCGCAGGCTCTGGGGCTCCTCCTGGCGCAGCTGGTGGAGTGCCTCACGCAGGAAGCCGTGCATGTCCAGCACCTCCTGGTCGGAAGCATAGAGCTTCATCCTCTGCACAAGCATGCTGCCCGTACGGATGCGCTGCAGCACAGCATCCAGGCGGCCCAGTTGGCCTGCTATCTCTTCGTAATCACGCTGGTACCGTGCATTCACCCCCTCCAGCAGTTGACGCTCCAGCTCCAGCACGTGCTCCACCACCTGGCGCACGCGCGCGCGGATCAGCTCCTCGATGTCCGCGCGCACGCGGCCCAGCTGGCTGATGGCCGAGGTCATTTGCGCCTGCGCCGCGCCAAAGGCGCGGTCCTGCTCCTGCAGGTCCTGGGTCATGACGTCCAGCTCCTCCTGCCGCTGCTGGATCTCCGTCCTGATGTCGCACTTGAGCTCGCTGTGGCCCCTATCCAGGAGCGCACACGAGCAGCACAGCGGCTTGGAGCAGCCTCGGCAGTAGATGCTGCGGACACATAGGGCTGGCCTGATTTAGGGCTCGCCTGCTTTTTTTTTCTTTATATTTGTTATTAAATTCCTCTTCAAAAATTACAAAACTTTGAATCATGGTATGTTTCTACGTTCGTGCTTTTCTCAATTCAGTGTTTGTGGTTATGGTGATAGTATCCAAACTACCAATAAAACGTATTAGAACATCAAAAGTTACTAAAGTAATAATAGCTAGCCTCTATCCGTGAAACAATGCAAAGACGTACAACAAGAAAGTTAATCATCTCTTCCCAGCCTTTCCGAATTTCCTTTCCCCACCTCACCTCGGAGGCAACCAGGTGAGCACCCTGGGTGCATCCTTCACACCTCTCTCTATTCAAACAGCTTTACATAGATATGCAGATTATGGGGCTGCTAGCAGAATTCTAAAGACTTGATACATTTCATTCCACTTAATCCTCCGTAGAGTTTCTTAAGGGAGAATTACTGTTATCCTCATTTCACAGATAAAGAAACCAAGACATTCAGAGTTTAAATAATTGGCTCAAATATCTACAACACTTTTGGGCAGGTTGATGTTCTTAAAAAAAAAAATAAGAGCGTGCTAAACCTTTGTAACTTCCTCCTTTAATTGAACTTTTGTTCAGGACACTCCTCTAGGTCTACAAGTATGGATCTGCTGTATTCTCGTTAATAGCTTCTTTACATTCCAGATGGACCACACTGATTCATTCATCCTGTTAATGGACATTCCAGTGATTTCCTGTTTGTGCATTTCTCCCCAATATGCACAATGCTTTCTGTAGCCTAATGCATGCATCCTTTTGTTTCTATGAAATACATTACAAAATAATAGGATTGCTAGATCAAAGAGTATGTATATTTTTATCTATTTAATATATTTTAGCCAGCAGACACTTCCATAGCATTTACTATGTGTCAGACCCTATTATGAGCATCTGACAAATATCAACTCATTTAATCCTTCTAACAATCCTATGGAGTGGGGATTATTATTATCCCTATTTTAAGGATGGGGAAACTGAGCAAGAGGTACAATAACTTGTCCAAGGTCACACAATTAGTAAGCGGTAGAGTCCAGGTGCAAATTGTAGTAGGCAGAATAATGGCCCCCATCCAAGTACTAATTCCTGGAACCTGAATATGGTACCTTACATAAAAGAGACTTGACAGGTGTGATTACATTAAGGATCTTGAGATGGGGAGATTATCCTGGATTATCTGGGTAGACCCAATGTAAGCACAAGAGTCCTCATAAAGGAAAGAGGCAGGAGGCAGGAGAGTGAGAGAAGGGAGAGGTGATGATGGAAGTAGAGGTCACAGTGACACTACCCTGCTGGCTTTGAAGACGGAAGGGGATCATGAAATACAGAACGCAGGCAGCCTCTAGAAGCTGGAAAAGGCAAGACAATGGATTCTCCTCAAGAGCCTCCAGAAGGAACACAACCCTACTGACGTCTTGATTTTAGCTCAATGAGACCCATTTCAGACTTCTGACCTCCAGAGGTACAAAACGATATATCTCTAATGGTTTAGGTCCCTAAATTGGTGGTAAATGTTACAGCAGCAACAGGAAACTAATATAAAAACCCAAGCAGCCTGGCTCAGAGTCCATGCTCTGAAACACTGCAGTGCTGCTTCTTCAAATATTACCAGGAAAAATATTAGTTACTTCCCTAGAAATACTGCTGTAATTTACTCTCACCAGGAATGAAAATAATAAGTTAGCCCACCTGAGGCCAGGAGAAAGGATTTTAGCTGGGGTCACTTTGGCTTGAATTACTGAGATCAACTTGTCCCAGAGAGCCTGCTGGCCGACCCAATTCTAAAATCTTGAAACCAGGTACTAGTCCCTCAGCTTTGCCAGCTCTCAACCTTCCCAAGTCACCCAAGGTGGTAAGGTCCCAGGGCTTGACCCTCCTGCTCAAACACAAGAGACTTATGCCACGCTAGCAAAGCTTTTCTGGAGACAGAAAAGTGTGTGGAAAGTGGGATGGGGGTTGCCACTGGGTCATGAGCCTGGAGCTCCTCCAGCCTCAGGAAATCGGATCTAAGTAACAGAGACCCACATCACCCAGAGACAGGGCCAGTGGCTGTGGTAAGTGGCAGGTGGAACAGAGAAAAAAGCTGGGCAGATGTGGATCTGACCTCAGCTCTGTGCCCTTCCTTGGCAGGTCATTTAACCTCTCTGCACCTCAGTTTTCTTACCTGTAAAATAGGGATAATTCCTACCTCATATGGGAGTGCTGGAGAGGATCAAATGAGGTAAGCCCTACATGAATGTTTTTTTAAAAGACTATGATTATAATTGCCTGAAATATTAGTGCTCCCTAATTAGACACTACTAATGAGAAATGTTAAGCAATTATGAAAGGAATGAATAACTCTACAGAGGGCAATTTGGCAGTATTCATCAAAATTACAAATGTATTTATCCTTTGACCCAGCACTCTCCCTTCTAGATATCTTTTCTGCAGCTCTATCTCCATACATAAAAAATAACATTTGTACAACGTAACACAGTCCATAATAGCAAAGAATAGAAACAACCTAAGTGCCCATCACTAGGCAATGACTTACATAAATTACAATGCACCTGTACAATGGAGTACTATGCAGCTGAAAAAAACTGAGAAAGTTCATTATATGGAAAAATCTCTCTGGCAAAATAAGGATGATAATAGGAGTATTAGGAGGATTCGATGAGTTAATATATATAAAAGGTTAGAACAGTGACTACCATATAATGTGTTCAATTATGACAATGTATATTTTAAGTAAAAAAATCAAGGCGTAGAAGTGTATTATAGGGGACCTCTCCTGGTGGCGCAGTGGTTAAGAATCTGCCTGCCAAAGCAGGGGACACGGATTCGATCCCTGGGCCGGGAAGATCCCACATGCCGTGGAGCAACTGAGCCTGGGTGCCACAACTACTGAGCCTGCGTGCCACAACTACTAAAGCCCGTGCGCCCTAGAGCCCGCACACCACAACTACTGAAGCCTGTGTGCCTAGAACCCATTCCCGCAACAAGAGAAGCCACCGCAATGAGATGCCCGTGCACCACAATGAAGAGTAGCCCCCGCTCATCGCAACTAGAGAAAGCCCGCGTGCAGCAACGAAGACCCAACGCAGCCAAAAAAAACACAAAAGTGCATTATAGGATGCTGCTTTTTGTGTAAGAATGGAAAAAAATAAGAATATATTCATATTTGATTGCATTTGAATAAAGAAACCTTGAAAGGATACCAATTAATAAAAGTATTTACAGGATGGGGCAGGGAAGAGGTGGAGTGAGGCATTTCACTGTATGCCTTTTAGGTTGCTCTCGCGTTTGAACCTTGTGAATGTATTGATATTACCTATGTTTTTAATTAAAGAACAGAATTCTAATAGATGTGGGCAATTAGATAGGCTATAGAAATAAAGGGAGAACTAGAACCAGTTGTCATTTTCCTAGCTTTGGACCCATGGGAGAGGGGCTGAGACCGAGGTGAGTGACCCTTCTTTAGAAAGAGTGTTCCAGGCCTGGGAAGGGGACCCCTAGGGTGGCCTGGCTGGAGGGAGAGCAAGACTTGCTGGGGGGACCACAGTCTCTGCTGGGTCCTCTTCTTAAGCCCCTTCTGCCCCAAATGGGGTCTCCCCAGGGAAACCAGCCACCCCTGCCCCTCTGGATGGAAGGAGACAATTGGCTTCAGGTCTCTATTGAGGGGCCTACATCAGACGCCCTGGGGTCCAAAGCCCCCAACTTTCTGATAAGACTGAGATGCAAACCCTGAATCAGAATGACCCATTGTGGGCCTGCCACCCAAGACCAAGGATGACCTCCTTGGCCTATGGTTCCTTCACCCTCATTCAAAGGACACTTACTGAGCACCCACTGTGTGCTTGGCACTTTTGGGGGAGACAGAGGTGAGGTGGGCACCTACCCACAAGGAGCTCCATGACAAGGACCCAGACTTAACACAGACAGAGAGGTGTAGCTCTGGAAAGCAAAAGGGCACTTATTTGCTTCTGGAACACTCGAAAGAATGAACTAAAACACCACAGAATCAATAAGAAGTTGCTCAGCAAAGTGGCTGGATTATACCAGAATTAAGAGAAGAAAACAGCTTAATTCTATTCCAGCAGAGCAAATGAAAAGACATATGGAAAAATTTTCCATGTTCTCATTCACAACAGCAATTTTAAAAATGCTAAAAAAAAAAAAAAAACCTAAAAAAAAAAATACCTAGACATAATCCTAGCAAGAAATACACAGAACTTATATGGAGTAAATGACAAAAACCCACTAAGAGAGAAAGTCTAAAAACAGAAAATTGTATCAAGGTCCCGACTGGAGAGACTAAATAGTATAATATTAATTTTCCTCAAGTTAATATAAAGGTTTAAAGCAATGTGAGCCAAATTAAGAGTGAGATTTTAAAACTTAACCAACTGATTCTAAATTTCACATGATGAAAAAAAAGAAAAAAAGAAAAAAGAATAAATTTCACATGAAGTAGAGTAAACAGATCAAACAGCGAAGAAATTGTTTGAAAAATCAGTGTAAGGAAGGGGATTTTCTCTGCCACTGACAACATTATAGAGCTACCATTATTAAAAGTGTATATACTAGTCTAATAGTCAAGAGAACAATCAGCACAACAGACCAGATAGTCCCGAAAGAGGCCCTGGCACCTATCAGAATGTAATATTTTATATAATAAAGAAATGTCCAAACTAATGGACATTAAAGGATTTTCAACAATTAGATCATGAAAACTGGCTACGGGGGGGGGGGAAAATAAATCAAGTTAGAGCTTTGCTTCATACACTACACCAAGATATATTTTTTGTTTTGTTTTGTTTTTTGGTTTTTTTTGCGGTACGCGGGCTTCTCACGGTTGTGGCCCCTCCCGTTGCGGAGCACAGGCTCCGGACGCGCAGGCTCAGCGGCCATGGCTCACGGGCCCAGCCGCTCCGCGGCATGTGGGATCTTCCCGGACCGGGGCACGAACCCGTGTCCCCTGCATCGGCAGACGGACTCTCAACCACTGCGCCACCAGGGAAGCCCCACCAAGATATATTTTTGATGAATCAGAGTTAAATATGAAAAATAACACCATGGAGATATAATAGTTGACTATTTACTCTCATGACGGTAAAGACCTTATAACCACTGAAGACGTGGAAGAAATCATACTATTAACAGGTGCAGCTGCATGAAAATTCAAAACTAGTTTTTGGAAAGACGTTCATGACCTCCTATTATAAGAAAAGCGCACTTTGTAACGCTAAGTGTTGTTCATTCTGTTTTAGATGATTACAGAGACAGCAGGAAGGAAAGGAAAACGTCTAGACTTATAGTAGTTACCTCTTTCTCTTCCTCCCTCCCCCTTTTTACTTATTGAGATTTTCCAAAAGTTTCCATAATCAATTCTAAACAAACGAGTTTGGACTTTAAATAGGAGGCAATGGGGAACGGTAAAAGAACATCCACTCTAGGAATTACAACAAGCTCTTTCTCTTCTGCCTTGTGATATATTGTTTTGTTTATCCCTTTATGACTGTTCAGCGAATTGACTGCATGATTAATATTTTAGTAGAAACCCCAACATGTTTACTGGGTTCTCGGTCTTCCCATCCAAAAGCTGCCTGTGTCTAAACCACCATCCCAGAGGCCACGTGACAGCAGACAGGATATGGGGTTCTGGAGGCAGCCCGACCTAGGCCTGAATCTGAGCTCTTCCACAATTCCTAGCTATGAGGCCTTGAGTAAATTACTTTCTCTCTCTGAGTCTTAATTTCCCCATCTATACAATGGGCATAAGGATGCTCTCTCATAGACTGTTACAAAGACAAGGGGCTGGTGTATGTGAAGTGACCAGCACAGTGCCGGATACACATTGGACATTCTGGAGCTGTGAAAGAAGAGGGGGCATTAACCACATATGTACACGTGGCAGGGGAGAGCCCTGCTGCTGGTGGGTGAGCCTCTCAACCTCAGGCAGTAAGGAAACATCACCACTGAGTGTGGTCTCTGCGCTGTTCCCTTCCCAGTAGGGACATGCCGCCCTAGACCAGCCACACTTCCCAGTAGGACCAGAGCAGCATGGCACTTCTGCTGTACTAGGAAACAGGGTAACTCAGAATGCAGGAAGCAAAAATCCTATGAAAACAGGACTAGTGGAGGAGAGATGGCCCCAGAGCAAAACTCCAGGGCAGGGCCTGGCTTGCCTGAATGGTGACGGAAAAACTCTCCACTTCAGTGCCCCCATCTCAACAAGGGTTGATGGGAGCTCTCACTTTGGTGGAGTATGGAAAGGAGTAGCCTCCTTTGGAAATTCAAATAATTAGCTAGAGGGTAATTAAAGGGATCCGTCAGTCATTTACACAGTAGTATGGATGCATTTAATGAGGCTGGTTTCCTGCCATCTCCAGGGTGACACAGTTGAGGAAATAAGGTTTCTGAAACCAGGAGAGGAGATGAGTAATTGTAGAGACTGGGATGCTCAAAGAGAGTGAAAGCATTATTCCTGTTGATCTCCCCTCCTCCAACTATTCATTAATTGAGAAGGTGGTGACAGAGATAGGAAAACCTGCCGCCTCAGAGAGGAAGATAACAGAAGTTAAGAGAAGCAGCAAAGAGGGGCTTCCCTGGTGGCGCAGTGGTTAAGAATCCGCCTGCCAATGCAGGGGACACGGGTTCGAGCCCTGGTCCAGGAAGATCCCACATGTCGCGGAGCAACTAAGTCCGTGCGCCACAACTACTGAGCCTGCACTCTAGAGACCACGAGCCACAACTACTGAGCCCACGCGCCGCAGCTACTGAAGCCTGCACACCTAGAGCCTGTGCTCCTCAACAAGAAAAGCCACCAGTGAGAAGCCCGCGCACCACAACGAAGAGTAGCCCCCGCTCGCCGCAGCTAAAGCCCACGAGCAGCAACGAAGACCCAACACAAACAAAAGTAAAAAAATAAATTAAAAAAAAAAAAGAGAAGCAGCAAAGAAAGAGGAGAGGAGGAAGCCTTGTCTATTTCACACTATGGTCTTATGCTGGTCCCACACCCAAGAAAGAAGAGAAAGTTTGTAGTTTTCCTTCCCCACTCTTTTCTATGTAGGTCTCTGCTTTCAAGACTGGCACATCCATGCTGGACAGTGTTCTGCTGGGCCACGTCACTCATTCAGTAGGTAGCAGGTGCACTGCTGCATGGGTGCCCTGCCTCTCCTGCCCTCTCTATGGCAGTGAATGGCACTACTGTTCAAAGGTCACTCAAGCCAAAGATCAAGGGGAATTCCAGATTCCTCCCCTCTTCGACTGCTTCAACAATAACTCATTATTAAGTCTTGTTAAGGTCTACCTTCGTTTACTTAAAAAAAATTACTGAGTACCAGCTAGGTACACGTATGGGGCTAGAATGCAGAGATGATTAAGGTAGAATTCTGGTTCCTAAATCTGTCACATCAGTTCCCATTGATACTGCCTTTGTTCTTGCCCCAATTATGGCTTATCTCCTTTAGCACTGTCCCCTAATAGGCCTCCTTGCCTCTGGTCTCTCCAATCAACCTTTCCCAGTGTCACCACATGGTATTTCTAAAATGTGATCATCTGTGAATTCCCTGGCGGTCCAGTGGTTAGGACTCCGTGCTTTCACTGCCAAGGGCCCTGGTCTGATCCCTGGTCGGGGAACTGAGATCCTACAAGCCGCGTGGAGCAGCCAAAAAAAAAAAAAAAAAAGTTATCACCATACACTGAGGTGACTGCAATGATGCCCCTTGGAAGTACAGTCAGAAGAGAATCAAGTGCAAGAAATATCTTAAATAACACATAAGTAATATGTTAATGAAGGCGATTCAATTTTTGAACAAAGATCACTTGGGCAAATTCACTGAGTTTTATAATAATGCACTATAATTATATAGTATTGGATATTAGTGAACAAGAACACAATTTGGATTTACATGCCAGTAAATGTTGCAAGAGGACAAGGCAAAGTTTACATACAGTGATTACTTATTAATCTGATTAAGCTATTTCATTTAAATCCAACCTAATTTCAATAAATAAAATGGCAAAAGAGATGGAAATAGCTGAAACAATCAATTAACTAAAGCCATGAATAAGAAAAATGCTATTGGATATTAAGGTAACATTAACGTAATACTGTATTAAATAACATATGGTATAAACAGACAGCTCTTCTATTTAGTTGTACCTATCTCAAAATACCTCCCCAACTCTAACAGCTTTGGCAGAACAAATCCAAACGGTAAAACATGCCAAAGCGGGCTTCCCTGGTGGCGCAGTGGCTGAGAATCTGCCTGCCAATTCAGGGGACACGGGTTCGATCCTTGGTCCAGGAAGATCCCACACGTCGTGGAGCAACTAAGCCCATGTGCCACAACTACTGAGCCTGTGCTCTAGAGCCCGTGAGCCACAACTAGTGAGCCCGCGTGCCACAACTACTCAAGCCCGTGCGCCTAGAGCCCGTGCTCCACAACAAGAGAAGCCACCGCAATGAGAAGCTCACGCACTGCAATGAAGAGTAGCCCCTGCTCGCCGCCAACTAGAGAAAGCCCGCGCACAGCAACGAAGACCCAACACAGCCAAAAATAAAGAAATTAAATAAATAAATTTATTTTAAAATAAAAAGCCAAAGCAGGCATTTGTTACAAAATTCAATGACTAGAAAAATTAATCATTAAATGTTAATAGAATCTGGTGACATAGGAAACAAGTTTGTGTCCTTATGTGACACAAACAATATTGATATTCTCCAGAAGTACTTTTATTAAAATAGGTATAAAATGATTTTATGTAGCTCTGAGAGTATAGTGTGGTTCTGATCTTTGTTACTCATTCAATACTCACTAAATATTTAAGTTTCCCCCAAACTGTGGTAATACTCTTAAGATTACTAATAAGAAAAAAAATAAAATCAGAAATTAAAAACTGTAATACTAATGGTAATAGAGCAAGAGGAAAATGAGAAGGAAAGGAAGAGGAAGAAAGAGGAGGAGGGGTTATGTAAGAAAATTTCATTGAAATAAACAGAATTTTTAAACTAAAGGAGCAAGCCGGGTTTCAGAATAATTTGATACAATACGCTCCACACCAAGACAGCTTGGTTAAATTGATAAACTTAAGGAATGAAAAATATCTTTAGGCATTGAGACAGAAAAAGCAAATAAATTTGGCCTCAGGCCTCTCCTGGTAGACGTCTGATGCTGTAAGATAATACAGCAAAGTCTACAAAGCTCTAAAGGAAAGACCGTGATCAGGTATATTACACCCAGCCAAGATATCATGCAAGCGTAACTGACAGACATTCTCAACACCACTCTAGGAATTCAGAACACAGAAGTCCTTCTTGAGAAAAACTGCTAACTGACAGCATCCGTCCAACCAAGAGCTGAATCAAAACAAAGAATCCATGAAAAGTGGTGTTAAAGTGAAAGGACCAGTGCTGTGCATTAGAGCCATTGTGACATGGAACCAAGACTACAAACATGGGAGTGGACCATCCTGATCTTTCACGGCAAAGACTTTGTTACTGTCTAAAATGGATTCATTTCATTTAAAACAAACTATGACTCCAGCCTCTTGATGCCTTAGTCATTTTTTTGCTTAATCTTAGAGAGGTCTTTTCGGAAATGTTTTAGGATGAAGAAATATTTCTTTGAAGTTTAGCAAGTCTAATTTTACTTTAGTATCTTTTTCTTTCATCAAAGTCAAGGAAAATTAAATTTAACATTGCTTAAATAGCATGCTTCCTTTGAATAAGCTAATTGTAAGGGAAGATACACTCTGAGCTTGAAACAAGTAACTTGTAGAATCCTTTTTTTTGCAACTCGGCCAGGTTGTTAGTTGAAAACTACCTGTATGTGGAGGCCGGCAGCACCAGGACAGACTCTGCAGAGCGCAGTCAGGAAATCCTGCGTCCTGTCCTGGCCCTGGCTCAGACAAGATCTCCTGTTTGGGGATGAGCTCCCATTAATGTTTGGACCTCTTGCAACAATTCTCTCTTCCTCAATAATCTTATAGGAGGGTCTGGGAAGTAAGGTAATAGCACAGGAGAAAACATCTCAAAAGACAGGAAAGTGCTTTATTGTGTTAAGAAGAGGTCAGATCCAACCAGAAGAGCCCATTCTCTGACCATATTGGAAAAGGTTTCAGTTTCCTATTGAAAGGCGCTGCCCAGGTACCAAGGGATCGGGAAGCGTCACTCAAAGGCTGGTTTCAAGCCTGTCCCCTGCACTCTGGTTCCTGTCACCACTGCGTGATGTCCACCTCTGCCCTGAACCCTCCCCTGGGCTGCCCAGGATGCCTCTCCCCACCTGTTGCCAATCATTCCAACTTCTGGTCTTGGGATCTCTTTTCCCAGTTTATGATCTCATCATACGTCTCAAACTTGAATAACAGGTCTTTCATTTTCCCCACTCAACTGTAACTAAAGCTCTTCCCGCTACAAGTTTTGATGGTCCTGGATTAATTCCCCTACCCCATCCAGCCAAGCTTTGGGATCTGACACCCCAACATGGGTCTCAGCTCCATCAATAGTCCTAAACCCCCATTACCCTTGGCTGCAAGGCACTCCCGAGCGTTCCCCAGCACATGTGATGAAAAGGCTGGCAGCCACCTTGACCTCCAGGTCAGGCAGGCCATGGCCGTGTGACACTCTGGCCTTCTCCCCATGCTGCCACCTCTGCATTCTTGCAGGCCTCACCCCCACCTGCACCATGGCTCAGCCTCCTAATGTGGCTCCCTTTCCCCAGGTCCAGATTCTTTGCTTCAGTTCCGCTTGGGTCATATATCCAACAGTAAGGTGGTAAATCTCAAATTCTTTACGGAATAGGGTAAAATGTAAATAAGCATGCAGCCAAAGAAAAAAAATCCTGGTCTCCTTGCTCCTAAACTTGCCCAGTTCAATCAAAGTACCAGAGTGCAGAAAGAGGATCTGAACATTATCCCACTCTCTGCCTTAGTACCACCAGTGGGTTTCCAACAGAGTCCCCAAAGGTCCATTCACACTGTGTTCTACAGGATACTCACTGGTACAAGAGTAAACTGCAGGAAAACGGAGCAAACTGAGAACATTCTTTGTCCCGGAAATTGTAGGACAGAGTCCAAACTCCAACTCTCCCATGTTTGACCCTAGCTCACCCTTCCAGCCCCTGACCTCCTGCACAGCCTTTACTTGCAGTTCCTGAAATGCAGCAGACTTGCTGGTGCCTCTGCCTTTGCACATGCTCCCTCCCCTTTCTGCTTCCTTACAGGCCAGGCTAAGTGTGACACCCCCTTGGAAGCTGCCATCCCCAGACAATCAAGGCTGGGCAGGTGGCCTTTTCTGAGATCACATGCCTGGTGCCAGCCTTCCTTCTTCCTTCTGCCCTTAAATAACTGAACACACATGGGATGTCAGCCGTCTGGCAAGGGAAAATATGAGGGAGAGGATGGTGTCTTATCACACTGTCCTAAGGGCTACTATTAGCACAGAGTAACGATGGTGAGCAGGCTTCCTTGAAGCACTTTGCAGCCTTGATTGTTAACTGCAGATCTGGTTCCTCCACCAGACTGTGACCTCAGAGGGCCAGGGCTGTATCTGTTTGTATTTATACCCTAGCACCTAGCAGAGGGCTTGCTACATAGTAGGAATGTGGGCTGAAAGAATGGACTCCACAGGTGTGGTGATCAAATGCCAATGGCCCCAGGGAGGACACTCCCAGGCTGAGTTTGAAAGTTTAAAGCCACTTCTGATGCTGCTCCCCACTGTGAGCCCTAAGTCAGCTCAATGTCAAAGGATGGAACGGTTTATTACTGACTTGTAACTTGCAGGAAGTTGTGGGTTATTTATGACACTGAGGTTTTGTGCAGAAGAAACAAGTTGAGTTTTTCCAGTAACCACCCATAGATTGTGAAACAACTGTGAATTGTGACTGTGTATGTACAATTTTTAAGCAATACTGTCAGGTTTGTGAAGCCATCTACCATGCTCAAGGGAAAAGAATCCTGTCCTCTTGCTGGCTGGACCTCCTTGCCCCTTGTACCTTGCCGACTGTGG
This sequence comes from Monodon monoceros, assembly GCF_005190385.1. Classification (NCBI taxonomy): domain Eukaryota; kingdom Metazoa; phylum Chordata; class Mammalia; order Artiodactyla; family Monodontidae; genus Monodon; species Monodon monoceros. The sequence goes on along the minus strand of NW_021703778.1, from coordinate 75,893,716 downwards.
AGAAATCCACCCCCCACACTAGAGGTGAAGCACTCTGTAAGCTACCACCAGCTGGGGCTCTGGGAGAGGCCCCATCCTCACTGCAGGGTAGGAGATATAAACTGTGGTTTATACAGTTGCTGCCAGCCCCTATCAGCTACTAAGACTGTGCAGTCTAGATGTCCACATTTACATGTGAGCAGACAACACAGAACTACAGGACCTATAAAGAGAATCAGCAGGCAAAATGGGGACCAAACTGATCCCTGGCTCACACTGAAAAAAAGGGTAATATAGTAAACATAAACCTTCTAAAAATTATAAGTTTGTTTTTCAGGGAGATTTAAGAACATACACTGAGAAAACAAGAACAGGCTGACAAGAAAAAGCATCCTGAGAACACTGACCTTGTTTGGCAATTAAAAAAACATGATTGCAATTGTTGCAGCACCATGGATGGACCTAGAGACTGTCATACTGAGTGAAATAAGTCAGGCAGAGAAAGATAAGTATCATATGATCTCACTTATATGTGGAATCTAAAAAAATGATACAAATGAACTTATTTACAAAGTAGAAACAGAGTCACAGATGTAAAACACAAACTTAAGGGTTATGGGGGAAAGTGGGGGAAGGGTTACAGGGGAAAGTGGGGGAGGAGGGATAAATAGGGAGATTGGGATTGACATATACACAGTACAATATGTAAAACAGATAACTAATAAGGACCTCCTGTATAGCACAGGGAACTCTACTCAATACTCTGTAATGACCTGTATGGGAAAAGAATCTAAAAAAGAATGGATATATGTATATGTATAACTGATTCACTTTGCTGTACAGCAGAAACTAACACAACATTGTAAATCAACTATACTCCAATAAAAAGTTCATTTAAAAAAAGCCACACACACAAAAACAATAGTTATAAAAAGAAAAAATAAGCAAATGAACAGAAATCAATATACAAAAAAGTAGAAGATAATTTCTTTGAGCTGAAGAAAGACTTGAATTTTCAGTTCAACAATGTCAGAGAGGATTACTGAAAAAAGAAAAGACCTATAGCTTGATCAATCATTTGCAAGAATAAAGAAAAATTATATAAACATCCTTAGGAAACAAAAACAGATTACCCACGGGGCAAAATAATTAGATAATAATTAAATTTCTCATCTGCAGCACTGGAGGCCACAAATTTATGAAGCAATGTGTATATGCTCCAAGATGAAAGATTTGTGATTGTGACCTCAGAATTTTTACACCTAGCTGAACTTTCCTTTAAATGTGACAGCAGAGAACTCCCTGGCGGTCCAGTGGTTAGGACTCCACGCTCTCACTGCTGAGGGTCCAGGTTTGATCCCTAGTCAGGGAACTAAAATCCCACAAGCTGCGTGGCATGGCCAAAAATAAAAATAAAAAATAAATTAAAAAATAAATGTGACAGCAAATGAAGGACATGCAAGTTCAGACAATCAAGATTCCAGAAAGTAAACTCTGAAAAGCAACCAAAAAAAAATTACTTGAAGTATTCCAGCCAAACGGGAAATTAATAACATTAAATAATTGAAGAGGAAGATATGTTATAGAAAAAATTGCTATGAGCAATGAAACTAATTAAAATCTAAGATTATAGATACCAAGTGGGTTATAATGTGACGATGACACTTAATAACTGTCAAAAAAGGATGCTTAGAATAGAAAAGACATAAAATTTGGTAATATCTAGAACTAAAATTTCATGTTATTTCAACTATATCTGAATGTGGGAAGAGAGAGAGGGGAGAACAAAAAGTATGCTAAAAGTTTTATCTTATCTGGAAGAACAGTTGTAATCTACTCTTGATGGTGAGAGATACAGACACACACACACACACATGCGCGAGCACGCGTTCTAATATGTTTGTTAAAAACTTAAACCAGAATAGAAAGAGGAGAGATATATATGATATATCTCTACAAAGAATACACATTTAAAAAAAATCCTAGGAATATGCTAGTCCACAGAATATGGTCCAAGGCCCCAAAGAAAACATCAGTATAGTCCCAGATATAACTCAAATACTAGGTGACCATACTGTAGAAATTAACATCAAATATTTAAATCAAACATCACAAGCCACTTGAAAATTTTAGAAAACTCCCTCCCCCAAACTCTTCTATCAAAGAAAAAATGTTTAAGAAGAGACTGAAAGTATAGATATTTGAGAAACGACTTACTATGATTACGCTACATCAAAGTTACGGGATGCAGCCAATGTCATACTCACAGGAGAATGTATTAAGCAATAAGGATAACAAATAAATGAATTAAATGTTCAGTTAGATGATGAATAATGAGAGACAAGTAGAAGAGAGAAAATAATGATGATAAAAACAAAATGATTAATTAGAAAAAAGGAAAACATTAATATCAGTAAGCCATAAAAGGAAAGACCAAAAAGCTAGTGCTTTGAAAAGATCACTAAAATAACCACAAATATACAACATTAGAAATAAGAAAGGGGACACAATTACAGGTATAGAGGAGATTTTTAAATTATAAAAGATAACTCAGGATGAACTAGAAAACATTCCAAACAATCTGATTCAAGATCCAAAAAAAAAGGGGAAAAAACCCTACTCTTCAAAAAAGGTACCTGTATCAGATAGTTTTTCAAGAAACTTCTATAAGCTTGAATTGCTATGTTCTTTAAACTAGTCTACAGCAGAGAAATTCTCAGAGTAGCATTTTAACATTTATTGAGTATTTAATAGGTGCCAGGCACTATGCTAAGTAATTTATACATATCATCACGTTCAAAAAAGCTTGCAAACTCATTGAAAGAGTTGTCTTATCAAATGAATAAGAAAACTTGACAAGGAAATCATACATATTCATAAAATTTGATCACATTTATAAAAATAGATAATAGCCTAAATAATAGGCTGAACAGTACTAAATGGAATCTAGCTAGAAATTAAAATAATAGTATATCATGACCAAATAGACTTTTTCCTCCCAGGACTTAAAGAATGGTTCAACATAAAGAAACCTATTGATATAATTCATCATACTGAAAGGTGAAAGGACATCTTCAGAGTCCAAAAGAACACCTATTCCTGAGTTAAAAATAAAACAAAATAACAGCAACAACAAAACTCTAAGAAAACTAGAAGTGGGAGGCAACTTTCTTAATGTGATTTTTAAAAGTCACCTAAGGAAATCAATAATAAGCATCATACTAAATAAGAAACTTTCTCATGAAAGATAGGTACAAGACAAAGTTGCCCTTTCTAACCACTGCTTCACATTATTCAATACTGTCCTGGCAGTTCTGGCCAATCCAATGAAACAAAGCTACAAAGAGGTAATATGTATAAATACTGGAAAGGAAAAAGTTTCATTATTTGTAGGTGATATGACTGTTTACCTAGAAAATCCAAAACATCAACTGAAAATCTTACAAGAATAAAAGAGCCCAATAAGATGGCTAGATGTAATATAAATATACATAAATTAATAGCATTAGTGAATGTTAATGATAACCAGTTAGAAATTATAATGGAAAAAGATTCCATTCATAATATTATTACATATTATAAAGTTAACTATAATTTAAAAGTTCAAGATGTTTGTGAATAAAACTATAAAACCCAAAGATATAACCAGAGATGAGGACAATTCTTCCAAGATTTAATGTCATCTCTGTCAAAATCTCAATGAATATGTAACTTCTGAAACTGCATGAATTGTAAGAGCAAAAGCAACTGTACAAATTATGAAAGTAAAATTATTTTTGAAAAAGAATGGGAATTCACCCTATCAAATAAAAAGCTACAGAACTCCTTACAGTAGTAAGGATTAGCATAAGAATAGTTTGGTGCAGAACAGAGATTTACAAACATATTCATGACTACATGGACATTTAGTACAAGATTAAAAGGGCATTTCAGATCAAAGCAAGAGTGGAGTATTCATAAGCTACAAGGATATATTGTACAACACGGGGAATATAGCCAATATTTTATAATAACTATAAATGAAGTATAACCTTTAAAAATTGTGAATCACTATATTATACACCTGTAACAAAATATTGTACATCAACTACACTTCGATTTTAAAAAATGGGAAAAAACAAACAAAAAGAGTGAATTATTCAATAAAAGTTGTTGAGAGAACTGGCTTTCCATTTGGAGAGAAATGCAAAGCAAGGGTTCTTACCTTATACCACACACAAAAATAAATTCCATGGGAATGAAAATTTTTACTATAAAAACAAATTATTAAAATAGAGTATAAGTAAATACTTTCAACATTGGCATAGGAAAAATCTTTCCTAGGATGATCAAAGCCAGATACCATAAAGGAAGAGATTGAGGGATTGGACTACATAGCACTAAAAACTTAAAACACAACACCTCATATTGAATGAATGACCAAGGTCAACACAGGAAAAATATCTGCACTATAACAAGCTCTTACAATTAAAGACTAATTCCTAAAAGTAAACAAACAAACAAGCAAAGGACCTCAGGAGGCAATTTACAAATGAAGAAGCTCAATGGCCAAAAAACATATGAAAAGCCACTGGACCTCAACCTTAACAATAAACAAAGAAATCCAAATTCAAACAATAGTATCGGCTGTGGAGGAATCTGGTAGTACAGGTGGTAAATCTCCAAGCAGGAAGTAAGCAAGCCACAGTCAGTTTAGCAGGAATGGAGCTCTGTCTGAGTGTGCCCCCAACGGGCAAAGAATACTTTCACTTTGCAAGCAGATCCCCAAGAATCTTATACAAGCTATCTATGCAGGGCGAGGGAGGATTAAAAGTTCACGTAGGTATGCTACCTTTTTGCTTAAAGGGGGAAAAATAAGACCTGTAAGACTATATACTCCTACCTGTGTGTATATTCACAAACTCTGGAAACATTCAAAACTGGTAACCATGGTTAAACGCGGATGGGGGAGGGAGAAGTGGTGGGTGTTAGGCAGATGGGGGACAGAGTGGAATGGAGACTTTGTTCTCTCTATAAATTTTGTTTGTAATTGTTTGCACCACATAAATGTATTATCTATCCAAAAAATCCTGAATTAAAATCCTGTGCTGTTTAGTAAAAATCATTAATATTGGACATGACATTTTTTTTTCTCATACAGACACTCCCAGGAAGTGCATTGTTCCGGTTTTGACTTTTCAGACAGAAACTAACTACCCACATCTCATCCTAGAATCCAGCTATACTGAGACTCCATGGCAATGCTTCTGGAAAATTCCACTATAAGACTTTCTAAAGGGCAGTTTGGCAACATGTATCGAAATGTAAAACTTTCATAACCCTTCACCTAGAAATGGCATTTCTAAAAATTTATCCTGAAGAAATGACTGGATATGGGTGAAAAGATGTTTCTGCAGCATTATTTCTTATAAGGGGAAATTGGAAACTACTGCTATCCATCCATTCGCACGGGACAGCATAAATTGCGGTCATCGCTATCGATGCTGCTGGTCTGTGGACCTTATTTTGAGTTGCAAGACGTTAGAAGCTCCTTGACCCACGTTCCCGGCTGTGAGACTTTGGATCTCTGCTCCCCGCAGCCTCTACCTCGCTCTTAGAAGCTTTACCCCACCCTGGGCAGGCCTGCTTACCTGGTCAGCATAGGGTCGCGGTGGTTAGGGTTGGAACAGAAGATGTTGTTGGACTTGCGCGTGCCATCCAGAAACTCCCGCGCCGACTGGCTGCGGAGTTCCGCCAGTGGCCGGGCCTCGTGCTTGAGGAACCACTGGTGCGCCTCGATGCACTTGGCACAGAGGAGCTGCTCGCACTCGAAGCACCAGTAGTCGGCCGGCTCTTTGCAGCGGGTGCAAAGAGCCTGCGCGTCCACGATTTGCCGGTACACATGCAGGCGCCGCTGCAAGCTTTCGAAGAAGACGTTGTCCAAGGCCTGCGCATCAGGGCCTGGGGGCCAGGGCGCCTGGCAGATGGGGCACTGCCTGACTGGCTCCTCCAGGCATCCTGAACACAGCGTGTGCAGACAAGGCAGCAGCTTGGGGCACTTGGCTTCTGCCCGGCAGCCCTGGCAGTGCAAGAACTGGAACTCTTCCTCCGTGGCTTGCTGGGGGATCAGAGACGGAGGTGAGATCTGAAGTCCCAGGAGTCCCCACCCAATGGACACCCGCCCCTATGGCTGGAGGCTCAGAGTGGGACTTCCTATGCCATACCAGGCTGTCATTGGATGATGCAAAACCCAGGCTTATCAGTACCCCAATCCTCCACTTACTCAGGCCTTCCCACTCTCACTCCACAATTTACTGAGCATCTACTTCTCCTAAGACACAGTACTAGGCCCTGAGATAAAAGGATGTATAGGACAAATCCCTGCCTTCAAGGAACTTAAGTTTAAAAATGAGATTCATTAAGTGTACATCACACAACCGCACATAAAGCGCTTAATACACTTTGATACTTCCTCAGAAAGTTAAACATAGAACTACCATATGATCCAGCAATTCCACACCTAGCTATATACCCAAAAGAACTGGAAACAAGTACCCAGATCCTTGGACACTCATTATTCTGTACACAGCATTATTCACAATAGCCAAAAGGTGGAAACGACCCCAGTGTCCATCAACAGATGAATGGATAAACAAAATGTGGTATATACACACAATGGAATATCATTCAGCCTTAAAAAGGATATTCTGACACATGCTACAACATGAATGAACCTTGAAGGCATTATGCTAAGTAAGATCACGCAGAGACAAAGGGGCAAATATTGTAGGGATCCACTTATAGGAAATATCTAGACTAGGCAAATTCACAGAGAAAGTAGATTAGAGGTTACCAGCCACTGGGGGAAGAGGGGAATGAGGAGCTATTGCTTAAAGGGTACAGACTTTGTTTGGATAAAAAAATTCTGTAAATAGACAGCGGTGAGGGCTACACAACATTGTGAACGTCTTTAATGCCACTGAATTGTGTACACTTAGAAATGGAGAAAACATACATAATATATACATTTGATAACATTTTACCACCAAAAACGTGCTTAATACGGTACCTGGCCCATGAGCAATATTCATAAATCTTAACTAGTATTGTTAATATTATTCTCAGGTGTAAATGCAAATAATGAAAGTTACTGCAATATGGTGTTATTTGTACTTTCATGAAGGACAGTAAAAAGGGCCTGGAAGAACGTAGAGCAACTGATCTAAGTAGTTCCTTTGGGGGTCGGGGGTGGCTAGGGAGTTTGTGCAGGAGAAGACTAATAAACCCCTAATAAACCCCTTGGGGATGGGGGTTAGGGGAGCAGGGTGCTCCAAGAAAAGGATCCAAGAAGCTTCCTAAAGGTGAGACCACGGGAACTCTGAGGCCTTAGCCAAGGCAAGACACCTCTCTCCCACTTTCTGATCTGGGAACTAGGGTTCTTGTTTTTCCACACCTGGGACATGTTGGGGGTTCCCAGGCCGGTGCAATATGGCTACTACTCTCCCTAACAGGTGGTCCTTCGTCTGAGGCAGGGGACGTCTGAGGCAGGGGATAAGAGGCGTGGGGGCGGAAGAGCCCGGTCCGGGGTGTCACTGACCCTCAGCATCTTACCCCCCTGCTCGTGGAGAATCGCAGCCCAGAGAGGCCCCCCCCCCACTAACTTATCCTCGTCCCATTTTCTACTTTCCGTGACCGCTACCCCAAACCGAGAAGGTCAGGACCTCATGCCTGGTCTTCCTTCTTTATGTCACTCTTTAAGGTGCTTGGCCAAGTTCCCCTGTCCCTCCCACATCTCCCCCAACCAAAATCAACAAAGCCTGAACCCCATCTCCCCAAACGCAGTACTAGTACCTCTGTGGGGCTGTGGCTGGGCTCGTGGCCTTCGGAGAGGGACTCCGGGGGAGGCATGGTGGGGGCGTGGGGCAGTGCGGGGTCCTGCTGGGGCCCCGGAGATCCGGCGGGTTTAGCCTCCTGCTGCATGGAATCCAGTGCAGTTTCGATTCTCGGTTTTGATGCTGAAGGGCGGGAGAAGCTGAACCAGAGGCTTGCGCCTGACGTCTGAGCTCCCGAAGCGTCCGAAAGGGGAGGGGCCCCCAAGCGTCCGCCTCCCGAGAGGAAGTGAGACACTAGCTGTGGGCGGTTCTAGGGGCGGAGAAGTCGACTGTGGGTTCTGAAGACTCGCCTCGAGCAGGGAGGAGGGAGAGGGAGGAGAGGAGTAGCCGCACAGCTGGACAGTGTCAGAGCTGACCAGGAAGGAGGCAGCCCCCGCCCTCGGTTTTGAAACATTCATTCATCTCACACTGGCACAGCTTTGTGCCAGCCCTCAACTGGGAGCCGGAGACGCAGAGGTGAGCCACACGTGGCTCCTACTTTGGAAGAACCCCAGGTCTAATGGAGGAGCAGGCCCCCAAAAGGAGATTTTCACACAGTATTGAGACTGGCTGGAAAGGAGATCCCTCAGCTGGGACATGAAGGAATGGTGGGAATTCGCCAGGGATTCAGAAATTGGAGGGACACTTTAAGCAGAGAGAACAGCACATGCAAAGGCATGGAGGTTTGAAACAGGAGAGGTTGTTTAGAAACTAGTTTTGAGAAAAAACAACTAGTTTTCAGTTTCAGTTTTGGTTATTTTCAGATTTAAGAGGGGACCCATGAGTAATGTTGACCCAGGAGTGCGCTGGGGCAAGGTGATAGCTAAGCAGATGGACAAGTACTGTGGGCGATAGAGAGTCGGTGAAGGGTTTGGAAACGAGGAACAACATGATCTGTAGTGTATATTGGGACAGTCATTCTGACAACCTAGGGGCAGGTGGCCTGGTCTAGGATAGTGGCCATGGGATGTGGGGAGAGACCAGTGTCAGAGACACTAGGAGGACACTGAGTGGAGATGAGGGGAACAAGATGATGCCTTGTGTGACATTTGGAAGGGTTGGTGAATCTGAGGCAGTAGGGAGTGGGGAGGGAATGGGAAGAGCTGGTGGGCAGGTATGAGAAGAGTGAGGAGAGATGCAGTGGTTAAGAATCCTCCTGCCAATGCAGGGGACAGGGGTTTGAGCCCTGGTCTGGGAACATCCCACATGCCACGGAGCAGCTAAGCCCATGTGCCACAACTACTAAAGCCCGCGCCTAGAGCCTGTGCTCTGGAACAAGAGAAGCCACCGCAATGAGAAGCTGGCGCACCGCAACGAAGAGTAGCCCCCGCTCACCGCAACTAGAGAAAGCCCGTGCACAGCAACAAAGACCCAACGCAGCCAAAAATAAATAAATAAATTTATTTATTAAAAAAAAAAAAAAAAAACTGAGAAGAGAGCAAGTTAGCTCTTGGCCAAAGGAGAAGCCCAGCTCCAAGCTGGTGAGGGGAGAAAGCACAACTCCAGGTGGCATCACTGGGCCAATACCCCTGTCTTCAAACTTCAAAGCATCCCAGTCATTGTGCTGACTCCCGTGTACCCATTTTGTGCTCAGTTCCAGTCCGGGACAGACTAGAGGGATGGTGATGGGGCCTATCTCTTGTAAAGTTTATAGTCTGGGGTGGGGGTGGGGGGATGCGGGGAGAACTAACTTCCCAGGGACAGTGCAAAGCCTCAGGAGCCTACCCTACCCTGCAGCTTGATCAGTGTCCCCAGAGGTTTAGAATCAGGCCATCAAACCAGTAAAAGCCAAAGATGGTAAGCAGCCATCTGCAGAAGGGACCTGGAAGTGGACTGAGGGGCCTGAGGGCTGGCATGTGTGAGACAAGGAAAGCTTTATTAATTTCTTTGCCCGCTTTGGAAGACAGCCTGCCCAACACCTTGTTGGAAATGAATGCTTCTCAGAGTAAATTCACCATTTGCATTTGGGTTTTCTCAAGCCATGGAGAGACAAGTTACCTCTGGGTACCTGGATCAAGGGGCATGCTGCTTCTGCAACTGCAAGACTGAGGATCTCACCTCTGTGATGCTCTGGAGGGCTGCCCTGGGTTAGTGCTGTGCAATCCCCTCCTTCCTTACTCTGCCATGCTCCCTGAGGTCTGCACATGAAATTTCTTTCTTTTTGTGCCCAAGTTCAGGCCCTCCTGCCCCACCTTGACCCACAATGATCTGGCTACTCCTTCATTCAACAGATAAGCACTGAGATCCACTCTTTGCCAGGCCCTGCTTGCTGGGCTGAGGGGACACAAAGAGGAATAATTTGTTTATCATGCCTTGGAGAAAACCTAATTCCATATAAGGGCAACCTTCCCAAAATCCGTCCCTAGTTTTTGAGTTCGTGCTGAGAAGGCTGGTAGCATTTCCTTGCTTCTGGAGAAGGTTCAGCTCCTGAAAACCCCCTTACAAAGCTCAACTTCTCTTCCTGCTCCTTTTCTAAGGCCTAGTGGGAGCAGGGTGTAGGAGGACGGACTCCTGCGGGCTTCCAGGAACACAGACTACCCTCCCTCCCTGCCCCACGGCCGCATTTCGGTCCTCCCAGCGCAGGGGGCGCTGTGCGACGGTGAGAGCCGAGCCCGTCCTGCCTCCTCCTTCTGCGCCAGGGCCACCGCCCATGGCCGCGCAGGCGAAACCGGGAACGGCGACCAGCAGGGGTGGGGCGGTGTAGCGGCCGGCTGGTCAGGCTGCGTACAGTGCTGGGGCGCGGGGCGTACCCCCGTTAGGAGTCATGCTCGGCAGGTCTGGGTACCGAGCGCTGCCCTTGGGGGACTTTGACCGTTTCCAGCAGTCGAGCTTCGGCTTCCTGGGCTCGCAGAAGGGTTGCTTGTCCCCGGAGCCGGGCGGCGTGGGGCCTGGGGCCGGTGAGTGGCCGCCCAGCACAGCGGACCCGGGAGAGATCGGCTGGCAACCCTGGGCCCGAACCCTCTGCCTCTCGGGAGTCAGCAGGTCTTGCGCGCTCACATCCTTAGAGGAGGGACCGAGAGGGGGTCTCCACAATGTGGAGAAGGGCTTGCATCAGGCGCTGGGAAGCTACTGCTAATCCAGCCCTCCTAGGGCCACGGGGCTGCAGCACCAGAGGTCTCTCATCTTCCAAGAAGCCTCGGCCCACCTCGTTTCTCCTCGGCTTTTATCAACCCAGAGATTTCAGGTTTCCATTTTGCCTAGAAAGAAACTAAGGTCTAGGCATAGGAGGTCACCAGCACGCCAAGGGCACTTGGCTGCAGAGAAATGGCAGAATCTTCACCTCAGGGGGCACCTCTAGACTCCCTAAGCTTGAGCATCTCCCTGTTTCCTGGTGGAGATGTGTAGGCCCTCAGGTGCCTGTCATGTCTTCCAGGCCCTGTCTTGCTCCAAATCCTTGAGTAATTCCCTTGGCCCATAGGCCAGATCCCACATGCCACAGCCTAACAACCAAAACCCCAGAGGATGTGGCCCCTCTGTGATCCTCCTCTAGTGACAGCTGCCCCTATCCAAGGGTTCCTTTCCTGCAGGGGCCACATGGGTCAGAACGAGGCAGGAAAGGAGATTTAGCATTCTGGGGCTCAGAGAGCCCAGAAGTATAGGGTTCCTGGAAGTGTGGAGCCGAGGCTCCTGTCTGCTCTCTGTTCAGGGTTGGGAGAGCAGAAAATAACCTCTCCCAGATTCTGGGGTTTTCTCAGCTTTCACTCCCATTCTGGGCTTCTGGTTCACGGGGGCAGGGACCTGTGGTTCAGATGAATCTCATTTTCCTAGCTCTCCGTCCCTCACCTCTCACCTGAAGCTGCTTCAAGCGAGGCATGGCCCAGAGGGCATTAAAGGGGGGTGAAGAATTGTGAGCTAGGAAAGAACATCTTTGCCCTCATCTCTGGCATCTGTTGAAGAGCAATTGATGCTTTATCCCTTTAAGCTAAGGTCCAGTGATGCCACCCTCACCAGATAGCCTTAGGCTGTCTCCAAAAGGACTCCTTGAAAGCACACTTCTGGGGCTGATAGTAGAGGAGGTGTTATGCCAGCAGCATTCAGTTCAACCCAGCATGTGCTTACAGATGCCCAGGTACTCCTGGCTTTGCCAGCTATGGGAGGCAATATAAATCAGACAAAAGGATTGACTCCTGCTCAGCGCAGTGAGGAGAGCATCGTGTGATTGGCTTCTCAATTCCAATGACTACTGTCTTGCAGAGAATAGGCCTTGTGAGGGTGGGACTTGGGACAGATTTGTTTTGGTGTATGGGAGGAAGGAACAGTCCTTAACTAGCACCTGCCCAAAGATATGGGAGTAGTATTAGGCAAGGCGAGTATTTGATGGTCCTTAGGGCACGGCACTAAAGTGGAGTGAAGAACTGTGAGCTAGGAAAGAACATCTTAGCCCTGAAAAGGAAGGAGCCACTGAAAGGGGAGGCGGGCAAAAGGTACACTTGACTGAGTTCACGCAGCCAGCAGCTGTCCTGCCAGACCCAGTCGGCATTCCTTGACTACCTCTGCTCTCTTGTCCCCAGATGCACCTCAGAGCTGGCCTTCCTGCCTCTGCCATGGCCTCATCAGTTTCCTGGGGTTCTTGCTGCTGCTGATCACCTTCCCCATTTCTGGCTGGTTTGCCCTGAAGGTAAGGCTGGCTGGATCAGCCCCCAGAATGGTTGGGCCATGTGGAGAGCTTTGGCATTGGTGGGTGAATTCCCCATCCTCTGCCCCCTTCCCCCAAATATTATCACAGCTCTGTGAAATGGGCTGGAAAATAATTGTTCATTCTCACCTTTCAGATGAGGAAACTGAAGCTCAGACTTGTCCAAAGTCATACTGGGAGCCAATAAGTGGCAGAAACAAGTCTTCCCAAACTCCCAAGTTTGGGGGTCTGAACACTGGCTTTAAGGTGCACACAAATATCTTCCTCCCTTTGGGTTAGGCTAAATTAGAAATGAAAAACACTCAACCTGGCCCAGCAGGTGATGAGTAATAGGAAGTTCAGGCCTCGTTTTCAACAAGGGATGGTGCAGATGGGAAAGGATGACCTAGAGTTGAGGATTGCACCTGAGAGCTGCAGTGAAGGTGGAAGCCTACCCTCGTGCGGCCCCAGGCAACAGCCAGTGTCTCTAGAAAGCTTGGGGTTTGGTGTGGTCTCGAAGGGAGTCCTTAGAAGGTCCTAAATCCTAGTCCCCAAACTGCCACTGAAACAAGTATTATGTGACCTTGGGCAAGTCACTGCCTCTCTAAGACTTCATTTCTCAATTTGGACATATTTCCTTGTTTGAGGATTCCAGGAACCTGAAGTTGGCAAAGCCCTTTGCTGGAGGCTGCTATTAGAGCAGCCCAGCTTTTCCCTTAACTAAGACAAGGGCAGACAGTTTCCTGGTTTGAGTCATGTCTAGCTTCAGATCACACAGGTGAAAGGTTTCACTGAGGATCAAGTCAATACAGTATGGCAGTTGAGAGCGTGGCTTTTGGAGTCATTCAGAACTGCGTTCAGATCTTGCGTGTTTCACTTGGGGGCTTTGTGATTTTTGAGCACGTCAGTTAACCTCTCAGAGCTTTGTTTTTTTCATCGGAAGACAGAGCTCAGGATACCTGACACTGAACAAGGCCAGAGGGAGAGAGGTGAGGGAGGGACCTGGCGAGACATCATTGCCAGCAGCAGCTCAGTGCTTTCAACCCTTTCCCTTGCTGCTGTGGACAGATCGTGCCCACCTATGAGCGCATGATTGTGTTTCGACTGGGCCGGATCCGCACCCCTCAAGGACCCGGTATGGTTCTGCTCCTGCCCTTCATTGACTCCTTTCAGAGGGTGGATCTGAGGACACGAGCCTTCAGTGTCCCTCCTTGCAAGGTGAGGGGCTTCTTGGCTCCTGTGGACAGAGGGAGTGGGGGCTTATGCTGGGTGTGTTGGCCTGTGAGTAGCCATTAGGGGTGAGGAATGAGGAAGATACCAGAAAAGGGGGGAGGGGGCTGGGAGGACATCCTTGATCCATATACCTAAGCCCACGCACTTGGGGATACCATTTTGCTTCTGAGGAGCTAGTGACCAGGCGAGTGGGTCAGGTTGGGTGGTCTCAGTGGGCCTGGCCTCCCTGCGCCCCCAGCCCCTCTTTCATGGCCTCCCCCAACAGTTGGCCTCTCAGGATGGGGCTGTGCTGTCTGTGGGGGCTGACGTCCAGTTCCGCATCTGGGACCCAGTACTGTCGGTGATGACAGTGAAGGACCTGAACACAGCCACACGCATGACGGCCCAGAATGCCATGACCAAGGCTCTGCTCAAGAGGCCTCTGCGGGAGATCCAGATGGAGAAGCCCAAGATCAGCGACCAGCTCCTGGTAGGCAGCTCCACACGGCAGAGTTCGGGGGCCGGCACCTCTGCCCAGCTCTGCCTGCCAGGGCACTTTAGCAGAGCACCAGATCGCTCTGGGCCTCAGTTTGCCTTATGTCCCAAGAGTGTAACAACTTTTGAAGAGTCAGTGGTCTGGGTGGGACTGTGAGTTGAGGAACAGAAGATGGCACAGACCGTAGCAATCTTGGGCAAATCTATCCCTGAGAGGTGAAGGGGCTGGGACAGGGGAGTGGCCTGACAAAAATTCTTGGGTCCTGCCCCGACTGCCTGAGGTTTTATTCTTCATTGCTCTGCAGGCATTGCCATGACAACACTGGGCCTCAGGGGCACTCAGCCGCCTCATGGGGCAAGCAGGTGGGTGAAAGGAGCAGGGGCCTTCCTGGCCCAGTCACCTTCAGGGGAATTCCATGCTCTCCGAGGCAGCATGTGCATTTTTGTGGGTTTGTGTTCTTTGTTCTGAAGAGAACAAAGGGACATGAGGGCATTTGGGCCTTTTTCCTGCCTCTTCTCTGAGTGTGAGCAGTTACCCTGGAATTCACCTCAGATCCCTCCTGTGACAAGATGGGGTTGAAATACATGTTTGAAGGTGTGTCCTCTGCTCCTCACGTTCACCTTGTGCTTTCTCTCATGTCCTGGCAGGGGACCGTGGGTGAAGTTTCCCCTCGTTCCCCTAAGATCTGCTTTCCCCAGGGTTAGAGGACAGGAAGGGGAGTGGGGTAATGCCAGTCCTGGAGGTCGCAGTCCCTTCAGGAAATAAATCAACTGGGTGAAATTCCCAAGAGGAGCTCTCATATGCATAGCATTTTGCCTGGCTCAGTGTATCTCTGCTTTACATTTTGCTGTAAAGGCTGGTATTATTGTTTTATTTTGGAGGAAGGAAACTAAGGCTCAGAAATTACTTGACTTGCCCCTAAGACCTGTGGTCAGGGCAGAGCTGGACCAGAGCCAGGTCACCTGCCCCCCAGCCCCCAATCCAGTGCTCAGTCCTATACAACTCAGATCACAATTTGATAATTTTTTTTCATGAAACCACATTCCGTTTTGATCTACCTTTAGGAAGAGAAAATTGTTCTCGGCCTTGTTGCACATGGCTTTGGCGCAGCAAAGCCAGGAGAGGCCATCTGAGGGAGTGAGTCCCATACCAGGACATTAGAGTCATGTAGGGCCATTGCCCAGATTGAGTTGGCTCCTGGTAAAGTGGGGTCATTGCCTGGCTAAAATGAAATCTCAGGAAATCCAGCACACCTCCCTAAGGCCCGTTTCCGGCATACGTTTCTCATTCTCACCGCGCCCCTGCTTCTGCGTACTTTTCCTCTAGAGGGATTGCACGCTCCCCACCTCTCACTTGCTGGGCCCTCCTTAGCTGCTCCAGGCCAGCCTCCCCCATTGCCACCCCACCCGTCCCTCTGCCACAGGCCTTGCCTCTTAATCCTCAGGAGAAAACACTCTAGGGTGAGAACTCTCTCAGCTTCCTCCAGCATCACCCCTTCAAACTCATCTACGTCTGTGCTGTTTCCCTGTCTCACTGGAAGCCTCTGCTTCCTCTGCACCGGGCAGTGCTCTGGGCCCAGGACTCGGCTCCCTCCCTCAATTCAGCCTCTTCTTGCCTTTTTGCGAGGACACACGTTTTCCCTTTGTCCCAGACCCCCTCTAGCTCTTAACCCCTCTCTCCCCTTTCCTTCCTCCCCTCCTGTCCTTAATCTAGGCTCCCCCCACGCTCCTAAGACTGACGTCACTGCCGACCTCATGGTGACCTCCCTCTTGCTAGCACAGGGGCACTTCTCAGTCCTTCCCTTACTTCACCTGGAGGCAGCCTTTGACTCCATGGACCCATCCTTCTGTTATTCTTGGATCCTCTGCTTCCATTATTCCACACTCCTGGTTACTCCCTGTTCTTCTGCCCTTCTGTTTCCAGGTTTCCCTCAGTGGTCTCTTCTCACCTGTGACCTCCCAGGAGAGCTTACCCACCTGGGGCTTTCTGCTAACTCTAGACACTAATTATTCTCAACACTCCGATCCAGTCCCACTCTGCCCTGCTTCTTGGCCCCACTTATCTAATTGCGGTTGGCCGTCCCGTAGACACCTCAAGCTTAACGTGTTTAAAAAGTCACCATTCCTTCCCTACCCACCCCCAAATCTGTGTCTTCCTCTGTGTATGCTCTCTGGATAAACGCCCACATTCCTGATCCGTGCAGGCAGGCATACTAGAAACGTGGCTCCTCCAACTCCTCACCGCCCTCCTTGTTTCCGCACATCCGGGCAGCCGATAAGTCTAGTGTCCTTCTGTAGCTCAATAGAGTTTACAGAGTTGTGCCCCTCCCGTGGTGTGTCTCGGCTCACAGCCGCCTCTCTGCCTGACAGTCCATCTGCATCACTTTTGCCTGCGGTTTGAAACAATGTCCTACCTGGTCTCCATGCCTCTACCCTCAGCCCCTCCAATCCAGTGTCCACATAGCAGCCAAGAGAATCTTTGCAACAAGCAAGACTGCCCTGTCACTTGCCTGCTAAACTCATCTCCGGGACTCATTGTGCCTCAGAATAAATCCAAGTGAGCAGGAGCAACCTCCTCTGAGCCCTCGGCTGTCTCTGGTGTCCCAGGCCACAACTGAGGGTCCAGCTAAATGGAACTGTGGTTCCTCACGGTTCCCCGAACATTCGAGGTGCTCCTTTCTGCATTTTTGCACCTGCTCTTCCCATTGCCTGGAAAGGCCCTCCTTTGATGCCCCTTCACCTGGATGATTCCTCCTCCTCCTGGCATCACCCCCTCCTCCCTGCCCCACACCCTCTCCTGATTGCTCACTACCAGCTGCCCACAGCTGGGTTGTAATTGCCCTCTGCCTCCGTCCCAGGATGGGAACTTCTCAAGGGCAGGCCTGGTGCCTCATGTGCCACCATGGCCATACCAGCCTGCCTAAAGAACGTGCTCTGGAAAGGTTTGTTGAATGAGTGCCATTTCTCCCCACACCATCCTCCAGCTGGAGATCAACGATGTGACCAGGGCCTGGGGGCTGGAGGTGGACCGTGTGGAGCTGGCAGTGGAGGCCGTGCTCCAGCTGCCCCAGGACAGTCCAGCTGGGCCCAGCCTGGACAGCACCCTGCAGCAGCTGGCCCTCCACTTCCTGGGAGGAGGCATGTCTTCAGTGGCAGGAGGTGCCCCGCTCCCCGAGCCAGGTAAGGAGCCTCGGGGAAAGAGTGAGGGTGCTCCCCAGGGCGCTCAGCTTGGTGTCCAGCACAGACTGAACTTTGCTACTTGTTCCCTTAACCAAGCAGCTTGTGCAGTGCACACCCCGCCCAGCTGTTCAGGCCACCCCGATTCTAGAGCTGACCAGAGCTAAGGCAGTGAGAACAGTCCAGGTGTCTGAGTGTGTGGAGGCCTTTGGGAGCCTCCATGGGAGGAAGCAACAGCATCCAGCAAAGAGTTTTGGATTCAAGGCTGGAGTAGCTTAGAAATGGCATTTGGGGTTATGGTAAAAACTCAAGGGCAGCTTCTTAGGAAACTGAGGAGGAAACTGAACGTGGGCCTGAAGAGGGTGTAAGACGGAACTGCCGCGAAGGTACGGAGGCCACACGTTGACCTTGGCAGCACATTGACCTCCTTCTCTCTGCCTCCCTCCCCAATCCCCTCGGCCGCCCCCAGCAGATACCTTGGATATGGTGAACGAGGTTGAGCCGTCTGCCCCTCATGGTGGTGCCGGGTCCAGCCCCAAGCAGCCTGTGGCCGAGGGGCTGCTGACGGCTCTGAAGCCCTTCCTGTCTGAGGCCCTGGTCAGCCAGGTCGGGGCCTGCTACCAGTTCAATGTCGTCCTGCCCAGTGGCACCCAGAGCATCTACTTCTTGGACCTCACTGCAGGTGCAGCTGCCCTCCCTGCTGTCTTCCTTCCACCTGGGTTGCTCGTAGCCCCGACCACCCACGGTCCTTTTTCAGACTGGGCCCTGCTCCTGCCCCCAGTTTAGGGCAAACCCATAGCAGTCAGGGGCTCAGATGCTATTTGCAGACAGTGACTACCCAGGCCTCGGTCTCCCTGCCCTGTCCTCGTCAGCAGGACAACTCAGATGGCCAAGCTTCCCGTACCAAGCGCCCCACACACGGTGCGGTCCTGTTCGTGGCAGGCTCAGCGCTGAGCGTGTTTTGTGCGTTATCCCACCTGCTTCTCATCATCCCCGTATGATTTAGGGGTTATCATCATCATCCCCATTTCACCAGTTTGGAAACTGAGGCTCTGAGCGGCCACACAGCCAATGGGACTTGATCCCAGGGTATTAGAATTTGAACGCTTGACCACTATTTCCACCCCTCCCAGTGGGACATGCTAACCTCTTCTACCCCCTGCAGCATAGTCGTCCCCCTACTAATGCTCAGTTTTCTTTCTCCCCACAGGGCAAGGGAGGGTGGGGCATGGGGTGCCTGATGCCATCCCTGATGTGGTGGTGGAGATGGCCGAGGAGGACCTGCAGGCCCTGTTGTGCAGGGAGCTGCGGCCCCTGGGGGCCTACATGAGCGGGCGGCTGAAGGTGAAGGGCGACCTGGCCGTGGCCATGAAGCTGGAGGCTGTCCTCAGGGCCTTGAAGTAGCAGGTTTGGCTGACTGTCCATAGCCCAGCCCCGAGCCTGGCACCAAGCCAGGGGGGCATCTTGGAGGAGGAGTCATTGACACTGCACCTTGGATTGTTGAGGCCCTGAGAAGTTTCAGGCCCAGCAAGAGCCAATGAGTGGAGGCTGGGAGACCCTGGAGACTGGGAAAGGCCGAGTCAGGCGGCCCTGCCCTTCTCAGCCACAGTGGTTCTCTGGACAAGCCTTTGCTGATCCCGGTCTGAGCTGGGTACACAGCGCGATGGCAGGAGAGCCAGGCCTGCTGTGTTCTGCTGCCTACCTGACTGGAGAGCCAGGGCTGACAGAAGCAGCCTGACAGCAGCTGGCTTGGTCCCAGTGTGAGGGAGCAATGCGTGCAGCTCAGACTCCAAGCTCCAGAAGCGGGCTCAGAGAGGCTGGAGGAGGGAGAGAGAAGGCGGCCACCGAGAAGAGGTCCCTGCAGTGGGAGGGATCTGGGGATCGGCTGGGTCTGCCCTGCTGATCGCAGTCCAGGCCCAGGCTGGGGGGATGGGGACAGGAAAGAGTGGGGCTGGCTGCTCCCCGGCTCTGCTCTTGAAGACATCTGTCTTGACTCATCTCCCAGCTCGGTCTTGCATGCCTGACAGACTGGAGCCCGGGGCAGCATGAAGGAGAGCCCTGCTGTTCCTGTGCTTTCCGGAGGTTTGAAAACCTCAAATAAATGTGATGTTTACAATGTATTTGGAGAGAAATAGGGGTAATGGAGGTGGGTCGGAGGGTCTCTGAGGCGATGCCCCTGCTGCCGGACCGGGTCCCAGGCCCTGAAGGGTGACACAAGCCCTGACAGTGCTCTTCAATCACCCACAGTTCCACTTCCTGCCAAGGGTCTCAAAGCAGGCAGCAGCAGGGCACTCTGTTTCCCTTTATAGTCAGGGTAGAGGTTTGGCAGGAAAGAGGGGGTGTGGGTGTGACAGAGCTGGTCTGGCAAACATTAACCTAATGAAGGCAGGGCTGGGGGCTCGTATCACATTCAAGAGAGGGGTAGGAGCTGCTGTCAGCTGCCCCTCCTGTTACACCCCTGGTCACTGTTTCCCTACCGTTCTGGCCCAAACCTTAGGGACCCCAGAGAAGGGGGGCCTTAGACATTCCGGGTTCTGAGAAATGATGAATCTCACATCCTGGAGAGACTTGTTATAAAAAGCAAAAAAACCACAGAAATTTGAGGCTCCTCTTTGAGGAGCAGCCTCTGGCTGTGATCTGGCACCAGGCCTTCCCCCTCAGGGCCCTCTCCAGCTGCCTTGGCACCAGGCTCCATCCAGTTTGCCCTTTTGTTCCTGCCAGTGCCCGCCTTGGCCTCTTGTAGGTCCTCCCAGCATAGACCAAACCACCATTGGGTTCAGGTTTCAGCCCCAGGGCCCCTTCCTGGAGGGCCAGAGCCCCAGGTTGCTGCCCCTGCTCTGTCCCCCTCTCCACTCCTGGAGGCCGCCCAGCCAGGCTGCCTGTTCAAAAGCCTTCCCTCCAATCCCCACCGGCTACACTCCCGCTGCCCGTGAGCCCTGGTGGGGCATGATCTTCTCTGCTTGGCCTGGGCTCCCCCTCTACTTTGGCGCTGTCGTTGTGCCTATTCCCCACTGTGTCTGTCACTGTTCTTGTGTAAGTGCCTGCCCTCCCTGCTGGACCATGAGCTACATGCCCGAGCCATCCATCGCTGTTCCCTCCATTGCTACTGCACACAGTGCCCCAGGGGGAAGAGGGGAAACCCCACGCGTCTTCCTCATGAAAGCTTAAGGGAAACCAAAACTCAGATCTTCTTTGTGGCTGTTGGAGGGTCAGCATCACAGGGGAAGCAAACTTTTCTAGATGTCTGTGTGGGTGGAGAACAAAGCCTGCTGCCAGCGGTTAATACCCTCCTGTCCAGGGGAACTCATTCCTTGGGGAGGCCAGCACTCCAGGAAAGGGAGCCCACAGGTTCAAGGCCTCTGAGTTTCGGAGGACCCAGCAGACTTTGTAGTCCCCAGTGGGGGACGAGGGGCACCTAATGGGGCCAGGGTGTGGGGAGGGAGGGAGAAGGGTGTCCATCAAAGAAGACTTCCTGAGGAGATGATGCCTGAGACTCACAGCTACATGGAGATGAGAGAAGAAAGGAAATGGGGGAAAGACATTCGGTAGAGGGGAAAGTCCCTGTGAGAGCACAGGAAGAGGTAGTGGGCACCTCCGATTTGGGAAACTGGAACCTAAAGTCTGAAGGGGGATGTATGCAGGGATTTTTGGGGGAGCGGGTAACAGTAGTAACTGACGCTGTGCCAAGTACGCCCCTGTACTGCACTAGGCACTTCCTATATTTGTTTTCCTCAAGATAACCTGATGAATAGTGATAAAGAGTTATATTATTATGCTATATTGATATATAATGTATTATTATGTTATTTTAAAATAAGTATTTAATTTTGAATAGAGAATTTTAAAAAGGCATGCTAGGAAAATTGTCCCTCACACTCCTGATTCCATCCACATATTTTCAAACAGGTATCCCATGGTATTAGTTTCTTGGTTATTCTTCCAGAAGTTGAGGTTTAAAAAAAATACATTTACAAGAAAATCCAAATATATTATCCTCTGGACGGGGGTTGCTTGTTTTTGTTTTTTTTTTACAGAAATGGCAGCATAGCAAATACAATGTTGATTTGTTCACTTAACCTTACAGTTGAGGATCTTTCCGTATTAGCACACCTAGATTTTCCCTGTTCAGTTTTGTAGTTACATAGGATTCCATTGAATGGGCGTATCATAGTTTATTTAACCTGGTTTGCATTGATGGACATTCAGATTTTTTGTGTGTGTTTTGCTATTTCAAACAATCTTGCAGTAATAATCTTTCACATACGCTATTTCACCTGTGGTTGAAGTTCATCTGTGGGATAAAGTCCTAGAAAGGAAATTGCTAGGTCAAAGCGTTTCTAATTTAATATTGCCCAAATGCCTTCTCTGGGGGTTATTCTAATTTACACTCCCATTATCAGTGAGTGAGAGTCTGTTTTTCCTCATAGCCATGCCAGCACAATGTGTTTTTAAACTTTTGGATTTTTTGACAGTCTAGTAAGTGAAAAATTGCATCTCAGTATAATTTTTTTAAAGTTGTTCAATTGCTTATCGCTTTTTAAGACTTGGATTTTCAGTCCCAGCAAAAGCAAAGGGTCTTTCTCCAGCGTTTACTTTTTAAAGTATGATATGATAAAAATGCACGCATTTTAAATGTGCTTGATGTGTTTTGACAAATGTGAACACCGTGTAACCACCAGCCACCGCAATCAAGATATAGAACATTTCCATCAACTCACGTAGTTCCCTTGTGTCCCTTCCCATTCAAGCCTCACTGTCCCCGCCCCCGCCCCCCCAAGTCCAGGTCACCACTGGTCTGCTTTCTGTAACTTTGATTAAATTTCATTTTTCTAGAGTTTCATACAAGTGAAACTATACCGTGTGTACCCTTCTCTGTCTGGCTTCTTTCCCTTTAGTGTTTTTGAATCATCTGTGTTATTATGTGTATTTGTAGTTTGTTCTTTTTTATTTTTAGTGATATTCTGTTGTATGGATAGATGTATACAATTTATATATTCATTTGTTCATGGACATTTGAGTAGTTTTCAGTTTTGATTATCAGACCTCCTCTGAACATCTGTCTGTGTACAAGTCTTCGTATGGATATATGTTTTCATTTGGGTAAATACTCAGGAGTAGAATTTCTGGGTCAAGAAACTAACAAACCAATTCCAAGATAGTCGCGCCAACACTTGGTGCTGTCAGTCTTTTTCACTGGGTGTGACTGATGACTTTGAGCCTCCTTTGTGCTTATTGGGCATATGTCTTCTTTTGTGAAGTGTCTGTCCAATATTTTTTCTCACTTTAAAAAATGGCTTATTTATCTTATCAGTATAGATTCGTATTAGCTTTAAGACTTCCTAGTAAATCCTGGATACATGTTTTTTAGCACATATTTGGAATATTTTCTCTCAGTCTGTAGCTTGCCTTTCTAACTTCTTAGTGCTTTATCTTGAAAAGCAGTAGATTTTAATTTTGATAAAGTCCAGTCTATAACTTTTTTTTTATCCAGTTTTTTTCCCTAAATTTATTTATTTATTTTTGGCTGCGTTGGGTCTTCATTGGTGCGCGTGGGCTCTCTCTCGTTGCGGCGAGTGGGGGCTTCTCTTGTTGCAGTGCACGGGGCTCTAGGTGCGCAAGCTTCAGTAGCTGTGGCTTGCAGGCTCTAGAGTGCAGGCTCAGTAGTTGTGGCACACGGGCTTAGTTGCTCTGCGGCATGTGAGATCTTCCCAGACCAGGGCTCGAACCTGTGTCCCCTGCATTGGCAGGCGGATTCTTAACCACTGTGCCACCAGGGAAGCCCTATAACTTTTCAATGGTTAGAGGTTTTGTGTCATTTCCTGGATGTCTTTGCTCATCTTTGCTCACGGTCTTGAAGATTTTCTCCTATGTTTTCTTCTAAAGTTTAAAAGTTTATAGATTCAGCTATTACTTTTAGGCTTGTGATCCATTTTGAGTTACTTTTTGTGTATGGTATGAGATAAAAGGCTGAGGTGTTCCCCCCCCCCGCCCTCTCCCCCCATGGGTATCCAATTATTCTAGCACTTTTTGTTGAAAAGATATATTTTCCCCATTGAATTACCTTGAAACTTAAATTTTTTCATTTCTCTTATTTTGTGTGAAGTTGAATATTTTGTAATATGTGTAAGAGCCATTGTGTTTCTTTTTCTGTGAACTGTTATTTCATCTACTTTGTCCATTTTTTTTTTTTTTTTTTACTTTGTCCATTTTTTTAGTGTTGGTTGTTTCTAGTTTTGTTTTGACACCTGGGAGCTCCTTAAATGCTAGGGAGATTAGCTGTTTTTTACATGAGTTGTAAAATTTTTTTAACCCAATTTGTTGTTTGTATTTTGACTTTGCTTATGCTTTTCCATGAAATTTGACAAATGTATTTGGAATGACATATATTTTATTTTATGGCTTTTAGGTTTACAGTCATAAAAACTTCCATTCTGAGATCATAAAGGAATTCCATGTACTCCCATTATTTTATCTTTTACATGTAGCTGTTTGACCCACTCGGGATTTAAATGAGCATAAAATATAGAACCACATTTTTTTTTCAATGCCATGTATTTCTGTTTTTCTTGGGGTCCATATCTGGGTTTTCTGTTGTGTTCCACTGGACTAATGTTTGTCCATGCACTGGGGCCACATGGTTTTAATGATTGAGGCTTCATAAAATGTTTAATATCTGTAAGATTGATTCTTTTTAATGCTTCTTAAGAAATTCTTCCTGGGAATTCCCTGGTGGTCCAGTGGTTAGGACTCCGCGCTTTCACTGCAGAGTGCGTGGGTTCAATCCCTGGTAGGGGAAGTAAGATCCTGCAAGCCGCGCAGCCCAGCCAAATTAAAAAAGAAAAGAGAAGAAAAAGAAAAAAAAATTCTTCCTGCCTGTTCTTCTTCTTTTGTTTTTTTAAAAATAAACTTTAGAATTACCCAGTCTAGTTAAAATAAATTGTTTATATCTTTACTGAGATCATGTTAAATGTGTGAAGTAACTCAGAAAATTGCAATCTTTATGATACTGACTCTTCCTATCTGTGAACTTGGCATGTTTTTATGTCTTTTTTTTAAATGTTCTTCAGAAGTTTTACAGTGTTCATATTGGTCTTGAACATTTCTTATCAAGCTTATTCCCAGGTACTTTACCTTTTCTGATACTATTACTATAAATAAGGTCTTTCCTTTCATTATATTATCTGATCAGAATGCAATTTACTGCTCTGTAGGAATTCTGTACGGTACTAACTTAATTCTTACCTTACTAGCTGTATTTTTATTCATAGTACTTCATCTTCAGTATACAATCACCTGCAAACGTCACCTCATTTCAGTGCTTTAAAATGCTTTCTCTTGGTAATTGCATTGGTTAGCACAGAGGTGGGTATTTTTAAGGTGGAAGTGAGAGGGTATTATGCTGAGGGGAAAGATCCAGTAGGAAGAGAGAAAGGGAGACTCTAGAGGAAGAGACGGGAATGGTATCCTGAGCCCTGATGGAGGGATTAGCTTGTGGACGAAGACTGACACCTCCCTCAACCCTGGAGAAAGAAGGGAGGAAATAAGGATGGGGGCAAACCCCACCCCTCCCCCCACGCACAGCCTAGCACATGGGGACAGGGCGGGGTAGGGGTGCGGCTCTGGGATGTTTATTAACTGTAACAATTTCAAGGGAAAGAAGTGCTAGTGGTAAAATGTTAGTCATTGGGTCATTCACACAGGCCTCGCAGGGTTAGCCTTTCGGTGGGGCCTCCAAGCCAAAAACCATGAAATGAGAGTGTTGAGGGGGTGGGGACTTGGGGAGATTTGCGTGTTGGAGGGGTAGCTGGAAGGAGAAGTTTTCTGGCTCATCGTGGTGAGTGGTTCTTGATTCCCATCCTAGGCCAAGTGGAGTCCAGCTCCCCAGCCAGGACAGCAAGTCGTTTAGTGATGGCCACAGGCCAATGTCTTCAAGACTGACAAAGAGAAACTGGGAGTGCGAGGTGATCCTAGAAGGTGGCCAGGTAAGGACAGTCCTGTAGAACTAGGGTGCAGAGCTGGAAGGGAGCAGGAGATGATTGGTGCACAGATGGGAAGACCAAGGCCCAGAGAAAGCCTTCCCAGAGGGATTGTGGCATGGCTGGGCCCAGAACCTATGTCTCATACCTCCTAGCCCATGACTCTTCCTCTACGTCAGTGAGGGCCATGGGGCAGTGGGAATGGCTTAGAATAAAGGGGGTCTCAAGATCCTGGGGCTTTGTGTTGCTCTGCTAAGCCCTACTCCACTGTATGGGGATGGGTGTGGACTGTGTAGGGGTAGACAGAGAGGGGCACGTTCCCCATCTGCCGCCCCAGATTCTCTGCCACTCAGCCAGGAGAGAGGCTGGAAAGAGAGAGAGGAAAGGAGAGAAGATGGGGAAAGAACAGAGAGGAAAGGGAGGGGCGAGGAGAGGGAGGAGGCTGAGGATAAAAGGGACTTGCCCACCACAGTCCTCTGCTGGGAGCCTCTTCCCCTGGACTGTGCTGTCATTGACTTTCCAGAGCCTGGCACAGTGTCTGCCATATAATGGGCACCAGCAACTGGTTTTTATTTTTTTAATAGTTATTTCTCTTTTTTTCCTTTATTTTTAAATTTTTTGGCGCATCGTGTCTTAGTTGAGGCACGTGTGATCTTTCGTTGTGGCGCGAGCTCTTTGTTTTGGCGCATGGGCTACCCTTTAGTTGTGGCGCGTGGGTTTTCTCTCTCCAGTTGTGGCACACAGGCTCCAGGGCGCTGTAGATTGCGGCCTGCGGGCTCAGTCAGTAGTTGCCCCGCAGCATGTGAGATCTTAGTTCCCCGACCAGGGATTGAACTGCGTCTCCTGCATTGGGAGGTGGATTCTTAACCACTGGATGACCAGGGAAGTCCCAGCAGCTGGTTTTTAAAATGGACTTGTTGAATAAGATGAAGCAGCATTAGATTTACCGAGGAAGATGGAGGTAGAGAGAGACAGACAGAGGACAGAGGGAGACAGGTGGGGATAGGGAGAGAGGAGAGACGGAGGGAGAGATGGAGGGAGAGACTGAGGGAGAGGGAAAGATAGAGACAGACAGAGGGAGGCTGGAAGATGAACAAGGAGAGACAAAACAACAGGGAGACAGGGACAGCAAGAGGAAGTAGGAGCCAAACCACTGTGCCTGCCACAGGGCCCAGAACAGGGCCCTGAGAGTCACCCCTGAGGAGCAGAAGATGCTTGTGAGGAGGACACTCAAGTGGTCTCCCGGGCGCTTGTCCTCCTGGTCTGAGTTTCCTCTCCTCGAAGGGAGCCCACAGAAGCCCAGTCATGCGCTTGTGGCACCATCTTGTGGCAGTTCGGGAGATGGCTGGTTTTCTCTTTCCAGATGTGCTTTCAAGGGCTGGGAAGGATCTTGGGGACAGAGGAGTTGCCACTGTGGAGAAAAAGTGCAGAGCAGAACCAGAGCCTGAGGTGCAGGCCTAGGAGATGCTCACCTTGCCTGACAGTTCCCATACACATTCACACATACACACATCCCTGTGTGCACCCAGGCCCAGGGTGGGCTGAGCGGTGATGGGGTTAGGGAGGGAAGCGAGGGACAGGAAAGTGCGAGAATTTGGCCAGGAGAATTGGGGGAGGTTGACCAGAGTAACCAGGAAACTGCAGATCATGGAGCTAAATCTGCCAAATGGGGCTAATTATATCAAGGGCCCTTTTAAGACCTTCCTAGGTTAAGGCGCTATTAGTTTTGGAGGTTCCTCCCCCAAGTCAATTATTAAAATGCACAGAATTGCTACATGAAATATAATATATTACTGTAAAATAGTATGAAGTGATTTCCGTAAGTTTGCCTTGGAAGTTATTTGGCTAAGAGTAATCCATCCGCAGTATAGTTATCTGCAAGTGCTCAGCACTCTGCGGGCAACCGTTTGCATTCTGGAAGTCCTTGCAGAGTTTTAAAAAATCCAATCTACAAATCATTTTCAAATAGAATGAAATTCTTACGAACACTACCTTTAATGATTAAAGAAATTGGCACAGAATTAATGACATAAATTGACAATTGATGACAGTTTGTAGACATTTGATTAAACATTTATTAATTTGGGTTATTCTGTAGTTTTTGTATTTTGGAGTCAGACTCTTCTCAGGTTTTAATCATTTATGTAGGTTCCTGAGAAGCTCTGGAACGCTGGGCACTGTGTCCCTTGGGACTACCTTACCTGAACAATTAAGTGGCCCTGATAATACCTACCCTGTAGGAGAGCTATAAAGAATAAAAATGGGGGCTTCCCTGGTGGCGCAGTGGTTGAGAGTCCGCCTGCCGATGCAGGGGACACGGGTTCGTGCCCCGGTCCGGGAAGATCCCACATGCCGCGGAGCGGCTGGACCCTTGAGCCATGGCCGCTGAGCCTGCGCGTCCGGAGCCTGTGCTCCGCAACGGGAGAGGCCACAGCAGTGAGAGGCCCGCGTACTGCAAAAAAAAAGAATAAAAATGGGATAATATATGAAAGCATTAAGCACAATGCCCAGTAAACTCCAAGCACCCAATAAGAATTAGTAGATGTCATTAAATATACCTGCACACACGCATAATCCCCTATTCTTTTAATCATTCATTCTAAAAAATTGTATTGGGCACTCACTCTGTGCCAGACAAGGCATTGTCGTAGGTGTTGTAACGGTAGTGAACGAATAAACCAAGATGCCAATCCTTGTGGAATTTACATTCTAGTTTGGAGAGCCAGACATAAACAACAAGCATTAAGAGTAAGAAAGGACATGGGTACCGCATGAGGGCCTGCTCATCCGGAACCGATTTTTACACCCATGCTGATCGGGATACTGGGCTGGGAGGAACTGCAAACAGCCTCGATTATCCAAACTCAGCTTTGGCACCTTAAAAACCGAGTCTGCGACTCAGGCACAGAGGATGAAGGTTCCAGAGGGCAGCTTATGTTGATACCAGCTCCCCTGATCACTGCCCTTTCGCCTAAATATACATTATTAAAAAAAAAAAAAGTCATACAGTATGTTAGAAGGCCACCGGTGCCTTGGGAGAGGGCCTGGCATGTTTTGGAACAGCACGGAGGCCAGTGTGCCTGGAGTGGAGAGCGGGGGAGAGTGGGAGATGAGGCTACAGGTGAAAATGGGGCCAGTTCACGTGGAGCCTGTGTAGCCATTGTAAGGACTCTGTGCAGTGGGATGCTGCTGGAGAGCTCTAGAAGAGGAACGTGGGGGACTGACTGTACAAACAGACAAGGGCCAGACCACATATAAAAACAACTCTGATCCTCAACCTGCAGCAACCTGCCAGGAAACCAACCCCTTATATGCAACAGTCAGCCCCGAAAGCCAGCCTGCCGGAAGTCAGACTCGCAGGAAGCCAGCCTGCTATCTCGAGTGACGATCCGGGAAGCAAAACAATAACTTCCGTAAGAATCAGCCCCCAGTGGTCAGGACTCGATTAATAACTCACAGCTTCACTAATTTTTGTCCCTGCTTCCAACTTGGGACCAACCAGAGAAAGCCAGATATGCATCCCTAACCAATCACATAGGCTGCCCCCTTCTGGTCAGCCCGCCTCCAGCTCCTGGGGCTCGCAGCCCCCGGTCAGGGCACACCTGAAGCCTTCCGTGTTTTCCACTATAGAGCTTTCCACTCCTCTGCCTGTCTTTGAGTCTCTGCCAAAAGAGAACGATAGTGGCTGACTCCCTTGCAAGCTCCGAAAAAATAGAGATCCATTAAGAGGCCGTTGTAATAATCCAGGCAAGAGATGATAGTGGCTTGGACCAGGCTGGTAGTAGGGCAGGTGATTAGAAGGGGTTGGATTATAGTTATGCATATTTTATTATTTTTATTTTGAAATTATAGATTCACTAGCAGTTGCAAAGAAATGCACAGAGAAGTCCCATGTGCCCCACTCCCAGCCATCCTAGCATCTCATATAACCACAGAACCGCATCAAAACCAAGGAACCGACATTGGCCTAATCAATCGAGTTTACTCAGATTTCACTGGTTATACGTGCACTTATTTGTGTGTGTGTGTGTGTGTGTGTGTGTGTAGCTCTACACAATTTTGTCACGTG
Source organism: Monodon monoceros (assembly GCF_005190385.1). NCBI lineage: Eukaryota > Metazoa > Chordata > Mammalia > Artiodactyla > Monodontidae > Monodon > Monodon monoceros. The sequence continues at coordinate 75,864,343 of NW_021703778.1, read as the reverse complement.
TGTAGCCTGGAATAACCACCACAGCAATCAAGATGCTCGATGGTACCATCACCATGAGATCCCTGGTGTCACCCCTTTATAGCCACACCCCTCCTTCCTGTTCCTAACCCTGGCAGCCACTAATCTGCACTCTATCTCTGTGATTATGTTACTCAGGATTGTTGCATAAATGGCATCATGCAGTATGTACTCTTTTGAGGTTGGCTTTTTCACTCAGCATAATTCCCTGGAGATGCATGCTAGGTGTTGCCTGTGTCAGCAGTTCACCCCCTTTATTGCCGAGTGCTATTCTGTGGTGTGGATGCACCACAGTTGGTTTCACCTTTGCCCCTCTGAAGGACATCAGGGTAATTTCCAGGTTTGGGCCATTACAAGTAAAGCTGCTGTGAACAATTGTGTACAAGTTCCTCCATGAAAATAAGTCTTCATTTCTCTGGCATATGGCTGGGCCCTTGTTAAGTCTTTTTAGTTTTGAACTGGGTATATTTTAAGGATAGAGCCAAAGGATCGCCTGATAGATTGGATGTGGGCGTGAGAGAAAAAGAGAGGGGTGGTTTGAAATGGGCTAATGCACTTAGTGCTGGAACATAGTAAGGGCTCAGTAAATGTCAGTCAGCTACACAAGTGACAGCAAATACAACCCAAACCGTGGGGAAATTAAAAAACTCGTGAGATATATGCCACAAATGTCGCCCGAGAAAGCGTTAGGAATCACTCAGAGGGCACTTAGTGCACAGAAACCCCTTTGATTATTTGCACGTAGAAGTGAAAGAGGAGTTTCGCTTCCTCTTAGGATGTCGAAAGCCACAAGAAAATGTTACTCCCATTCCCACAAAAAGAAGAAGCCAGGTAATTTACAAAATTTTTTAAACCCATCAGAGAACTGAGGTCATCACAGACAACCAAGAGAACTGAATTCCAAAGAGCCCCAGGGTTTTGCCTTGGGGAGAGCACGTATGGGGGTGGGGAGTTTTCCCCACCTCCCAGCTCTTTCCCAGGAGGAGGATTGGAGGCAGAGCAGTAGTAGGAGAGGGAAGAGACCCCCTTGGTGGCACAGACGTGCAAGAGGTGACTGGCTGCTGCTGGAGGGCAGGCTCACAACCTCACCTTCTTCCTGAAGGAAGTTCTCCCAAAGCGACTGTGTGAGAGGGGGTCGAGGGCAGGCCACAGCAGACTTGGTCCCAGGGCTGCTGAAAGAGAGGCAGAAACTAAGATCCACTGCTTCTGGGGGAAGGGTAAGTCAACGCACCCACTTGTCCCTGTGGGAGGGGCAGGAAAGGTTCTCCTGTCCAAGACCCACAGACGACGGTCAGGAACACTGCCAAGGCCCACCCTCTGAGCCCCAGGTGCGCAGGCTCAGTGAGACTGGGCCAGGAGGACCGAGGGACAGCAACAGCAGTCTACCACCAAGGGGTGAGGAAGAGCATCTAAGAGGGACCCGCTCCGAGGTGGAGGCAGGCAGGGACCTCTGCAGGCAAACAGCGGGGGAAAAACCCTCCAGAACCCAAGGCTGTCTACAAGAAACCCATCTTAAATATAAAGAGCTAGTTAAAAGTAAAAGAATGAAGAAAAGACGTGCACTGATCCAAAGCTCAAGTGTCCATATTAACACGAGACAAAGTAGACTACGGAACAGAGAATATTTCCAGGAATAAAGAGGGGCATATGTACATAATGATAAAGAGGTCAAGTTCATCAAGAAGAAAAACAACTTCAAAGTATATGCACTGGAGAACAGACCATCAGGATACATACAAGTACGACTGATAGAACTCAAGGAGAAATAGGCAAATCCACTTGTCTCTCAATATTTGTTAGAATGAGTGAATAAACAGAAAATCAGCCTGCCTATGGAAAACTTGAATAAAACTATTAACCAGCTTAATCCGAATGACATTTATAGGATTGACTCCACCCAACAACAGCAGGATACACATTCTTTTCAAGGCATATGGAACTGCACCAAGTTAGACCATATGCTGAGCCATAAAACAAGTCTCAACAAATTAAAAATAATTAAAATCACGCAAGTTTGTTCTCTCACCATAATAAAATTAAACTATAAATCAATAACCAAAAGATATCTGGAAAAACCCCAAATAGTTGCAAATTAAACAACACATTTTTAAATAACTCATGATTCAAAGAAGAAAAAACCATGAGAGTAATTAGAAACATTTTAATTAAAGTGAAAACACAACATATCAAAATTTAAAGGAGCACTTAGAGGGAAATTATAGCGTTACATGCTTTATATTAGAAAATAGAAGAGAATATGACTGTTTAGGTAGAGATTTCTTAGATAAGATAAACAGTACAATCCATAAAAGAAATAAAAAACATGATTATATTGGCTTTCACCAAAATCAAAAACTTCTGCTCTTCCAAAGGTACTGGTAAGAAAATGAAAATACAAACCACAGATTGGGAAAAAATATTTGCAAAACATATAACTGATAAAGGATTTGTATCCGGAATAGATAACTCTTCCAACTCTATAATGACAGACAAGTCAATTAAAAATGGGCAAAGGATTTGAACAGAAACTAATTCAAGCATGAGATACGATGGAAAATATGTATGTGAACAGATGCTCGACATGATTAGTCATTAGGGAAATGAAAATTAAAACCACAATGAAATACCACTACATACTTACTAGAATGGTTTAGAAAACACACACAGGATGCGAAGTGCTGGCAACAGCCACTTCGTGGAGCAATAGCCACTTTGGAAAACAGTTTTTGGCAGTTTTTTGTACAGTTAAACATAACACTTATATGACTAAGACCCTAATTCCTAGGTATTTACCCAAGAAAAATGAAAATGTATGTCCACTCAAAGACCTGTAGGTGAATATTGACAGCAGGTTTTTTTTTTTTTTTCATAATGGCCCCAAACCGGAAACAACCCAAAGACATATCTTCTGATAAATGGAAAAACAAATTGTGGTCCACACAGTGGACACACAGTGAACAAACTATTGGTACATACAACAACATGGAGGAGTTTCAAAAGCATTATGTTAAGAAAAAGAAGACAGATACAAAAGGCCACATACTGAATGATTCCATGTATATGAGATTCTGGAAAAGACAAAACTGTAGGGACGGAGAGCAGATTAATGGTTGCCAGGGGATGGTGGGTGAGGGGAGAAAATTGACTACAAAGAGGCATAAGAAAACAAGGTGATGGAATATTTTACATCTTGATTGTGGGGGGTTTTCTACAACTGCACATACTTGTCAAAACTCGTCAAAATGTATGCCTAAAATGGGTGAATTTTACTGGATGCGGATTTTTCTTTAAAATGCCTGAATTATATTGCAAAAGTGAAAGAGACAATAGCTGTGAATCAGAAATAAGACGGCCTGGGGCTTCCCTGGTGGCGCAGTGGTTAAGAATCTGCCTGCCAAAGCAGGGGACGTGGGTTCGATCCCTGGTCCGAGAAGACCCCACATGCCACAGAGCAGCTAAGCCCCTGTGCCACAACTACTGAGCCTGTGCTTTAGAGCCCGCGAGCCACAACTGCTGAAGCCCGTGCACCTAGAGCCCGTGCTCCACGACAAGAGAAGCCACTGCAGTGAGAAGCCCGCACAGCGCAACGAAGAGTAGCCCCTGCTCGTCGCAACTAGAGAAAGCCCGCGTGCAGCAACAAAGACCCAACGCAGCCAAAAATAACTGAATAAATAAAGTAATTTAAAAAAATTATCCTAAAGAAATATTTCTAAAAAAAAAAGAAATAAAATGGGCTTTGATGTCACATATTCTGGAAATAGAGTCCTGTGCTATCTGGTGGCCTCCAGGGGCAGTGACAATCCTATTTGCTGGCTGAGAAACTCCCAGGCTACTGGGTCCCCAGACAGAAGCCAAGGACCCACCTCTCTTGTCTGCCAGGGGTGCGCTGCCAGCTGGATCAAGCCCCTTGGGCCCAGGCTTCTGTTGCCCAGGTCCCCACAGTCACTGTCCCCAAGTTTTTTTGGGGGATGCATATTGATACAGCCAAGAGGGAATTCCGCCAGGACTTAACTATTTAATCAGACGTTGCCAAGCCCAGCAGGGAGAAAGCAGAGAATGTAACATTTAAAAACAAACAAACACTTAAGAACTTCTCAAAAAGGAAAAGAAATGACAAATTATCAACCCAACAGAGTATTCTAGCTGACCGCAAGTTTCCAACAAGTGGCAATTATTCAAGCTGTAGCCTTTTTGTATTTTTGCAAGCTTTGCACACCTGCTCCATTTTATTTTCTCTGCTTCCTGAGAGGGGCACTTAGGACCATAAAAAGGGAATGTTGTGTCCAAATTGCCTGGATCCAAATATCGGGTCCAGTTTTGCCCCAGCACAGATCTGGGGCACGGGGAAGCATGCCAAACACTGGGTGCTGGACAATTGTGGGCAACGCTGACTGCATTAGGCAACACCATAATACGGAGTTCCATTTGCTGGCCTTTTATCCAGCGTTTTGTATCCATTGCCAAAGTAAAACTGGTCTGTGGTTATCATCACGAAGGTGGGTAGGGTAGCATGCTTATCTTTGTCAGATTTGAGTGTCAGGATTACGTGAGCTTCGTAAAATCAATTCGGAAGCATAAAATCCATCTATCATTTCCTCCATATGCTTGGGAAAAGTTTAAATAGAGAAGTAGAAATGACCTGTTTTTCCAGTTTGAAAGAATTCATGCGAATACTCTCTGCATCTCGGATCTATTTTAGAGATGACCTGTAAAATTTCTTCTGTAGTTATAGGTGTTTCACTCACTGAGTCAATTTTGGCAATTTACAAATATATTCCTAGAATATTTTTATTTAATGTTGAAACACTAATTAATAAGCATGGAGAATGTATGTACTATTCTCTTAAATTTCAAAAGTCAGGGACTTCCCTGGTGATCCAGTGGTTAAGAATCCATCTTCCAATGCAGGGAACACGGGTTCGATCCCTGGTCGGGGAACTAAGATCCCACATGCCGCGGGGCAAATAAGATCCCGCGTACCGCAACTAAGACCCCGCGTACCGCAACTAAGACCCCGCGTACCGCAACTAAGACCCGACGCAGCCAAATAAATAAATATTTTTTAAAAAGTACATTAACAACAACAACAAAAAAAGTACATTAACAAAAGTCATCTCCATAGCTGTGTTAATATTTCCTTTCTAACCTTACATTTTGTAGTATTTTTCTTGATTAGACCAGTTGATGGGTTGTCTATTTTAATTTGCTTCTTCCCAGAAAGAACACTCTGAATATGAATTCCACTACTTCTAGGAGGAATTATGCTTCTCCTTGCCCAGCCACTTTTTGAGCTGCTGTTTCCAGGAGTCATGAATCCAGAGAGCTGAGGAGGAAGGAGATGAAAGTTTGAACAGTGACCTGGCTGTGCTTCAAGGCACTGGCATGTGGCTTTTTGTCTGGTTTCAGATGCCTTTGAGGATCTGGTGGAAGCCACGCCCCTGTCTCCAGAAATTTGCCTGCTTTTGAACCCTGGCTCTCCTATTTACTTAACTGAGGGAACTGGGGCAAGTTACATGACTCTCTATGCCTCAGCTTCCCCATCTGCAAAATGGGAATAATAACAGTGCCTTCCTCGTAGGGTCATTGTGAGGATTAAATAGGATAACCTTTGTATAGCATTTAGGGCAGAGACTGGCACATGGCTAACTGTTCAAGAAGTTAAGCGTCGTCGTCATCATCATTAGTGGTATCTCCTGCTGGCTCTTTTTCTCCCTCCACCCCCAGGACGTACTTGTGCTTCCCCACGCCAAGGGCCAGATCTGAGGTGGCTTTGGTGAGCCAAGGCACACTGTGGGGTGATGGAAGGTTGCCCCAACTAGGAGGAGGAAAGGAGTGAGGAGTTAGGGAGGTTGTGGTGGAAGCAGGCAGAGGAAAGAGGTCGAGACAGCTTCCCCCAGACTTGGGACATGGGGGCCATGGCTCTGCTAGTAGCAAGGAGGGTGTCCTGCTCCTGGTCATGCCCTGAGCAGGTATGAACCTTGAGGGACACGCTGCTTGGGTGTCCTTGTGCCCAAGCTTTGCAGGAAGTGGAGACACCCGCCCTCGGGGGTTCAGTCAACAAGCCTGCATGCAGTGACTAGATGGGACCGAAGACCGCAGGGCCCCTCTCTGATGTTCTGGGCCTTTTGAGGCCTCCAGGGTGGGAGTAAAATTACTCAGGACATTGAATTTCCCACCTGGTAGCCAGTGGCTCAAAGTGGATTAAATTTTATTTAGAAATTTTTTTTAAATAAGTGATTTCACATAGCCAGGGCATATGGGAACCAAAATCCATACCTGCTTCCCCTGCCTTCCATACCTGAGTTTCTTTGTTAAAGCTTTTTCAGGACTTTCTCACTCTTAGAAAGTTCTACTGCTATTTCCAGGGTGATGTGTGTCAGATGCACCCTTGGGTCCCCGGTTCTGGCTGCTCTCCTCACCCAAATCCCCGGACTTCAGTGAGGTTTCCAGGGTGCGGGCACTGCCTCTCATTCTCCTTGGCCAGCTGGTGCCAACCCTGCCCGCAGACACTGCCTGTAAGACTAACTCTGGGGGACGGCAGGGGTTGGTGGGGAGGCGTGCAGGGCTTCCCAACAAATGCTGTGGTTGGGTGTGTACCTGATGCAGCCACAGTGTGGAGCAGCTGGGGAGGCCCCATCCCTGGGCGTGACCAGCAGGGCTCAGAGGCTTTGGAGGACGGCCTTGGTATCTTGACCATGGAGGGGAGATGCCCGGTGGGAGCTGGGGAGTGATCCCCCTGCCCCAAGCTGGAAGGGCAGATGTTGTTAAGCTCACTCAGCCTGATTCAGCAGGGCAAGCAGGAACCTTCCTCAGGAGGCTGGCCCAAGGGGTGGGCATCAGGTGTGGGGCCGGTGCAGGGGCCGTGGAAGCAGGCTGAGGGACCTCCAGCGCAGAGGGGAGGGGCTGGGTGCACAGGCACTGCTGTGGACCAAGAGAGAGCCTCTTTGGCACCCAGCCCCCTGCCGCCCAGGAAAGCCCCATACTGTTTTCTTGGAATACGGCTTCCAAGGAACAACCCTTTTTTGGTTCAGGCACTAAGGTGGTCTGTTTCTCCTCCCCTTCTGTTCCTCCTGCTGTGGTCTCGCTCATCCCCACCCTCTAGCCCTTCCAGAGCCAGAGCACCTCCTCCCCGAACCAAGAGCACTGTGCCTCCCCAGGAGCCTCCCTTGAGCATCTGCAGAAGCCTGTGGCCTCAGTGGGATAGGCTCCCATTCTAGGCTTCAGCTTTCTGACCTGGGAACTGGGGACTTTTGACTCTGCCTCCTAGGTAGACAGTCTGGAATTTGGTGACCTTGTCTCAGCCCTCCCCTTCCCTCCTGGGGGCACCTAGAAAGGAGAGAGGTGGGGCTGGAATCAGGACAGCACCTCTGAGGCACACATGGGTACAGGGTGCAGCAGAACGGGGACCTCTGGATGACAGGCTTCTGCCCCCACCCCTTCTCAGTCCTGCCACCCGGCCCCAGATGGAGAGGGGCAGAGCCGCAGCACTCACCCCATGCCAGCACAGACTCAGTGAGGGAAGGCTAGAGGGGCTGCAGCCACATTCCGCTCCATCCCCTGCCTGGGCTGGTGAGTGGCCCAGGGGCTCCAGTAGGTTGGGGCCAGGTCCTTCTGGAGGCACAGCACGGCTCCAAGAAGCCCTCCTTCTCCACCCTGGCAGAGTACCTACTTGCTGCCAGGGACCCTGAGGCATGAATCGTGTGAGAGCCAAAAGGGGGGACCCCCTTCTCCTTGGAGGACTCTTGAGTGCTGAGTGCAATGGGCTGGGGAGACCACAGTGATGTGGAGGGGTGGGTCCAACACCCAGCAGCTCACCCAGTACCTGACTCTGCAGGAGTAGCTTACCGGCTCTCCAGGTCAGCATGTGGGCCAGGCAGGAGAGCATTCCTGTCTTACTGATGGGGAAACTGAGGCCCGGAGGTGTAGTATGCCTTGGCCAAAGTCACACAGCTCACACAGTGAGCAGGAGAACTGGCCCTGGAACCCAGTGCCCTGGTTCTTGGACCAAGTTTTTCTGCCTTTCTCACTAGTGTTACTCCCCTGGGAAGGAAGGGAGCTGGCAGGAGGCAGGTGGGTGCAAAGGTGTCCTGAGGGCATCTGGGAGGGGAAGGAACAGGAGAGGTGCCTTCTTTCTTCTTCTCCCTGCCCCGATCCGGTGTCCAGGAGCTCGGGGTACCACTGCCAGGACAGGGGCTACAGGGCCACCGCCCCCATCAGCCTCTCCCAAGTAAACTCTTCTCCCTTCCTTTCCTGGGAGACGCTGCCTCCCAGATGAAGGCTCCACGGTTGCCCCCAGGGGCTGTCTCACTAGGTATGGGCTTCACACTGGTGGGTGCACCCGCCCCGCTGTGAGCAGGAAATGTGTCTGATTCTCCTGTGTGTGCTCAGTCCCGCCACAGGCCTGGCATTCAGTAGGTGCTCAATAGGAGAGTAAGGGAGCAGGTGGCAGGTGGAGTTGGTGACTGTGAGTGAGCGGGGGGGCGGGAGTGGGAGGCTGCAGGGTGGGTAGTAGTGGAGGGTGAGATACCCAGGGCCCCTCCCCCAGCAGGATGTGGGCTTCTTCCCACGCAGCAGGCTGGGCCCTGAGATAAACCCTGTGGGGTTTCCACAGTGGGTTTGATGCCCTCTTGGTCAAGCTGTGGTCCTCAGACGGTGGTGGCTGCCCTTTCCACATTCTGCTAGGGAAGGACGAAGCCCAAGGATGTCCTCTGAGCCCAACTTAGCATTGGTCAGCCTGGCCGGCAGGCTACGTGCAGAACCACAGAGTAGAAAAACCTTGTTTTATTCAGCCCAGGCCTGGGCAATCTTGCTCTGTGGTATGGCCAAAATATAAAAAATAAAAACCAACAACCAACAAAATCACGTTGTAGGTGAAAGTTAAGTACACAACTGGGCCTGGCATCTGGAATCCCTGTGGGTTTGGTCCACGTTCGCTCCCTGAGGCAGGCAGGGAAGGATGCTCCCAGCGTCCAGCTGCCCCTGCCTGTGGGTGGTGGCTGGGCCCCTTGAGCCGGGCTTGTCCTGGCGGGAGGCTGCCTGGGGAGCAGGGCCTGCTTTGGGAGGTGGGGAGGTTGGCCATCTGCACACCCTCTCCTAGATCAGGATCTAAGGAAAGAAAGAGAGGAGGTCAAAGGCAGGCTGAGGCGTGGGCCCCTCGTTCAACTGTCAGCAAGGCGCCCACTGCCTCCCCAGCTGAGCGCTTCCCTTCCACAGCCTGGATCCCAAGTGGGAGGGCAGGCACGGGCCTCCATTTCCATCAGTAATCTGGGCTCAGGAAAGGGGGCTCCATAAAGAGGGGTTTCATGGACTCCCATGCAGGGCACGGTCTCGGCACCACCCCTCCCCATGCCCTGAGTTCCAGATTCTTTTCTAGGCCATTAGCAGAGCTGCTACTGTCTGGAAATACTTTCTTGTTTTCTCTAACTCAGTACTTTTGAAAAAAAAAAAAAGGCCTCCTTTTTCCTCTTCAGAAACATGATTGAAACCCACAGGCGTCAGTCCCGTGGCCTTTCTGGGAACGCTCCGTCCGGCTTCCTGCGCGCTGGCCCAGCTGCCCGCCTGTGGTCAGGGTCGAGGAGACGCACTAATGAGACCTGAGCCTCTCCAAGCACTTATGTAAAGGGCTCGGGAGGAAGGGCCTCGGCATGCCCTGCGCTCACAGGCCCCAGGGTAGCTGGAGGGGGGCGCAGGGCAACTTCTCTGTCTGCCCTGCTGAGGGGCCCAGCTCATGGTGCCACCTGGGGAAGTGGGAGGCTATTTGGATGTACCTTTCCCAGCAGCAGGGGGTACAAGAGGGCATGTAGGCTCCCCACCTTCCTTGCACCCCTCAGCCCTTGTATGCCCCTGCCTCCCTTCCTCCTGCCCTCCTTCTCCTTCCCTAGAACTGCTTCCCAGAAAACCTCTACCGTTTAGGTGACTCCTGGATTTTTAATGGCTGAACAAGACAAGTCCTGAGGAGCGAGAAGGTGCTGCAAACCCAGGCCTGCCGAAGGGCTAAGTTGCCAGGGATGGGGCGGGAGTCAGTCGTTTCAAACACACTCTGTGACCTGGATAATTCTGATCGAATTCTGCGAATGAGGAACCTAATCTCTGAACTGAACCAGAGGCTACTGTCCTCACGGTGTGGTGGAGGGCTGTGAACGTTAGCTTAGTGGTAGCAGCCGAGGGTGCAAGGGCTATCTCTAAACACACAGTGAGCCCTCACACACCAAGCTCTGACCCTGGTCGCATGCTGAGCCTTAATCCTGGTCACACACTGAGCCCTGACCCTGGTGATAGCCTAAACCTCTCATACCTATCAACCATTAATAAGCGGGGAAAGATGGTTCTCTGGGCCTTGGAATCCCTGCCATTTGTTCCTCAGCTGATGGACTAATGCTCTAGGAGACGACTCTTTTTTTCTTTACTTTTTAAATGGAAAAGAGTTGCTTTGACCTGTTCAAGCATTTAAAATTCACATGGAGTGGGATGGGGTTTTTAATGAGTTCATAAGCAGGGGGTGTCTCTGCAAAGTACTTCGTGTGAGGAATCAGGAGAGAGGCTGAGGACAGCCAGTGCAGGGCAGCAACAGCTGAGGCGCTACGTGCCGAAGGCCTGGGAGTTTATCAACTCCCTCCACATCTGGGCCCAGGGACTGATGACTGTTAGAAGGGATTCCAACCAGAATCAGTTCTAATCTGAGACTGCTTAATTCAATCCACCTGATACGGACGCTAATGATCACACAGCTGCCATTCATTGAGCAGCAGTGTGAAGGGTCCTGGAACACACACAGATGCCAGGCCTTTAAATCCTCTTCACAAGTCTGCGTGGGAAGTGCTGAAGAGAAAAGTAGTTCAGAGAGGTGAGGTGAACTGCCCGATGTCACAGAGTGAGGGAGTCACAGAAGTAGGAGTGCAGAGCCCATGCACCTCCACCCAACGACGCAGCCCGCTGCTGGTCTCCACCTGAGGAGAGATCACGCCCCGGATCAATGCCCGCAGGCTGAGCACTCCGCTTGGGGTGGCCGGTCCAGCCGCAGCTGTGTGCGGCCATCAAGGTGACCCACAGGGCAGGTATCCTACGTGTTTCACGTGGCCCTGCCTGCTCCTCAGGTAGGAGAGGGGCTGGGGTACGGAGAGTTGGAGGAAGGGCACTTACTGGACAATTTTGCAGTTTGTTGTAGAAACATAGCGACCTGTATAGTGGATGTTGCATCTCACCACATTGTTGGTGAAGTCAGACTCCAAAACAATGTACTTTGGGTTCACGTGAACCTGAAGAAGGAAAGGAACCGAAGGAAAAGAGATCTGGTCATGAGGCTGGGCTTCACTTGGTCACCAGGGAAGGTGGAGAGGCAGACAGGCAGACACAGAGGAGCCAGAGAGAGGGAGACAGGGAGATGGAGAAAGACCATGAGAGACCAAGAGACACAGAGACAGAGACACACGGATGGAGAGACGGGGGAAGATGCAGAGAGACAGAGAGAGGAATGAAGAGAGGGGCAGCTTATAGTCAAAGGAAGCATCACTGGATCATCCTTCTTGGAAGACAGGTTTCCCCAGAGTCAGAGCCCAGGCCAGGGGGCCTCGCATGGGGCATTCAGAGCCACTGCCCCAGGGAACCCAGCAGTGAGTGAGAGGCCGAGCAGGGATCCCATGCCTGGTCTCCCTGACTCCGAGGCTCGCACCCTTTCACCTCGCATGCCTGTCTAGGTGACCCGTGGAAGGCCTGTCTGATGCCAGGTAGCATCTCCTGCCCTGGAGCCCAAGGTACCTGACACTCATTGAGATGACCCAAGCATAACCTGTCTGAAGAGGAGCTGTCCGGACACAAGGAAATCATTTAAATGCTGGATTGATAGGGAAGGGCTTCGCTGGGGTGGGCCACACCCAGCCTTAACTGCAGAACATTTAAGAAGAGAGGAAACAATGTTATATTTAAGTTACATTCCTTAGGGGCAGGAACTGTGCATTACTTATGTGTCTTGAATCCTCGGAACCTGGAACTCAGAAAGGCCTTTGTACGAGTTTGTTGAGAGTGGATGAATAAGGGAAGGAAAAGAACACCCTTGACAATCTTGGCCCTTGGGTGAGGCTGAGCAGAGGCCTCACCGAGCCCACGGAGAGGTGCCCAGGATGGGGCGCAACCAACTGCTTCCAGGTTGCCGTGTTCTGAATGCAGCCACCCAGCGGCCCGTCCTCATGCAGGTTAAAGCCGCCTCCCAGGCCCACCTTCTCTGCTCTTCCTTTACTCCAGCATAGAGCGGTGGGCCCAGGGGGCCTCGTAGAGTGAGCCCTACCCTCACTTTACACCTGTAAAGAGGAGGCTAAGATTTGTCTTCCCCAGGTGAGGTCATGATGACCGGCCCCCGCTCAGCCTGCATGGATGTTCCATGTTGGGCTGTGTGTCCTTAACGTGCTCTTCTACTTGTCTCCGCAAGGGACGGGGCACTGGAGTGAGTGTACGTGGAGGAGGGATTCGGGCCACATGGAAAAGCCATGGTCACAAGTGCCCTTGGCTTTGCAGGGGTCCTATGAGGAGCTGAGGGTCTCTCTCAGGGAGGGCAGTGTCCTCTCCCAGATGGCACAGAGCCTGCCCTGCTCACAGACAGGGGAATGGACCCCATGGCTCTCCAAGTCCTCTGCCACTTAGGGAAGACAGAGTCACCGCCTCCTCTAGGATCACCACACTTGGGCCGAAGGCTCCTCGGTGTTTTTACGGGAAGAGGCTGTGTCTGCCTGAGGCTAAAACCTTCAGGTGGGAAGTGCAGACCTCAGGGACCTCATCAGCTGATACGCCCAGAGGGTGAAGCTTATGTCAGAGGCGGGGACACCGAGGGTGAGCATCAGGTTGGAGGAGTGCCTCCAACCAGGGGCCCCACCTTGAGGATGTAGTTCCCGGGCTGCACATCGGTTATGTCAATCCACTGGCAGTCGATGTCCGCATTGTACGTGTCATAGCAGCCTGGGCTCAGGCCCTAGGAAAAGGGACAGGAAGAGAGGTTGGGGTGCTGTGCACTCCTCAGAGCCACCCCATGCCCACTTCAGCAGCCTGGGGCCCTCCTTCCTCTGTGATTCGTCCTGACCCTGGCCTGGGGTAGCTGCTCAGAGTGGGTCTGCCCCGTCCTAAGCCCACTGGGTGGATGGACCAGAGAGATGATAGATATAATAGTCAGATGGAGGGATGAAATGAAGGTGGGAGAATGCCTGGGAGAGATGGATGGAGGAATGGATAGAGAGACAGGCAGGCAGGATAGATGGACACTCTCTGGATGTTTGGACAGAAAGATGGATTCGGGTGGACAGCTAGGCAAATGGAGTATCACGCCATCCAGAATTCGCTGGAATGTTCCGCTCCTTCCATGAGCAGACACCCCTGGGAATGGAGGTGGAGGGTAGCCCCGAGGGGCTCTCTGGCAGCTTCAGGACTGGCAAGAAGACCTGCACTCTGAGCTGAGCGGCCAGGAGCCTTGGCACTAGCCCGTCTTTAGCTTGGCTTAGCCTCCCCATCCCGGGCGGGCTTCCCCCCCGTCCTTCAGAGCCCCTGCCCTGCCTCTCCAGCCCAACCTGCGTGTGAGAGGTGCACGCATAGCGCTTGAGGTTGCCGAAGTCGCAGGTGCTGTCCTCCAGGCAGAAGCTGGCCTTGTGGCCCTCGGCTACCTTCTTGCCTGTGACTGCGTCCAGCAGGTCGTAGTGGCTGAACTCGTCCATGCTGTGGTAGTGCCTGGGGACAGAAGAAGAAGAGGGAGAAGAGGGCCTAGTCACACCTGGCTTCCAAGCCTGTTCCCCTCCTGAGACGGGCCCAGGTGACCCTGCTGTGACACCACCTCCTGAGGGCTCCTGGGGCTCCTTGGTCACTGTGTCCCACAGGCAGCATCTCTAGTGTCCTCACCGAGCCAGTCACCCTAGGAGGGCACCTCCTCAGGACCCCTCACTTCCTCTTGGGCTCCCACCTGTACCGGCCTCCCTTGGGTGATGCCCTGTATTCTAGATACTTCTGTCCCCTATCAAGACGGATCCTTCTGTGTCCCATCTTCCATTGCGGCTTTTGCTAAGGCTCCTCTGAGAAATCCTTGCCCCAGTGATGGATCCTTGGCAGAAAACAACTCACGGGGCCCTCCCACCAGCACTGCCCCTCCGGAGTGCTCCTGGGGAGGGGCACTCAGGCCCAGGGCCCTGGCCCAGAACGGGGGACGGGCCAGGCAGCCCACTCACTGGTGGCAGCTGTGCCACTCCCAGGTGTGCCGCGGCCGGTTCGGAAGGAAGTCTGCGGTGCCCTGGTTCTTCACGCGCTGGGGGAAACGCAGCAGCACCCGCACGTCATAGTCGGTGGCCTCAGGGGCATAGGCTGTGCTGTGGGGAGACCAGAGTGGGCTTGGGTACCAGACGCAAACACCCAGCATAGGTCGGCTTGTTCCTGAAGATTCTCACATCTGACCCCTGCCCTGCAGCCAAGGCTCAGGCCTCTGTTCCTCTCTGCGGGCCATCCCCTCCTTTCTGGCCTCTGCCATGTGGCTGGCAGCTGCCAAAGGAGTCTTTCTAAAGAAGCATTTAGCTTGATAATGACCCTCTGAGGGTCCCTGATGCCTGCAGGTGACTCTCAGCTGGGGACAGCCCCTGAGGGTGGGGGCAAATCAAAATCTTCAGAGGGCTTTTATAAAATAGCCCTATCCAGGAGATTCTGACCTTCTCCCTCCCCCTACACCTGGGTTCCAGCTTCAAACACTGTCTCCCAAACAGACTTAACTCTTTCACTGATCTGCACTTTTGCCTGTGCCGTTCACTTGACCCAGAACTCGCCCAGCCTCCTAGACCCAACTCAGGTCCTCTCCTCCAGGAAGTCTGCCTTGATTGCCCCACTTAGAGGAATCGTGACTGCCTGTGAGATCTAACAGTGCTGCCTACAACACACCCTGATACCATACACGACCTGAGCTGGGTCAGTGTGAGCAGACCACCTCTCCCTGATTGTGTGGCTTCAGGGCCAGCGACCTGCCCTTTTTTGCTCAGGAAGCACTGGTCTGGTGTAGATTGCCTGTTCACAATTCACTTGCTGACCCCCAGTTGCCAGCTGAGATGGGCCTTGTGAGGTGAGAAGGGAAAAGAGAGAAAACTGAGGGGCAGCAGTGAGGGGACACACATCACACATCCCATAGGTAGGAACGAGGGCTAGCTGAAGGCTCCTTCCTCTTCAGCTGACTGTGGACAGCTGTCTTGGCCAGACTCAGGGGCACTTCCCTGGCAATCATTAAGGTCTGGGCCCTAAGGCTTGAGGCAGGAGGTGGCCAGTCATGGGGATTAGCTCTCTCTGAGAGGATGTCTGGACAACAGGCAGTGTAGGCTCCTGTCTGCCAGGACGTAAGGCCCTTGGCCTTGTCTGAGGGAGGCTTGGAATCTGTCTTTGACTGTGTTGGAACTAAACATCCTCCTTCCCTCTGTTCAGTTAAGTCCTACCCCTCTGCCGGGCTCAGCACACCGTGGGAAACCATTAGGGTCTGGGTTCTAGGCCCAGCTTGGCCACAAACTCGTGGTAAGACTTGGAGCAAGTCCCTTTCCTCATCTGAGTTCTGCCTGCTGTCTGTGAACTGGCACCGGTCCGCAGCCCACACTTTCGATAATCTCCGAGGGCCCTGCTGCTCCAGGGCTTCAGTTCTGCTGCATTTTCTAGGTCTGTATCCCACACCCAACCTCCGCTGATGCCTCAGCCCTTGCCAACCTCTCCCTCTTCTGGCCGCCCACAGTTCCAGCCTGCCAACCGCTCCTTCTAGCTCTCCTTCCACTCCCTGTCACTTGGTTCTGGGTAAGAGGCCACTTTCTCCAGCTAGACCAGGATAGCCCTGGGATGGAGCCCCACTGCCTCCGCCCCAGCCCATCTGGGAGCTCAGGTGTGGGCACACGGGGTATTCCATGAAGACGGAATAACAGTTTGGTTTTGACTCAAACTCCTCAAAATTCAGCCTCAACGGACGGCCGTGGAGGCTGAGTTCCTCCCCACTGGAGGAACTGTAGCAGGAGCAGTAAGTACATTATGCTCTCTTCCCAGAGACGAGACCTGAGTGGGCAGGCCGACTCAGTGGAACTCACACGTGGTCCCTGGACTGGTGCCAGTTCGCACACTGTCTGTTGCCAGTCTGTTGTGAGATAAGGAACTTGCACCAGCGTGTAAACCAACTACATCACGAATCACACTGTCTAGTTCAGCTGATACTTCTTTTTTTTTGAAGCAAGACTTTCTCGATGAAGGAAGCAGCGAGTTGAGTTACATTCCAGTGCAAGCTCCTTATCTTGTTACAGATGGATAACAATTTGTGGTCAACTATTCTGAGTGGCAGTGAACGAGGTTTCATTAGTGAGAAAATGTTGAGATTCTAAAGGGCTTCCCAGATACTCAAAAGTGAAAGTAAATAGAGTTCAAATGTTTAAAAAAAGCAAATAATTAAGAAAAATAGGAGCTTTCAACATAGACAGCTGTCAATAAAAGAAGTACGTCAATATAATCTTTAACTAGCTCTTTTGGCACAGGGAGATGTCCCCAAAGCATACATATTTGAACAGAACATTCACTGTCAATAAATTCCGAAGCAAGCTCTGCAAGAGGCAGAATAACCCAGGAATAATGGAGAGTTGGCTGTGCTCACCTCCCGGGTTCAAGTAAACTGGCGTCCTTCCCTTCTCTCTAGTGCAACACATAACTGAGGCCTCATTGTTACCCATGCCCACAGCCCCTGCTGGACAACCCACACCTGTCCTCTGTGGAGAAGGCTCCATAATCCTGCCCTCTATCCTGAAGGCGTCTATAAGACTTCCCTGGGCTCCCCACGAGGAACCTTCTCATGAGACACCTCAGATCTGAAGGTTTTAGTTCCTCTCACTGCTCCTCAGTTACTGACAGGGCAACACAGACCTTTGGGGCTGGTGTGAAGATTAAATACCATTAAGTTCCTCACAGAGTGATACATACAGAAATGCTGGATCACTCTCATTCCCCTCCCCACCTGACTGCCTTGGGGCAGGCAAGGCCCACCGATGAAGAGGCCAGGGTCGTGCAGCCTTCAGGCAGCCCGGCTGCCACGAACACAGGTTCTGGGGACTGTCCACGCTTCATCCTCATCTCCTTACCTGGCCAGACACTTCTCCTCTGCAGCACAGCGCAGGGAGTACAGATGGGCTCTCTGGACATAAGTGGACGCTTGCACGTAGTTGGGGTCCGGGACCAAGTCAGGGAGACCTGGAGTGGGGAGCGGGAGAGAGGGAGGAGGGAGGAATAGTTGGCATTGATGAGGGTCAGGCTGGTCAGGTTTAAAGCCCAGAGACCTCTCCAACCCCGAACGCCCTGTGCTGTTCTCCTTCCTCTACACAGGCTGTCACTTCCTCCTGGAAACCTCCCAGCGTGAGCAAGGTCTGTGTGATTTGAACCGTTCTCCCTAGGCTCAGGTGTGGGGTCAGGGAGGTCAGGGGGCAGGGGCTCACCTCTGGAATTCCATGCTGTTGGGACCGCTGAGTCTCCTGGGACATGAGCCAGATCTGGGAGACTGGGTGGAATTTGGAGAGCAGGAGAAGACAAAAGGGTATTCTCGGCAGGGGGAGTAGCATGAACAAGGGCCTGGAGGGAGGACTGAGGGACCCAAGTAATTTCCTGACAGAGACACTCCCCTTGGTGTCCTTATTTCCCAGGCCTCTGGTCACCAGACCCCACACACCCTCTGCTCCTCTCACCCCTGCAGCTGGCATTCTTTGTGAGCCGCCAAGAGAGAACCCTGGGCTTCTGACCCCGAGTGGGTCCCAGAAGGCTCCTGGGCAGAGCCAGGTGAACGCTGGTTGGCAGAAGTGGGGGTGATGAGGAAGGGAGGGGCTCACAGGAAAACATGTCCCCAGAGCAGGCTGCTGACTGGGCAGGATTCTCAGCCTGGGCGCCCAGCCCGCCCTTCTCAGGATTCCTTTCATCCTGTCATTGGCCCCCGGACCTGACCACACCTTCCCCTGTCTGCAGCCTCAGGCCTCCAATCTGAGGAGGGCCTGGCTCCCTGCCCTGCAGGGCCTAGGGCCCAGTGCCCAGGGGAAGTCTGGAGTCTGCTCCAGCCCCTGGATCACTTGTTCCCCAGGTTATGCTAGAGCCAGGGGTCTGTCCATTCTGCCTCCCACCCCGACCCCGTCCCCGTACATAACTTAGTCCCAGTGAGAATGATTAGGAATAAGCAGAAACCAAACTCAGGTGTCCAGACCCTATCCACATGGAATAAAGAAGGAAAGATCTTGATGTTGGGTGTGTGGAAGGGGTGGGGCACGTGGTGGGGTGGGAGGTGGGCAGGGGGACTCCAGAGCCCTGGGCTCCATCTCAGCTCAGCCACCAGCTTAAACGCGAATGGGCCTGGACCTCCATGTACCCTCCCCTCTCAGGCTGCAGGGATTCTGGCAGATAAATGATAAAATGAAGCTGTAGGTTCCTCTTAGCTTCTTTCAAGCCCTCTGTTCTTGGGGGGCAGGCACAGCGAAGGGGCTTGAGTCATGCAGACAGGCTTCTAGCCCCTTCTTGCTGCCAAAACCCTCTTGTCAGCTTATAGGTCCAGAAGATGAGGCAGAGGAGGGGAACTCTGGCTTCTAAGCCTTTCCCAGAGGTGTCTGCTACATGCCACCCCTCACAAACACATGCCTGGGGTTCCCAGACCCTACCCCTGCTCGCCCTGGGGCTCCGGCCTCATGCAGGAGCAGCCGGTGTGATCTCACCTACTCGGAATGAAGAGGAAGCTTGGAACACAAGGGTGGGTGAGGATGAGGTGGCTCCTGGCTGATGGGGGCTGTCCTGGCCAGCCTAGGCCCCATTACTCAAGCCCCCAGGAATGCCTGTAGTCATTTCCCAAGGGATCCTCAGGCCTTGAAAGCAAGGGCCACCTCCGTATCAAGCTGTTTCTCACCCTCTGGTCCCTAGAAGCTTGTGTTGGGGGGAGGGGGGAGGTGAAGAAGACAGGAATGGTCCCCTTTCCCATTACCAGAGAGACTTTCCCTCAGCAACATGTGGTGGTGGGTCAGCTGGGCCTGAAGCTTCATGACACCCAGCATTTGGCACCAGATGGCCTACCACCCCCCACCCCGGGCTCGGTTTCAATAAACACTGCACAGATGGCTCTACAAAGCTTTTCTGGCCCGACCCTTCCTCTCTAGGCCATTTCATGAGTTGGCTATGCAGTCCAGGGAAGCTGGAAGAGCCAGCTAAGAGGCCAGGGGTATTCAGGGCCAGCAAGGGCTGGTACCACTCCTGGCCTCTGACCGCATCCCGGCTATGATCACATACTGAGTCCTGATCCTGGTCCTATACTGAGCCAAAGATGACCATCTTCCTTCTACTGTGGAGGAATCTCAGGTTCAGGCAGGTGCCTCCTGCTCCAGGAAGTCTTCCCTGATTGGCAGTGACATTCCAAGCTGCACACACTTCTCACTAGTAGGTCTGTATTGATCTATAATTAGATTCTATCGTATTTACCTGTGTCTACTCCCCTCCAGACTATGCACTCTCTGAGGGCAGGGCCTGGGCCCCACTCACCCCCTCAGTGGGGCAACCCACCGTGCTTCAGGGCTGACTGACCGTTAGGCAGTCAGTCTCTCTCAGGCAGGCTTCTTTAATGATTAGTGGCTTCATACTTTACTGTTCCAATCATCCACGAGCATGCTCCTCACCCTGTCTCCCTCAGGACACCAGGGCACACAGAGGTGCTGGAGGGAACGGAGGCTCAGAGAGGGCAATGAATTTGCCCACAGTCACACAGCAAGTCAGGGAAGCCCCAGGAGGAGCTCTTAGGTCCCAACCTCCTTCCAGGACTCTACTTGTTATTCTTCTTTTTATAAAAATAATTTCTTTTAGTTATAATTTACATACAGTCAAATGCACAGATTTTAGGCATACAGCTTGATAAGTTTTGACAAATGTATACACGGTGTAGCTACCACCACAATCAAGCTATGGATTGTTTCCATCCTCCCTGAAAGTTCCCTCCAGCCCCTTCCCAGTAAATCCCCCCTCCCTCCTTCCCAGGTAACCACTGATCTTTTTTTTAATCACTTTAGATGCTATGCCTTTTCCAGAACTTGAATGGAATCACCCTGATCATTATTTTATGTTCTTTGTTCTGCATCTCTGACCATCAGAGGTCCTGTGACTCCCCTAACCAGCTCCCCCTGGCCCGCCCTCCACCCCTCCCTGTC
Organism: Monodon monoceros; assembly: GCF_005190385.1. Lineage (NCBI taxonomy): Eukaryota > Metazoa > Chordata > Mammalia > Artiodactyla > Monodontidae > Monodon > Monodon monoceros. Next base: position 75,844,148 of record NW_021703778.1, on the reverse strand, counting down.
ACACCCTCAGTGCCCTGGGATAAGCTGCTGGAAAAGAGAGCAGCCTTGGGAGTTCAGGCTGGGTCCCCCCCACCCACTTCAGGATCCCTGCAGAGGTCCCTGGGAACAGCAGACCCCCTCCCTCAGCTGGTATGTTTTCCCAGGAAGGAACAATGCCTCCTTCTCCACTTCTCTCCCAGGAGGCATTCCATTAGCAGCCAGGCCTGCAGGCTTGGGCTTTCAGCCCCTCCATAGGGGCTTGGGTGTGTGGGTGGGTTGTGTGATGTTGGAAGGAGGATAAGGGAAGGCTTGAGTGGGGGCTTGTGGATGTAGGGTACCAGTTTGCTGTCTCTGGCTTGTGGGGTACAACCAGGCCCTCCAGGCAGGGTGGCCAATGTTGGGTGAAGTCTGGTTACAACCAGACCCATGCTCCCCTCCCCTCCCCACCATCCCAAGAAGTGTGCATTTTAAAGGAAGATCCTGGAGAGAGGATAAAGCTTACTCAAAGGCAGGGAGAACCATCAGTCATGGGATATAATTTTGTGTGTTGGGGGGCTGCGATCTCTTATCCAGAATATACGGAGTCATGCAGCCCTTGGACCTGGCACTGGAGACATTATAAAGTAGGTTCCAGTGGGCAGTTTTCCCAGAGACTTCTGTTTTCATAAATGCAGAGAACTGAATTTATCATAATTCTCATTTCAGAGCAAACTAACAAACTAAACTGGTCTATGCAAGGCCCCTCTTGTCATTATTTTTTTTTAACCTTTATCCTTACCCTGACCCTCAGACATATCTTTGAACATCTGTGTCTCTGTGTAAAATCTGCAGTGTGTTGGAAGTGGGTATGTATCCTTGAAGTATATAAATGACATTGTCTTATAGTCTCATTCTGTTTCTTGATTTCCAATGTAAACTTTTAAGATATGTCAAGTTCATTGCTTGTCATTGCTAGTGGGATTCCACAGTATGCAACCTCCATGGCCCATCTAGCCAGTCTCCCGGGGATGGACCCCTGCGGATGGGGCCGACCACTCAAAGGCTGGGTGGACGGTCTTGCTCAGGCTACCCAGGGAGGCCTGGTCACCATCAGCATCCGGCCTTCCATGCCCAGGAGGTAGGCAGGAGCCATACTTCTTACCCTGCTGTCATGGACCTTCTGCGTGGCCCTGGGTTGGCCTGGCCCCCCTCTAGGCCTCACTGCTTCCATCGATGCAGACTGATTGTTCTCTACCTCACTCATGCCCTAGAGCCTGGGGCCGGCCTGCTGTGAGAACTCTTCCCCAGAAGCAATGTGCTGACCACGGGGGTTTAGGCTGCACAGAGCCTGGACCAGGATTGGGGGCACACTGAGTCAGAGGGTAGCAAAGACCCCTGGGATGACCAAAGCCAGGCTATTTGGCTGGGGAGGGGCTGGATGTGAGTGAATCGGGTCCCAAGGCCATTCTGCAGGCAGCCTCTGGTCTGGAGGAAGCCCTTCAACCTTGGGGGGCCCCATCAGACCCTCCAGGGCAGTGAAGACACCGAGCTGCGGGACAAGGACCAGCACTCTGCATTCCCACTCTGCCCCTGGAGCTTCCTCTGTGGGGGATCCAGGGCCCCCTCCCAAGGCCGATGTCCTCCCACCTCACCCAGGCTGGGCCTGGAGCTGCCAGCTGGCCCACGTGCCAGCCCGTGGGAAGCCGAGGACTGTCCTCCCCTCCCCTGACAGGACTCAGCCGGGGCCTTCTTGTGGGGAAAGACTCCAGCAGGCCGTTGTGCCATCTCGCCCAACGCCCTACTGTCCAGGTCCCTTCCCTTTCTTAGGCTCAGTCTCCCATGTGGACGATGGGGAGATCAGCCTAACTGCCCCTTGAGCGCAGTTTTGATGGCTCCATAAACACTTGGAGATTAAAATACTTTCAGGAGCTATTCAGTCCATTCCCCAGCCTTGGGCAAGAGCCCAAGACCTCTCACAACCTCTGCAGACGATACTTTCGCTGCCAGGAAATTCTCCCACCGTCTGACCTAAATCCTTCCTGCTTTAGGAGGAATCTGTTCCTTTCTGCTCAGCCGTTCCTGGAAGCTGCCCGGAGTGGAGGGTCTGAGGTTACATTCCTGTTGCTTTGCCCACACCTCACCTGTTTTCCCTTTGGCTTCCCTTTGCCTGTGGGTTCCTTAAACCTCGTCTCCTTTGAAATCTTTCCTCCCCAGGCCTCCTGCTCACAAGAAGCAGATGAAGGAAAACAGAATGCAAAAGAGCCCTAATCTCTTGAGCCTGGGGCTGGAGGATAAACAATGTCCAGCAGGAACCGGTCAGTGGGTTGTGAAATATGTGCAGAGCGGGATATTTTGGCTCCAGCGGCCAGACTCCAGAGGAGCCCCTAGGTGGGGAAAGCGGAAAGCTCGCAGAACATGGCCTGAATAAAGATGAGCTGGGAGGGCCTCCAGGGCGGGAGCCAGCGCTCTGGGTCCTGAGAAATTATCATCTAATAATCAGGACATTAAATTGTCAGCATCAGCCTGGCAGTGCCACACCTGAGTGACGAGCTGGCAGGCAAGGTGGCTGCAGGACCTGCTGCGGTCCACCGTGAAGGGCAATACAGCCCAGGCAAAGGAGCTAGGATGGTCATAAAGCCTGGCCCAGAACCTTCATTGGCTCCCCATCACCTACGGAATCAAGCCCAGACTTCTCAGAGTGGCAGCTAAGGCCTTCTGTGGTCTGGCCTTCCAGATCTCTTAACCTTAAGGATCAGTAGGCAGCTCCTTACACAACTGACATTTTCTGCCCCTGGCCTCTGACCCCTAGTGCCCTTGTCCTGGAATTCCTTGCTACACACATACACACACACACACACACACACACACACACACACACACACACACACA